>NC_041343.1:24928374-25235874 GCF_004354835.1 Perca flavescens | reverse complement strand
TCCAGAACACTCTTGGTGAATGTTTCACTATGACAAGTATTATGCAGGAGACATTTGCTTCGCACGAAAGGTGCTTTAAGTTATTATTAAATGCAAATGCATACAATATTCACTGAAATCACAGGTGTCCAATAAAAAATACTGTAGTTGCATTAGGTCAATAATTTGGTAGTCCAAAATACAAGTGAAAACACAAAGTTTTAAAATTACATTACTAACTATAAAATGGAGGATTTTTGCAGGAACAAACTTACTGGGAACAGATGAGGTTTGTTTGAGAGAGGCTGGACATGTTTAACTTCATAATATAAAAGATCTACAGTAAGTTATTAGAGCCAACAGTGTTTGTGCAGTGCGCCCGTTTTATGGCGTTATAAAACTCAGAGCACACTATTAAACAGAACTGATCAATTGAAACATGGATGTGGGTTTGAAAAGAACATGTTCAATCAGTAACCCTGAAGCAATGACATCTTAATTACATTACACGTCAGTAGCAAAGATTGTCAGACAGTCCTTGGAAACACACGGTGGCAACTTGATTAATTACCACTAATTGGAAGGAACAGGAGTGTTTTTCTTCCGTCCTTGGATTGTGTAGGTGGTCGAGACACTCGGATCCTTTGTTTCTTAAAGGGCAATTATTGTTTGGTTTCTTGCAGCTTCCCGGTAGTGTTGCTAATGTATTCAAATCTGAAATTCTCCTCATCAGTTCCAAATAGTGTCTTAAAAACAACCAATAAATACGAATTAATTTTGTCATGTATCACATGGTCATTAAATATTCATCCAAAATGATCATCTGTAAGCCTTGTGTGACTGTATAACATTACATTTGAATATCAGATCACATACACCACTGGTGGAACATTTGAAGTGAATTTGTTAAGATAGCGTTTAAGGAATATACTGGCTTACTAAATAGAACACTTTCTAAAAGGCAAGAGCCTCTCAGTTTTGTGCTTTAAAAGAGCAAAGAGTGTCCCCCACCACCCCCGCCCCTCTGTGCTGTGGCCAGCTCTTGGGTTACTTATAACAGATTATAAATACAGCTTCACTTAAATTTGCATTGTTTGTATTGTATTAACCTTTTACAGCAGTTATTCGTTGTGTTATTACTTTGCACGATGCGCTTCTCAGCAGTTTTGAAAGTTTGCTTTACAAACTTTCATATTTTCTGTTTTCTTTACATATTTGGAAAAACAGCTGGCTACTTGCTAAATTATCTTTGAGCTGTAGATTTGAGTCAAGTTAAAGCATAGCTTGCTTATTTTGTTGATTAGGTTTCCTCAGTGTGTAACCTTCTTCAAAACAAGAGCACCCTGATTAACACCGTATTTGAGCTTGAGATTATGGTGGGGCCGGATGCCCCACCATAATCAGCACGGTACAGTCAAAACAACCACTTATCCTAATGAGGTCAATATTTAGGCAAATTACAGCATTCGTTATAAAATGTTTCAATGTCATACGTACAGTACTTAACACATAAGACATGAAGAAAATTCATTCATTCAGTGCAGATATTTACAGCAAGCAGAATGAAGAGACAACAGTTTAAAAATGCAAATCCATACAAGATCTCATCAGTTCATCCACTCTGAAGGGGGGATCTGGGGTGTAACTGCTACTGCCTGAATGACATTCTTTCATGAATTATTCTCCAGTTATAATAATCACACAAATACACGCAGATGACACCGTGACAACACGTCTTTCCGCCTGCAACCTAACACAGCGGAGGGACATTAAACATGGATCATGTCCTCAAAGTAGGCCACTGCAGCTCCAGACACCTCCACAAAAACTCTCCATGCAGTCGTCCCAGCACTCAACATGCAGCAGAGCTTAGAGCTGGTGCTTCGTACTGCTTTGATACTCCAAATGGCAATCCTAGCACATTGTTTCAGACTGCAACCACTTAGTCACATTTTAAACTTTTAACCTGGGAAATGTGCCCTCTCTTTTGTCAAGCTTTCCTTTTGGTTGATCAGTTTGAGGGTAGAAGGACCTTGTGTGTGTGTGTGTGTGTGTGTGTAGCTACTGTAAAGTATGACTTTCATCACTGTAGTAAAAAAGTGCCTGGATTTGGTTGGCTGGCTTATTTTTAGCAGACACTAATAACTATTTTTTTTTGCAGGTTGAAATAAAAAGAAAAACGTTGGCGGATCATATCAAGTGTAGCGGATCATATCAAGTGTAGCTAATTAACATAAAAGAGTGCATTGTTTCTTTTGTTGTTGTGTAAAATGCATATTACTGATCAGCCCATGAAAGAGCTTCAGCTGGTACAAAACGTAGCTTTTGTCGGTCCCGTTTTAGCCTTTTTAGTCACTGGTTTCCAGTTTCAAGATTTTACTGATTACTTTTAAAGCACTTCATGGTTCAGCTCCCATATATATAATTCAGATTGCTGAATTGCTGCTCCGCTATGTGCCAGAGCGCAGCCTCAGATTCTCAGGCAGGGCTCTGCTGGCTGTGACTGGCAGGGCCTCTCAACACTGGAACTGAGACTTGCAGAATCAGTGACATCTTTCAAATCACTTGTTAAAATGCATCTTTATTATAATAATAATAATAATAATAATAATAATAATAATAATAATAATAAACATTTTATTTATAATGTCTCGTCTTTTTATTGTTATTGCCTTATATTTTTTCATATTACTTTTGGGTATTGTATTTCCATTTTAACTTGTATTGTGTTAACTTGTATGTACTATAAAAGTGCTATATAAATAAAGATTATTATTATTATAATTATTATAATTATTATAATTATTATTATTATTATTATTATTATTATTATTATTATGTATTTTGCAGACAATGATGTTGATTTCAGTGAAAATCTAAGTATTAAGTTCTATCGCTCATAGTGGAAAAGGTTTGACTAGAGTCCTGTAGATAAAATGCTTTTATGTTTAAAGCACCTTGTGATTGGAATAACTTATTAGTAAATATTCATTCCATTTCATCTGTCAGACTGTTTAAACATGTATTGACAACTCACTTTCATACTAACTGTACATGTAGACTTTAATTCTCTCCAGTTTTATCTCTTTCTTCACTCTTCTTTTCTTATTGAACCACTTAATGTCACTGTCTTTCTGTCTGTCTGTCTTTTGGCTATATGTTGATTGATCATTATTCACTGTTATTTATTATGTTGTAATTGTAGGCTCTGTGTTTTTTTTGTTTTTTTTATTGTTGTGTTATTGTTTCTGTTCCTTTTGTGTTTTGTTTATCATGTTTGTATGTCTGTAATGTTTTTTGTTGTATTTTGTTCAAGACCCCCTCGAAAACAAGATGGTACATCTCAAGGAGATAGATAGATAGATAGATAGATAGATAGATAGATAGATAGATAGATAGATAGATAGATAGATAGATAGATAGATAGATAGATAGATAGATAGATAGATAGATAGATAGATAGATAGATAGATATTGTCATTGTGCTCAGAGAACAATGACAATCTGTTTAGCAGTTCTTCGGCAGTGTCCATAGAAGGTTAAATGTAAAGAACAAAAGTTAAATAAATAGAACAAAAGACTTATAGAGCAAAACAGATTGCATTGTACTCTGAGCACAATGACAATAAAGCTATATCTACCTAACTAAAAAACACTGAAAATAGGCACCGCTGAACACTCTAGTGCACTACAGGATTAATGCTGAAGGTAAAAAGTCACCACTGACAGATTAGGTCTATGGATTTCACTGAAGTGGCACCTCATCAAACTCGGTCCTCCCGTTTACTCGTGTTTTGGCCAAATGTTGGACGACAGACTGCAAAACATGAAGCTGTAACAGTGAGTGACAAGCATCTCTAAAAATACACCAACTCTGATAGAACTTCACATCAAACAGACACTTTTAAAAAGGGTGCAACAACAGTCACATACTTTCAAACAACGCCACTTATGGCCCAGATAACGTATTCCACTAAAGTGAAGCAGTCAGGCTCATCAGTTCAGGCGTGGCTTCATGTATAATCTCCGTTTCTTGATTTTCTCCCCCCCCCTCACAGTTCAGGCGTGGCTTCATATATAATCTCCGTTTCTTGATTTTCTCCTCCCACCCCCCTCACAGTTCAGACGGGAGCGGGAGTCTCTGAATCCCAACCTAACTTCAAAGCCACGAACAGTCTGGCCTCTTGAGATAGGTTACTGTTTCACATTGCATCGGTTACTCTGTCACACCCCCCCCCCCAGGAAGCCTGGAAACGTGCTTCCGTTGTGCCCGTTTAACCATGCTAAATCATATTCTACTCTTGGGTGTTTTGACATTTTAGTAATTAACCAATTTCCCCTTTCTATTTGTAGCCCACCGTAGAGTTACAATCATGTTATGTCGCTTTCAGTTATGGGACATTTAACTCGACACCCACTGAGAGACACTTGAGATTTTTTTTTCTATACCACATACCCAGATCGGGGATTACTTAATACCTGGGAGGGGTCGAGTGATCAGGAAAGCCTTGTGGAGAAAAACTGCAGCACACCAGTAGGAAATGTGTAACAACCGGTTTAAAATACTCGCTAAATATGCAAATTGAGCGCCAGCGTATTCCCTCAAATGTTCAGGATTATCAAGGAATATGGATTCTCAAAAAAATTATCAACATCCAAACAAACCAACTATTTCTTGCAACACACATTACCGAGAGCATGTTAATATGGATTTAGATTAGCCACAGATGTCTCAGTTTCATAACACCCTGCTAGTCCATGACCCACAAAAGATGCGAGCTCAACGGTCATCTTGTTGACCTAAAATGTATCTTAAAATGTTGCAATTCTATACTGAAGCTTCTTATGCATGAGTGGGAAACTATTCAATAGCATATAAATCATAGGATGAATTGCCATTCTAAAAGAAAAAATTTGTGGAGTGTATCATAAGGGAGAGGAGAATGATGACCGAGAGCTCCTTGTTGTTTCAGCAAAATAACTTAATGATTGAATCTTTCAAAAGGGTCACAGGAGTATTTTTTGGTTCGTAATGGCAGAATCTGGAAACAATTTCAGCTACCTGCCAGTCAATAAGTAATTGGCTGTTTAGAGGGGAGCAATAGGGATCCTGAGGGGAAGAAATCCTTAAAACAAAGCAGCTTTGTGGCTCATCAAATGAAAGCCACTATAAAAATAAAAAGTAGAGTATTATTGCAGAAGAAATGGCTGATATTTCGAATATGGGCTGTAAATATCTGAAGTTAAAGGATGAGCATCTGTGCATTTTTCCACTGCCTTCTGTCTAACCATGTACAGTATAGGATATGATATGACTACTTTGTATCTTGATCAAGTTTTCAATCCTCATTTAGATTTAGCTTTATTGTGAAGTGCAACACATTGCATTCAGCTTTGTCCCATAAATGAGATGCAGAAGTATAAAACGTGACATTGATCATTGTGACATTTACAGTGGATTCCAAGCAGATTATCAAACATTACATCTTCAAATGTGCCACTTAATGTCAAAGCTTACTTTCAGAAACTAAATCATTTGTGTTATTGTAAATATTGATATACATTTTCTATATTCATTTAGACAGGTCTATTAATTGTAAATGTAGATCATGAGTGAACATAAGTGCAGCCTTTGGAGACTTATTCTAAACTTTAAACATCACACACAACTCCCCAGTGTTTTGTTACAGCAAATTTAAGATTTAACAAAACAGACTACAATGTCAGCTGGCGACGCTTACTTTAGTCACTCATTTTCCTCCAATATCCAAAATTAAATTGGAATCGAAAGGACATAGAATCAATGTTTTAACCAAGAGAAGCAGGGCTGAACTGCAAGTGCAAGTCCTCAAAAACAAAAAGCTGAAAACAATTGAAGAAAATGAGATAAGCCGATTTGCCTCAAGATTATGAGTGACTTGGGAGATTTGTATCAGTCAGGATTGTAAAGCTCCAAACAGCTGACCTTAATACCCAAATAACTGAAGAGGGCAGGACTACGAATGATGACGCCTCTGAATTTCTACATTTTTGGGGATCTGGTAAAACATGATCCAGATTACTTTACAAGCAGCAGTCAAATAAACCAGTAACAACTAGACCTCCTGTGTGGCCAACACATAACCAACCGTAAGACTCCAGTCAAGACAGCCAAGAAACGTGAAGTTGTGATCGTCGTCACTAAACACAGCTCAAATTCAACTGTGAGAGGTTGTTACTCCTGCTGTCACTGCAGAGTATGACCATTTATGGAATGAACATGAAATTAGGTACTGTAGTTCTATCCATCCATACTCACAGAAGTATATCAGTGAGGTCATATTTTTTTCATTTTCTGATTCACGCTGTGGTTAATAATTGTGTTGAAGACGTTTTGTAATTTTTTTTTTTTGCACAGCTCAGCCTTGATGCTATCACACAACTGAACATCTAGTCAGACTTATTCCTTTAATACTATGTTTAAATTCACAATTTTTTTTTTACATTTGATAGTCAAAGCGATAAATTGAGAGTCATTAGTTGCAGCGCTAGTGCATTTCCTTCTTCATACAATCTTTTCAAAGCTGATTTTTGAATATAAAATACACTGTTCACATCAGGGCTATCCGCACATTTAGATTTATTTAAAACGTCTGCGTGCGTGCGTGCGTAGGTCTGCTCGTCTCTGCCGCTCTCTGTTTAGACATAACTGACAAATAATAAGTACATAATTTAAAACCCAAATCACTAACAGCAGTACTAGCCTAGGTCTAATAAATATAGGAGAGACGGGAAGGGAGCCTTTCGGCGTCCATGTTAACCAATTGAGCTGTTCAGACAGGACACAAAGCGGAGCTCCCATCTGCAGCGATATTTGGGGCATCAGGTCCATATCTCCCCGAGATGGCAAGAAAGCACACTGATAATATATTATAAACGATATCAAGGATATATTATATACGATATGAATTATCTGATCCTGCTGGGCTACTCGGAGGTTGCTTCTGGGCCGGATGTGGCCTGCTGGCGGCCAATTGAAAAGGCCAAGTTTACTGGCTAGCAGTCTTCGTTGCCCCCGCCTTTCCTGGCAGGTCGGTGCATTACCACCAGCTGTGGGGCTGTGGGGCAGCTGTGGCTCAGTCGGTAGAGCTGGTCATCCTGTAATCACAGTGCTGGCAGCTCCTCCTCCCCACATGCCAAAGTGTCCTTGGGCAAGACACTGAACCCCCCAATTGCTCCTGATGGTCATGTCGGCACCGTGCATGGAAGCTTGCTGCCATCAGTGCGTGAGTGTGTATATGAATGGGTGAATGAGGGACAAATTGGATGACAGACAGACAGACAGACAGACAGACAGACGAATAGCAATCAACTGGCGGAGGTCACGTGTATTGCATCGCCCGCATGCCAGTGGTCAAAAGCTACACAATAATTAAACTCAGCTCTCACAAACACCTTTTCCAGCAACAGGCAGCTGTTTTTAGCAAAAGGCTCTAATGAACACACTGAACGCTACCCTGCAGCAAACAGCAGACAAACAGTTTGAGACTAGCTGGTGAACACATTGAAGCATCTACGTAGCAGATAAGGGTCCACATTTTTCCCTCAGGAGTTGGTGGAGACTGTATGGCGGTCAGCTGGATTTGTAAAAAAGCAATTGTTTGCTAAAACATTCACCATAACTTAAGGGGGAACTTCAGTATTTTTCAACCTGGACCCAATTTTCCCATGTTTTTGTGCGTAAGTGACTAATGGGGACAGTATTCGGCAAAAGCGCTGGAACCAACAGCTGCAAACCGGGCTGCAATGTAATTGCATGGGGCAATACACTGACAGTGCTTGTTTTTGCCAGTGACAGGCTCAGATTGTTTTTTCACCTTGAGTCTGTGTGTGTGTGTGTGTGTGTTTTCGTGCCTGCGTGGTTGTGTTGGGAGTACAGAAAGCGTAGCTTAGTTTTATCAAAAAGATTTTCAATTAAAACAATGGCTGGAGTTTCCGAATTGGGCCAACAAATTGTCTACAACACTTTGCGCAGCTTTCATAGACTAACGCTACCTTTTTTGGATACGGACAGGCTAAAGTTGTGGCTATTTGTGCTACAAATGGATCCTAATACTTTAAAGAGGAGAAGAAATCCTATACTAAAGCACATTTTCCTAAAGAAAAATGTTCCAAGAGTGGAGAGCTGCACACAGAGCGAGGTAATGTTAATAGCTAAAGTTACTGTGTTGACCTGGCATCAGTACACACAAAAGCATGGCAGGATAACGGCAACATCTCCATCTTTTCAAAAATGTTACAAGACCCTTCTAACACTCTGAGCCTGTCAGTGTCAAAACCACCACTTTAAGTGGATGCACACTGAGGGTGCAATATTGCGCTGTGTGATAACATCTCAGCCCGATTCGCGGCTGTCAGCTGCACAGAAAAAAAAAAAAAAAAAACACACAAAAACATGGAAAAATAGGCCAAAATGCATTAATGCAGATTTAAATGTAACACATCAACAACTAAAATGGATACCTTCTGGTTCAGCAGGCTTGAGTTTATTTCAGTGTTCTGCATTTAAATTGTTTTGTTGCCAGAAGTGGCCCAAGTTGGAAAAGGAATACCTCTCAGAAATGGAAAGCACTACTCCTGGGGTTATTACACCATCTTATATTTCAAGGAAGCTTTGTGCTTTTTAGGAAAAGAATGAATTCTGGACAGGCTTTGTGCAAAAGTTAATCACGTTTCTCTGGGGGAAGAGAAACATTATCATACCACCTTAGTATTATATTGTCATGAGAGAGTCTACTTGTTTGCTAATTGTGCTGGGATTTACAGCACACATAGCTCGAGCAAATCATATGGGAAGAGAGTGGAAGAAAATGAGAAGTAGCTTAAGTGGGAGAATGGAGGGGGGAGAGAGAGAGAGAGAGAGAGAGAGAGAGAGAGAGAGAGAGAGAGAGAGAGAGAGAGCAATAAATCTAGGACAGGCACTGACTGCAGGGTGAGGGGTGGGAGGGATAGTGAGGTAGAGAGGATTTCACAGAGAGAAGGCAGTGCTGAAGAGGGAGGGAGGTAAAAACAGTCACAGAGAAAAGAAGAGAGCCTCAGACGCATGGTTCATATTGTGAGGAGGGAGATTTGATTTATATTCATCATGCAAAAGGGCAGAAGGAGCTCCCTGACTTCACATTGCTGTTGGAGAACTACAAGATGTTATCAGTTTGCCTTGTATTCCAAAATAAATGCTGGCCAGAGTCTTCCACCACCATTATGAAGGAAGTGAATGTCTTTCCGGTATTACTTACATTTTTATTTTGGCTGTGTGACCAGAGGCATCATTCCAGTGTGCTGAGGATGTTACTCAGTCTGTGAAACCCAACAAAACTACTTCATTACAATAAACAGAGGAGAGTTGCAGCGACCCAAGATTGTAAGAAGTGCCATTTCTGAAGTATTTCCACCCTCACAAAAATTGAAGTATGAGGTAGTACTAGGTTTGCCTAGAAAATTGTTCAGATCCAAAAACATTGTTAAAACCCATAGTGCTGGTAAGTGATTGCCTACCCGACTCTACGAAGCTCAACATGGAATTTTAGCTTCTTTCAGCTCATTTATTTATTTTTATATTTTACCGCCCTCAACTTTACAGTTTTGGTTCACAAACACTAGACAGCAAAAAAAACAAAAACAAAAAACAGAGCATTTAGCAGCTAAGAGCCAGATAGGTCTCTCAGGAGTTAGAGACTAAAAACGGAGCTAAAAGGAGAGGGAGTATTGCCAGAAACATGCCTCCAAAAGAATGCTAAAGTACCTCCAGGTCTGCTGGATGTGGAAGTAGGAAACCGTTTCCCACATCAACTTTAAAAAGGTGATAATTACTGTTGTTTTTACAGCTTCTTTTCCTGCCCCCAAAAAATTGCCCCAAAAAAAATTAAAAAAATAAAAATGGCAGCAGAGCAGTGGCCAGGCCATCGGGAGCAATTTGGAATTCAGTGACCACCTCGAGGATGTGGAGGAGCCACAGTCCTTTATATTTACTGGCTCATAATAACTGTCAGGGGGATTTCATTAGTAATGACCATCAAAGGTGTTATTCTATAAACTGAGATGATGCTGCTACTGATGTGTCAGTTGAAAATGAACTCAACACATAAATGGGCTCACTTAAACAGAGAGCTACATCTAGTGTATTAGAAGACTCTATGGTAACCCATTAAAAGAGTTAACAATGACTGATTTTGTTGCTTTCCCACATCCTGTGATGAAGAAAAAGAAGAAGAAAAAAAACTCTTTTGAAGGTGTCCAGTCCTTGGCAGTCCTGGCTTGAACACGTTTTTGTTTTTTTCCCCCCCTTGTCTTAATGTCTGTCCAGTTAATTTGACTCTAGCAGCTAAAACTGTGGAGAGAGGGTGCCTAATTAGTGGTTTAACTCTAGTTGGAGACACTGTGGGCTGTCTGCGGGGAGAGCTACCAGACAGACACTGGGCAAGAAAACCTCTCCACAGCAGCTCTGGCGACTCAGACACTACTGACGGTATTGACTTTGAGCTTGGCCACAAGGGAGAGGCTGTTTTCAGTTCAATGTGCTTTTAAATTTCCCTAGGGTATAAAGCTCTCTTTATTGCTTTCTTTTTTTAATTACATCTTAAATACCTTCTTATAAAAAAAGCATTTTGAAACTGTCTCAGGTAATGTGACTTGCTTAAAGTTTGTATATGTACTCTAAATGTTTAAAGGGGTGATAGAATGCAAAACCGATTTTACCTTGTCATAGTTGAAAAACGACAGTTTGGAGGGTAAATAGGACATGCATAGAACCTCAAAATCCCATTGACACCCCTTTCCTCTGCAAATCTCACAATTTGAAACCGCTGCTGAGAGCGGGCAAATCTCAACAAAGCTAAAAGTTGACGTCAACTTCCCAACTCCTAGTCTTTGTCACGCCCCAATATTTGTATAGACTACACCACTGACCTGAGGTTAGCTTAGTCTTCTGAATCTAGTTAGGTCACGCAGATCTCCAGAGGTCTGCTATTTAACTAAATTCACTTCTGAGACTTTTTTATACCCGCACAAAGTCACCGTTTCTGGGTTACTGGAGTACTAAATGCCCAGGCCCTGATGGAGCTCCAGGACCTGCAGCTAGCCGCGATCTTTACCCATAGGATTGAAGGGACACCAGCAGCTAACGAAACCCCTCCTATTCACAAAAATGCATTAAATTTAAATCTGACACAAGCGTTAGCTTTGTAAGACCTTAGGGTAGCTGTTCTATAAGTGGCATGACGAAATTCAAACTGTAAATATATTATAGTTATGCCGAAAGTGTAGCTAGCTAGCTAGCCTCGATCTTTAGCTACCCATAGGATTGAATGGACAGTAGCAGCTAACGAAACCCCTCCTATTCACAAAAATGCATTAAATTTAAATCTGACACAAGCGTTAGCTTTGTAAGACCTTAGGGTAGCTGTTATATAAGTGGCGTGACGAAATTCAAACTGTAAATATATTATAGTTATGCCGGCAGCCGGACAGCACCAAATACAAGAAGCTCTGGTAGGTATCATCGTGTTATAAGACCGGGGAAGCTTCTTTAAGGAATAGCTCAGGGTTTAGTGTGTACATGAGAGAGCGTGTGGCGCTGAATGCGCTCGGAGCAGACAGCTGTCAGCTATCAGAGCTGAGAATACATCAGCAGTACGGTGTTCATTTTAGGACATCCTCAGATCTCAGACTCCGGTGTCAGACTCAAACGAAACGGCCTCGGCGTCAGAAACACATCGGTCATTCTCAGACAAAATGGCCTCGGCGTCAGGAAAAAAAAAAAACGAGGCCGTTTCGTTTGATTCTGACACCTGAGTCTGAGGATGTCCTAAAATGAACACTGTACAGCAGTTTACTTGTTAAGTGGTAGTAAATGTACAGTGTAGGTTTCCGTTTGTCTCTGAATAAATGCTGCAGAAAGAAAGTGTCTTGCTTTTTCTCAACATCGCAACAAAACAAAAAGAGGCGCGGCAGTAGGGTAGAGCAGCAGTCAGTTCAAAAAACTGACACAGAGAGAGGATACGAGAGGACGGGGAAGTCGGTCTACAAACCAACCAATTAAAAGCATCAGGATACGCAGCTCACGTATAGGATGACGGCAGGACGTAAAATTAAGTTCACGCAGAAAAAATTAAGTTACAAAATGCATTAATTTACAAAGATTTCATTTGTGGGGTGGCACAGAAATGTGATAGTCTTATGACAGCATCATGAGTTATAAATAAAGCAATGCTGTCTTGACTAAACCAAATCCAAAACATCCTCCAAATACAGCCCCGTTTTCAGCATTTAACACACTGTCTAAAAAGAAGGCTTTTCTCTTTGGCAGCAAAAACAAACGTTTTTACTGTAACTTTTACTCCAGTTAAACTATGCCACTAATCTTTTTGAATAAATTAGCGTCAAGAGTTAAACCGGTTGAATGTGAATTATGTACAAAAATCTCATAAACAATAATTAACATTTACCACGACAAATCTGATGCACACATTGCCTGGATAACAACATGCAAAGACGAGTTATAACCAAGCCAGTTGGCTCAATTTGCTAATAAGGAAACGAGACAAAGTGTTCGTCAGCAGGATTCACCAGTAGATCTATACGTAAACCTCACATAAACCGTAAGCCCAATGCTGGTACTCAGAGGGTTAATCAATCCATGGTCACATGTGTTTCTTACTGTTTTTGTCCAACTCAACCACCCATGTTGCTACTTTGTACAGTCGGTAATTACTATGCTTTTCGAATATAAACAGGCTATTTCAAAAGGGCAATTGCTGGGTTTACGATCTCTATCTTTTCAAAGCCCAGATAAGATTTTTTTTTTCCTTCTTTTTTTTTAAAATATTTTATTTTCAGATTTCAATTTTACAACAGTGACAACACACAAACAAAACAGAACCTGTCACCACCATACAATACTTTACGGCTGCCAGTTTACAAAGTAACAGTCTCTCAGACAATATGTGACAATATTTAACATATCATGAGTGCGGTAGAATAGTGTATAGGTAGAAAGTATATACACAAAGCCCAGATAGGTTTTTAATCAAGCAGCGAAATGCAGCAGAAGGTTTATTATAGGTGTTGCAGTATATAATGCACCATGGACAGTAAAGTTTGAACCACTGGACAGGTACATCAGGGACCTCAGTGAATACTTTTCCAATTAAAGCACTTGCTTGAATGGAGGCCGCCCAGGTGATTTTAATGTGATTTAAGTTTTAATTTAAATGGTGTCTTGAGGGTTAGTATAGTTTAATTGACATGCTATTATTCATATTTTTATTATAAGTTCCAATTATTGCAACTAATCAGTTGAATTTTTTTATTTATTTATTTAGAAATTGTGGAGAATATCTTGAGACTAGAGAGATTGTGATACTGTCATCGTAACAAAGTTTAAAGCAGCCACACCGTAACACAACTACACAAAGATGCATGGTTTAAATAGTAGGTGCCAAGATTTTATAAAAAAGGTCTTACCAAACCAAAAAAAAAACTAAATTACAAATGACTAACACAGCTAAGTCAAATAATTATGTATAAAAAGTATTACACTGAAGAGGCTACAGCAGGGCAACTGTTAAGGCACTTTGCTATTTGAACTAGAGCCATGTAGAGAGCAGATTATCCAACTGTTAAATCAGTGTTAATTAACAGATGCTCCACTGGTTACATGACAGATACGTTTGCAAGTAAATCACATACATGAGGGGGACTCTTTTTTTAACCCAGAAACGGTGTCTCCAGAATTATTATTTTTTTTAGGATGATTACGAGTGCTATAGGAGGATGGTGGTGGTGGTGGGGGGGAGGGGGGTTGGAGGGGATGATTGTGAAACTATTCGAATCATTACTAAAAGGATAGGCACTGTATTAACTGTGGGGTAAGAGTTTGATTATAAGCTTGTTACATGTAATTTCAGCCAAGTACGTGTAATAATTTTATTGATAGATTTTCTCATTAAAAATTAGTATAATCTTAAGGATCTACTTAGATCTCCATGCAGCACAAAGAAAACATAGTCATATTTTGACATTAGAAGATATACATATATGCACGCATAAATTACTGAACAGGCCTAAGGGGACAGGCTAAGGGGACCGAGGGCTTCATCTGCAAAAGATGTCCAAAATCCGGATGCCTCCTCTTCAGTCCAGTTTCCCCTGCAGAGCTGCATTCAGCTGCACCGCGTTCCAGCTGCCTGAGTTTACAGGTACAGAAGCCTCATTGACGTTATCAGGTTCCTTATTAAATATTGCCAAATAGTCGTTTTGCTTTGACACCAAATCCTCAGCCGTTGTCTTGTTGGCGAACTCTGCTACGTGACTCCGGCTACTCTGTGCTGCAGCTGATGTACGGAGCAGACACTTTCAGTTTATAATTATAGCGTCGGACTTTGATAACACTCAAAAGGGCCCTATTTTAAATATCTAAGCACATGCTGTGAAGAGCCTGGCACAGGTGCGTTTGGGGCGTGTACAAATCCACTTTTGCTAGTTTAACGGCGGAAAAAAGGTTCCGTGCGCATGGTTCAAAAGGGTTGTACTTAGTGTCTTAATTAATCATAGGTGTGTTTTGGGAGTTACGTGCAACAAACCAAATCAGAGTGTCATCTCCCATTCCCTTTAAAAGCCAGCCGCGTTTGTACCTTGGCGCATTGCTATCATGATGGCGGATTTGCTAAGCAGGAAGGAGAGATTTTCAGGAGAAAAGAAACTGATCTGCCCATGCAGTGTAAAAATAACAATGAAATGCTGCGCTATTGACTTTAGACCAGGTTTTTGTTGGTCAATGGCGCGATCACTTTACGCTGCCTCAAGATAGCAATACGCCAAGAATTCACCTCCCTGTAAGACCAGCGCGGCCATGGGCGCACAGATGGGGGCAGGTGCATTTGCCATTTAAATGACGCGGGCGCTGGACGGGAAATTGACAACTGCACCGTTCTTAAACTAGTAAAGACACTTGCGTCAGGCTTTGTGCTGCGCTGCGCCGGGTGCAAGATAGGGCCCTTAGTATTTTAGTGGGCACTGATATTCGAAAATAACTAAATGGGTTTTATATGTATAAAACAAAATGACGGTGGGGTCAGTGACCGGGCAAGTAATGTATTTGTGTAAACCTGACCACCGTGTAACACCAAAAACACCAACTACAGCGCCAAGCCTACTACAAAGACAAGCACAAAAGCCATACAGAGATACAAAACGACTAAAAACATTCACAAAATTACCACAATAAAATGTGAAATGGCCACAAAGAGACACATAATGGCCACAAGGAGATGCAAAATTATCAGAATATGATATAAAACGACCACAAGGGCACACGAAATAGCCACAAAGAGGTGAAAAGCCACAGTCTGGGTGTCTTCTCCTATGTCGAAGGGGTTGGGAGGGGTTCCATCCATAATAATATGGCATGAAAGGTCTTGATGTTTAAGCTCTGGTTGGACTGCATGCGTTTATTTAAGTCTTTAGACTGTTTGCATTAATGTCTCCCAATGTGTGAGCCAATATATTTGTAAAATGATTATTAATTGCCACCGTTACGCATTCATGGAATAAGTCCCTGACTTTTTGTTGATAATGATGTTAAATTCAATGGCTTACATGTAAAAAAATAAATAAGGTCTGTTATCTCTTGAGCTTTAGTTTAATCAACAGTGAAATCCATGCAAGCTGTTTGAAACGATGATCAGAGAAACAGTGTGGTGAAAGCCCTGTAGAGTCTAATAATGCTTAAAGAGAAACACATCCTGTTTCCTGTAATAGTCGCATTAAGTTAACAGTTGAGCTGAAAATCCCTTTGTGGTTTTTAACATTTTAAGGAAAAGCACGGGTAGATGATCTAAAACTTGCACTGCAATTTGCACTAAAATCATAGTTAGAAAAATAGAAACATAAAAAGTGTAAGATAAAAAAGGACAAAATGGCTAAATGCTGCTCAGTAAAGCGCTGAACACGCTCCCCTCAGAGATTGGAAAGCTGTCACACCCTCTCAGTGGAGTTCTGTGGTAGCCATGCATTTTGAACACCAAAGGCCTTAAGCAAAAATATTTGGCTTCTCGAGAAGTAAAATATGAATGATAACACAAGTTAACGATAAGTGATCTGCTCAGCAGTGAAGTTTTGGTTTGTGGAATTTCGTCGAAGGGTATTGACTCAACCACTGCAAGACTGATGCTTGTGTCGGCTATACTGAGTTTCACATGAATCTTCGCTCCCCAGAAAGTGTTATGTACTTGCGCTGTTTGCAAGTACTGCATGATTAGAAAAGTTCCAAAAAGTTTAAATTTTCCACCCACAGTTCCCCTAAAACATGTCTACATGCTGAAAATGAAGGTAGTCATAAATTCGATTTTGCACTTCTGTTCATGTCAGGATCAATTATTTTGACTGACTGACTGCTTGATGGATTCATAATGGTCACACTCCTGCAGGGCAACACTCTTTCATTAGTTGATTTGAAAAAGAAAAAGCATGTTCAGAAAGGCAGTGGAGCCTAACTGTTGCAGTCTTCATGGTACTGAAGATGTAATACTAGTTTGTGTGTTTTTGGGGCCAGCAGGTACTAAGCTCTGCAGGGACTAAGCTACTGCCAGAGGGTTGCCGGTTTAAATCCCGGAACGGACCAAGTACGGCGAGCGGACTGGTAGCTGGGTAGGTGCCAGTTTATCTCCTGGGCACTCCCGAGGTGCCCTTGAGCAAGGCACTGAACCCCCAACTACTTGGGACACCATCCTGTGAGGCAGCCCCCTCGCCTTGACATCTCTCCATAGATAACGTATGTGTATAGGTCCTGTTTGTGCATGTGTGCATTTGAGCGTGTGTGTGTATTTTCAGCGTGCGTGCATGCATATATATAAGAACCGAGGGAAAAAATGTAATATCCCTATTCTGGATTAATAAAGTATACATTGTTATTAAAATCCATAACCGGGCTAAATGGCCAGGGGTCTCATTTCTAAAACTGTGCGTAGGATCTTTACTATAAGTGTACGTACGTCCAAAAGCCTAAAATGGCGTACGCCGAAAAAAAGTGATTTATAACACCGTGTTTACGCACACACTTGTAAGCAATGTTCCCTTTATAAATCACAGACTGAATACAAGTGTGCTCTTGGCTTTTGGTTTGCACTGATGTACAACACAGAATATGATAATGGAGGTGGTTTACTGATCTCAATCAGGGCTTCCCAGATACATTTAAAACGGAGACAAATCAACGAGGGGAAGGAAGGGACGGAGTTTGGGAAATAGCGACCGCAAAGCTTGTGTAGCCTGCGGGACGGATGAACAGCTAGATGGGTTGAAGGTTTGTGGAAATGCGGCCAGAACTGCAGAGGCTAATTTGTCTTCCACGACAAACCATAACCATATGGACCAAAACGTGTGTGTGTGTGTGTGTGTGTGTGTGTGTGTGTGTGTGTGTGTGTAAAAAGTCCCTCTGGCAAGATAACATCCTGTGGGATGCAATTTCCATCCAAATTTTCGCTGTGCAGTTTGAGAGCCGGCCCTGTTTCCTACAGACTACTGAATAAGTGCAACAGAGTAATTGGCAGGTAATGACAACGAGACATGACTTTTAATGTAACGGGACATTAAAAGAAAGTTGTTCTTACATAAACTCAGGATTAAAGTTAGTGGAAACGGGTCCTTATTCTTTCTACCCAGAGTAGTGTAAAACACTACAGTAATGACCTGATACAACATATGTTGGCTGTATCAAGAATACTAGGATCTCCCAGATTATCACTTCAGCACTTCAGTTTATTTCTGCAGGCAGACTTCAGCCGAGAAAAGTTTTCAAAAAAAAAAAAAAAAAAAAAATCAATGCCGTTTCCCCAGGGACAAACAACCTCCTGCCTTTTATATCCACTGTGTATCGCACTGTGTTGATCTTATGACTCAGACTTACTACTGATTATCTTCTGTTGCATCTCTTTTACTCTACTCATCTGACCTTTTGAGGAGAACACCTTGACATATACTGGTGGCGGGTCAGCTCGGTGTAGGGTGGGACCTCTCCCACCAAGACACCCGGCTGGCGGCTCCGGCCATTTTACAGCACCCCTCTCCCCGGATTTATTCACTTTTTTTATTTGATAAAAAATGTAAGTAATGTTTATTTTAAAAACCTGTGTGCAATTTTGGCACACAGGTTATAAATAGAATAAATTAACGTTGTTTCAAAAATTATTGAAAGTTCTATACACCGAGTACTTTTAGGCATTATGTGCAATATCTGTATTTTCACACTTTGTTGTTCCAAATCGTTTTTCCAATAGTTTTCTATAGAATGCTACCTAAATATAAATAAATGTGTTTTTTTTTCTTTGAAAATCCCCGGAATTATCGTGTGCAACAAAATGGAAATTGTTACTTTCCTAAGACATCAATATGTTTGATGTGCCAGCCATATCAGCAGAAAGCCAAAGTACCTTCTAAAAGATAATGTTGATGGAAAAGCCTCAACCTCATTATATTCCTTAATTTGATCTGAGTTTTGGCTATAACACCATCGTGGAAAGTCCTTAAAGCTGGCACTTGATGAATCCCATCATGCATTTCACAGAAAATGATGAGACATATGGGAGATAATTAAAGCTGGCAGTCATAAATCCAGGTGCACCAATTAGCAGTTGATAAACATAAGATCATTTATTTCCAAGTGTGTGCATGAAGGAGGTCCCTCAAATTGCATGTTGCCATTAATGATCTACTGCATTTTCTTTAATTCCATTTCAAGTTTGAATCAATAAACACCAATTTCAACTTGGCACTCTAAAAACTTTAAATCACATGGCTCAAATAAATGTATGTCATTTTAGAGAGCAGCGTATGTCATCACAGATGCTTCTGTCTGCTCCCTTTTGGTGCCCACGTTAACCAATTTGACTGTTCAGACAGACAGGATGCGCATGGAGCTCCCCGGTCGGCTTGCAATCTGCCGCGAAATTTTGGTGTCTGGTCCATTTCCCCTGCGCGCCGCGAGCGGATCAGGCAAGAAGACACACGCGACAATATATATAAAAAGGATAGCCTGCCCTATATGATAGCTATAAGATATACATTACTGTATCTAATTGTGCTTGGCCACTCAGAGGCTGTTTCTGGGCCGGATGTGGCCCGCGGGCCGCCAATTGACAGGGCCGAATACACGACAACCTGCCATCACTCATCCTGCAGGAGCTGTGTGTCTCTGCTGGTGAGACCAACCATCCAGCCTAGAGGAAAAGGTTCACAGCAAAGTCACATCACGCTCACACTGCTCCTGGCACGTGGCCCCATCTGCAAACATCACCCCACAAATGCATACACTTGAAAACACAAACAGACTACTGCAGAGACCTTGCCAAACAGCAGTTGAAGCTGGAGACAGGAGACAACTTTTCTACGAAGCTTTATTATTCATGCACTGGCCAAATGAGCTAAAAGATAAGTGGCCAGCTGCGAAAATGGGATTTTGATTCTCCAACCACTTATTGGTTATTATCCTGACACACCATCCAAATACACGGGTTGTAGCCGATCAGATTCAGGCAACAGAAAACTCAGTAGAAGTGCTGGTGTTCATATTCATTTGAATAATCTGGAATGGTATAGAGAACCAAAACACCACCACTGAGAGTCAGGTCTACTTCTCTGCAGGAGTGTCGCCCAATTGGCAAGGTACATAGTTGATTTCTCGCATTAAAAAAAAAAAAGTCTCAAAAGGGAATTTAGTGATGAAATAGCAGATGAACACGAACAGACAAAGTTGTTGGCCACAACAGCAGTCCATGGGTGTTTTTGTCACACATTCCCATCAGATTATAACTGATTCGTCTCTACTTTTCCCGGCTGGTAAAACCTCAGAAAGTTCTTTTGTCAACCAAATCTACATTGTGGTCAATCAATGATTGTCTCTTAGTGAGCTTATTGACTCGTTGTCAGTTTCGTTGCTAGATTAAGGTCTGAACAGTTGAGGCGCTGTTCTGGTTGCTGAAGGTTATGCTGATGTTACATTCCATAAAAGTAATCAATTTCTCTGGCGTAAGTGGGGGCAGCACAAATCCATATAATAAAACTGTGGGAAAATTGGCACTGGCAATGACAGAAATGTTGGTAATTGGACAGAAAATGGGTAACAATACAAAAACATCTAAGAAGTTAAGTCCCTTTCCCCCAAATTCCTACAGTTGTAAGGATTGAAATGGAACGAGGTCAGAGGCCCTGACATGAAAATCCATAAAAATAGAGCAACACTCGCACTCCCCTTCAATCCTCAATAAATGTTTGGGGCAGTCAATCACCCAGAACGTACAATTTGTTCAGTTAACAGGCTCACCTCTGGCGTGTTTAAACAAAGGGACTTGAGTACCGCCATGAAAAATGACTTCAACAGTGTAGAATGTCACAGTGAAATTGTGAGGCGGCTGAACCTTGCGCTTTGCTCCTGGTTTGATTTCCCAGGGGGTCAGAGTGCTTGCATCAGGGAGTTGGACCTCCCATCATTCATCAAGGATCATGCTTACCTCCACTTGTAGCATAAGGCTGTCAGATCCCCACACTTCTTAAGAGAACAAGGCTCATAATGTCACTTGTTCTTGCTCAGTTGGATTTTGGAGCAAAAAGTTGTATTACTATCTTCTCGTACATGGGTAAAGCCATAGCACACTAGGAACTTTTCCTCACGGAGGAGGAAGATGGTTTGGGTAAGCAAATCAATCTATTCTGTCAAAGAAATAAGAGATTCTTTTGTGAGAAGTTGAAGTATAAAAATAACAATTAAAAGTATTAAACTCCAAAGCAAACACCAACTCAACAGACTAATTTATTCATATGCCATAGATTATATTTAATTAGACTCGTAGTTCTGAACAATGCTTTGAAACTTGTCTTTCAGGTTTGTAAAACTATGGAAGTAAATGAAGATGATCATTTGTAGATTCACATATTTGTAGCTTGTGTTTATGTAGTCTCTACTCCTTTGAATCTAGATGTCTCAATGGCTTTAGTCTTTAAGAATAAAAACCAAACGCACCACTGACAACTGACAACTTCTCCAACAGCGAGGGCAGTGGGGAACAGACTGCTGACTTTCACACTTTGGAATCGTCAAGCCCCAGAAAGCGCAGTGGGATAAAAGCCCTTTATACACGACTCTGAGGGTGTAAATACAACATTCATGATATTATACACCTCCTCTCTGCCAAGTCACAAAGGCTGAAAACCTTGTACAAACCTTGAATCCATTGCAGCTATAGGCCCTTGTTGCAGGTCGTGATATGCCACACTGAAAACTACATCATCATCATCACCACCACCAATGATAACTTTGGGCGTTTTCACACCTGTAGTTAGTTTGCTTTGGTCCGAATCAGTTGGTGAGTTAGTAAACTTTGAGTGATTTGCCCTCGGTCGGTTTGGTTTCACACCTGGAAAAATCCAAGCGTACCAAATTGAGTAATTACAAATCAGGCAAGAACGTCCAGCCCTATTATTGGTCGGATATGTCTGGGGGCGGGAGCAAGAAAGTAAATACAGGAAGAAGGTCCTGTGTTCTGGTCTAGCGGTCAAACCAGCTCATTTCATTAAAATTAGACTTTCGCAAGAGACGTTACTACATCTGCTCTGGTCACAGAGACTTCGCTCTGCTCTGCCGGCGTCTGTCTCCAACTTTAGCGGAGATACGAGCGATGGACGGCGAGCTTGACCGCAGTCTGGTTCTGTGAGAGAAACACTGCAAGCTGCTACGGTTTGCTGCTGTGCTGCATCACAGATTGCTAAACACACCTGGCTACAGGAGACATTCAATTCAGCGTTCGAGTACGGATCACGCTCTCACCACAAACAAACCGCTCCATAGTTCAAATGAAAGCGCAACGAGACCACCTCTTCAAGCAGGTCTCGGTACGCTTGTTTGGTCCGCTTTTGGTGCGCACCAGAGATTGATTGCCACGTTCTCACCTGCCCAAACGAACCGCACCAGCAGGGCAAATAAACTCTAGTTCAGTTCAACCGAACTAAAGGCTGTCAGTGTGAAAACGCCCTAAAATGATTCAAAGCTCCACTCCAGATACAGCTACACTTTTTATTCACTCCCATCACTGCTTATCTCAGCAAAATAAGCCAGTTTCAACATCACACTGGCAGAAGGATAAAACCACACAAGGACTACCAAAATGGACTCGTGTGAATCAATACTTGCAGTACACATAATCTTAAAAAAAGCAAAAAAAAAAAAAAAAAAAACACAGGAAGTTATAAAAAGGCGAGCAGAAACTACAAATGCATTATGTCTCCCAAAATAACCAATGTGTTTGGTGGAGTGTGTAGAAAATGGTGTCCCTAAATGTTGGATCAGCGTCAAAAAAAAATTGTAACATCCCTTTTGCAAGTCTTAGGGATGTCATTTCCTTGAAGTGCAATCAGTGGCGTCAAAGATGCATGACATACAAACATATGCTGTGGCACCCCCCTTAGGCCAATCAGCGCAACTTGGAAATGCAACTGCGTGTAACAGACGGACAGCCAGATGAATAAATAGACTGACGACAGCAGGACAGATTGGGGTCAGCTCATACCAACCCCCAGTTTCACGGTGTGAACAAAAGTGCTATCATGTTATCAGTTTGAGTAAAAGGCCATGCATATTTGCACCATAATCAAATAGACAAAAATAAGTTTGTGGAAAGGGGTACAACTTTGATTTACTAGGGTGTTTTCTCACTTTGCCAGACCATCCACGCGATGCGGAGCGGAGGAGGGTCTGGCTAGTCCACATAGCATTCCGGGATGGGAGAAAAACATGCTCTGGTTTATTGGCATTTCTTTAAACCAATGACAATCGTCATGGGCGGCACTAAGCTCCACGCAGAGCCACTGTAAAATAATTGTGCGAGAGAAAACTCAGATTGGACAGATAGTCTAGCTAGCTGTCTGGATTTACCCTGCCGAGATCTGAGGAGCAGTTAACCATAGTCCTCAGAAATCCACCAAAGTTTAACATTCCAACACAAAGAAAGAGGAAGGAAACGGACATCGGCAAAAAAACATATCCAGCAGAATTTCCTGCGGCACCGGAGCAATCCCGGAAGTGAAACGTCAAGGATACAGACTCACCGGGGTGTGACGTGGCTCAATCACATTAGTATCTTGTTATCAAGACACTGTCAAACCACAATTTTGAAAAAAAAAAAACACGGCTCCAAACCAACACACTGACAGTCATTGAAAATCAAGTAGGTAAACATTCTCGTTTCTCAGAAAATAATTTAAAACCCCAAGTGAACTTTGAAGACACACTGTCACCTCATCAGAATCTTGACAAAGAAATTGAGCTATTTAAAACATGAAAAGAGAACAGCAAGTCACTGGTCTCCACCACCTTGTTTATTACACTATCAAGTATTTCCAAGGATGCCTGCACTGCCTGCTCCTTTATTGGATACCATGCAATGGTTATAAACCGCCAGCTCATGATAAAATCCAAATTGGAGAAGGCATTCATTGAAAATGTGACATAAACAAGCCAGTTAAGTTTGCATTTTGGTAAAATGTCTTTAATAGCTAATCCGTATGTGGGAACAATGTATGTTCCAGTACTTTTTTTCCCGTTTGAAGTTTTCTTATATGCAATACCTTTTTTTAGAATTAGCTTTTCTCTCCATTTTTAACAGGTCATGTAGAATACGGTCAGATTTGACCAGGATACCCACTCTTTAGACATAAGGTCAAAGCAGCAAGGTAGCACTTTGCAGAAGGGCCGTTCAACTTTCCTTAGGTAGACTTGATTGCAACTGCACATCATAGGTTTTCTTGCTGTGTCATCAGTCACCATTAATCACCAGCATGGAAACAGAGCTCTTAGTTATGTCAAAGTCAAGAGGTGGGCTGACCTATCAGTGCTGTCCAACTTGCATTAGACTAATCTGAGAGTACAATTAAGACTGCCTTAACTTTATAGACCAGTCTTACATGTAATGCAGCCAGACCCTGGTCATTCACTGACATTAGCAGCACACCTACTCTGACATAATGTGGACTGGCCTGAGGTGCAGTGTGCCTAAAGACAGTGTAACTGTTTCCTGCCCTGTGTGCATCAGACCAATTAATCAAGAGATACGATTTTCAGTCTGGACATCTGGCATTAATGCCCAATTACCGGAATTATCCTCATAATTGGTCAGCAAAATAACCCCCCAGTTTAGCAATCATCACACCGATTCTGAAGGTGGTTGGAATTAGCATTTTGAGGCAGCTGCATGAACAAATGATTGGGTTAATAAAGAGCATGATGATTAGTGATGAACTCATGTATGAGTAAGGGAGGATGAGTGGTAGCATTTGGCTTACTTTATATTGCCAATTAACATATTGTACACTCAGAAATCAAAACTGTCTTTGTTGGACTCATTCATTATCACATTCATCTATATATTGGGCCAATATATTCTTTGTCCATAGGCAAGATGCCAGTGTTGGCCTAACATGATAATGGTTGGCCATAAGCAAAACAGTAAATATTTCACATCACACCAATACTGGCCTAACTTTGGCTTTTTATTTAGATAATGTAGTCTGTCTTTGAGCCACCTGCCCAGAGACTGCAGAAGAACTCCTTACTAATTATAAGGCGGTTACTAATAGTCTGCTCTTCCTGTTAAATGGATAGGGAAAACACACACGTATAAATACAATTGTATAAAGGCTCTAACCCAAGCCATTAGATGTTGCCCTATATATACACACACACTATTTTTCTATTCAGTCTGATACAAAGCAAACCTCCAACATCCAATAAAATGGATTTCAAGTATTTCAGAATTAGAGTAATGAAGTCTATGTAAAACTTTTAATTGTGTGAACTGTTATCTGCTACTGATAGACTTGTGCATTTAGGCCAAACTCTATTCCCTCCTCCTCAGAGATCTCTATGACTAATTCATTATTCTAAGCCTCTAAGGATGGCACTCAAAAGCTGTGTGATCTGTGAAAGCAGATACAAAGAATGTGGAACTTTATCATTCTTAGTCCAATTTACCAATCTGTTTTTCACCCCCCATTGTGTAATTTAATGTGAAAAACAAACACTGGCACTGTTAAATATATAGGTGAATGCAGCACTAAACTGCATCCTAAACGTTCTCAGCCTCCACCTCATCTTTATCAAAGACTGGGATGGTAGCAGCCAAGACTCCGTCACCTCTCCTCATATCCAAGGCTTAAAAAGGTCCATAATAAAAGTGTAATACAAATATTTCACTTCTGTAAGAGTGTACTGCATGAAGAAATGTACCTCGATTATAACCAAATGTATGTAGTTTATTTTACGCTTCCTAATTAATTACAAATCAAACAGAGTCCAAAAAAGAAATAAGATTTCCCAGCCCCATGGCACAAAAAAAACTTTTAAATCTATCTGGGGAGGTTGATAGGGTTTTAATACCAATGACTCAATTACTCTGCCAGCAGCTGAGATTGGTAAAAAGGAAGGGCAGAAAAGTTCAGTGTGGGAGCAATTTAGTAAAGTACTTAACCATGACGATTGAAGTGCTGGGCATGTCCTATGCAACAGCTATGAAGTGCTGTATGTATAGGATTATATATCCCACAGGGACCAGTAAAGGTGGAGTCTCCATGCTGATGCATGTCTCTAAATTGGGGAAGATGCCTCTCAGGTGGGTGGCAGGTGGTTGATTTCTGCGCACATGCGGATTCGGACAGAGCTCATCCCGCATCTCTAATACATATATACTTACATCAGCTGCACAGGCTAAATTCACAATGGCCAGTTTAAAAAAGAAAAAAAAGGGGAGCAAAATTAATTTTTTATTCTGTGCATACTTCATACCTGTCCAAACATGGCACCTACATTACCCACAATGCAACTCCAACGCCAACAGTTCAGTTAGAGATTTGAGTTTGTTATTCTAGTAGCAATTATTGTTGCCTGGAGCCCCTAGCCTCAAGCAGAGATGAGAAGCTGGCTCCAGAGGTCTGGTATGCTCACTTCTTTCTAACCGAAACTTGAAACATTCTCCCTCTGGATCCAATTAATGTTTTAGACCATATTTTATTTAATTAGAAAATTATTTGATGTAGAAAATTGGTGGAGTTCCCCTTTAAATTGTAGATCCTCCCTCCACCCCTGCGATCGCTAAAACCCACACATTCCCTGAACAATAAATGCAGAGGACATGACCTCAGCGTCCTCAATGGTAGCAATGACCTTGGCTGAATATTAGGCTGATGCAGGGCTCGAGAGCGCGACCAATTTGGTCGCAAATGCGACCAAAGTTTGTAAGGGTGCGACTAAGATTTTTCCTAGGTCGCACCGGTGCACCTAACGTCTGTGTTGCATTATATGACCAATTCCTTTTTTTTTTTCTCTAAAGATTTCGGCCTTTATTTTGATAGGAAAGCTGAAAACATGAAAGGGGAGAGAGAGGGGGGGGGGGGGATGACATGTAGGAAAGGGCCGCAAGTTGGAGTCAAACCTCTATATTTACCAACTGAGCTATCCGGGCGTCCTCTCTCTTTTAATCAGTCTGTTATTGTTGTTGAAAGCTTATGAAGGAGCTTTCTCAGATATATATTTTTTATATATATCCTAGGCTATTTATTTAAGATAACTTTCATTTACATGTGTTGCAGCTGTATATTTTCAAACTGGTAAAGGAAACCCTGTCTTTGATTTTTATTTTAAATCGCAATCGGTTTTAATAAAAGAGCTTGTGAAAAGTGGCTTTGACTTAAAACTGAACATTTAGCCCACTTTGTAAAAAAATACAGAGCTATATATCGTGTATCGGCATTCAGCGTTACGGCGATGCGAGGAAAAATTTGCGCGTGCACCTAATGGTGCACCTAAATAAAAAAAGTTAGGCGCACCAGTGCAACCAAGGCAAAAAGTTAGTGTGGAGCCCTGGGCTGATGGACATTTTTGTGGCCGATTTAATTCACCAAATAAATACCTTTATATTGAATTCTTGCCTCAGCAGAATTCAAAGTTCTAAACATGCTGCAAATAAGCCCAATTTGAATCATTGGTAGTTGAATGTAACCAGCAATATGGGGCTTTATTCACCAAAAGCCTGTGCATGCAAGTTGTACTACACAACATAAAGTCTTGTACTTTATATGATTGATATCTATAAATTCAAGGAATTTCTGAGAGTGTGTCCCCCTGCATGCACAGTACAGCAGGAAGTTGCTACATCCCAGACGGCGGCTCATAGATTGAGGTTTGCTGGCTTTGCTATGAACCCCGGTTTCCTGGGTGAAAGTCCTGTGTCGTTTGACCCGTCCACCACCCCAACCAGCCCCTTTAAGTGGATTCTCGGCCTTTCATACTTCTCTTTACCGTTGTCGCTCTTTATACTACGTATTCTTATAGCGCCGCGGTCAAGCTGCTGCTATGCCTGGCGCGTCCCATACAGACGCTAAAAGGGTGCCTTTTGCGTCGGTATCTGACGCTGAAAGCCACTGACCAAGTCAGTATTCAACGACTTGGGAATGACAACGGGTTGGTACACAAACGTGTTCGGTGAACACCCAGGCTCTTGGTTTCTCCAGCATGTTGTTTTTTTGCCGGATGTTGCGCAAATTTCTCTGGCCGTTCGGCCCGCTGTAGCGGCTTTCTCAACAGGCTGAGCCAGGCTCTCCGTTCTCCACGCATGTTCCACATCACTGCCTACATGTTATGGCGTTTTTCCATTACATGGTACCTGCTCGACTCCGCTCGCCTTTTTTGGTTTTCCATTATGAGAAAAAAAGTCCCCGGTACCTGCCAACAGGTACTTTTTTTTTTTTTTTTAGTATCACCTCCGTCAAGGTTCCAAGCGAGCTGAGGCGATACCAAAAGGTGACGTGAAAACCTGCAGACGACTGATTGGTTGGAGAGAATCATCACTAACCACTGCGTCATCAGTGCTAGTGACAGACAGGGGTGTCCTGAACAAACCCACCATTTTTAAATAGTTTAGCCAGCGGTGTTTTCTTTTTTCTTTTTTGCTGCCTCCAGCTTCTTTTGAAACAAAATTTGTCTTCTGGCAAACAGCCACATGCCGAGAATCAGAAACAACACACCTTCGACGTTCTGTGTGCGTGTGTTGTGTTAGGTCACGGCATTTTCCTGCGGCATCACTATGACGACCAGCCACACTCTCCTCATAACAAAAGCAATCGGCCCGTTCAACAGGCACGCGCTCCAAATGGGCACTGCACTAGCAAAGTAACATTTTAAAAGAATGAATTTGACAGTGTTGCAAGTCCTTGGGAAGCAGAAATCCCCAAACACTCTTGGACTAAGCACCTGCAAAAAAGATGTGCACGTTTTGCACACTGACACAACATAAAACAAACCAGCTTCACTGTTCTGGTAAAAGGCACTCTGCTATTTGGTATTGGCTACATGCAGTGTGGCACGTAGAGCTCACGTTCCTACTCTCTAATTGGTATCTTTTCTAGTGAATTAAATGACCGCGAAATTAATCAATTTCTCATTTTTGCTTGGGGCCCCCTGGGACACGCCTTTAATACCCCACTTTTAGAGCCAAAAGATTAAACTAGCGCTAATTGAAAAGGTTCTTAACGCACATCCACATGTCATGAGGAGACCGAGAATAAAAAAAGGTATGAGGACTGCACAGCTTATTTTGATGCAAGTTCTCCCGTTTCACGTTACTCCATTAGGAGTTCCAGCAGGGGATCGCATGTATGTTGCATGGACAGTGTCAACTACTTCAATGTCGGGTTAAGAGCTGAGTGGACCTTAAAGATTCAAATTCACCAAAGTGATTCCTCAAGCAGAATTCGTAAGCATGGCGGGTGTAGAAATTGAGAGACAGGGTGGGAAAGGGATATCACTTATTTAACATAATTGCTTAAGGACGGGTTTAAGTGCTACAAGTTATTGTTTATTCATCAAAGACTGCGAGTGAGAAATGTTTACTAAAAAAGTATGATTAAAATTCCAGCCTATCTTAAAATGTTGGCCTATCACAGTAAAAATATACACCCAAGTCAAGTCAGGGCAGAACCTTTAATTCTACTGTAGCAAAATAAGTCTACCGGTTATATTTTGCCAACTGGCCCATAGGCACGTTTGCAATGCCGAACTCTGAGCTGGCCTTAACGACACTGCATATGTAAAGCAAGATTGTGTTACAGTTCAACACTCATTTCAGCTTGATCTGTACAAGCACAGATGGCTTTCAGTCTGCTTTCATGAAATAGGCTATCAGTATTGTTCCCAAAAACGCCAACAGTGACTGGAGTTTATTCTAAAATGGATGGCACTGCAGGGTTTCCTTTAGGATTTGTTTTTAGCAGTGGGGGCAGGTCCGAACACCCCCCTGCCATGAAACGGAACTGACACTTTGCTGCAACACAAATATTTATACACACACACACACACACACACACACACACACACACACACACACACACACACACACATTTTTTATTAGTTATGATATAGGCCAACTTTGATCTTGACATATAAGCTAAGCATTCTGTAGCAAATAACAATAAACCCACTATTAAATTACATTATCTTAACGCAGTCTAACTACTTCAGCATGTAAATAATGCACCTAAAATACAAACGTTCTGCGATATGCACTCTTAACAATGCAGCCTTATTTCTGATACCATGGGGGGCAGAAATGTAGCCGTGGGGGGCCGCCACAGTCAAATCAACATAGAGGAAACACTGCACTGTGAGGGACTTGCTCTGAGTGGGTTAGTGGTTCCTATGTGTTCTGCCATATCTAGACAAAGCTGAATGGGATATTGTATGGGGTTCACAAATTAATTAAGACATCTCATTTCTACCCGGGATGGAAGAAAATTGAAATAGATCAGAGACTTAAAATTTTACAGATGTGCATGACGTAACTTTTATTTTATTTATTTTTTTTGCCAGCATTTAATTGGAAATTTAATTAGTAATGATTTCACGGGTCAAGATGAAGTTCCGTTCGACAGTCTGGATTACAGCCTAAATCAATGGCTTGCTGGCGGGAGGTGGAAGTAGAAAAACTAATTAACACTAAAACCCATAATGCAATTGTATATTTTGTTTTCTATCAAATTCTGACTCATGTTTGATAATTTTCAGTGCAGTTTTCTTTTTAGATTTGAACGCTTAGGAGTTCTCCATTGTCACCAACAATAAGTGCGTATGAATTAAATGACAAAAACAACAGAGTCCTGTTTTTGTACACATGTTCACTGAAGTGAGGCAAATCGAGTGCAGTCAATGTTATGGTGGCCTAATTTGTAAAGCATTTGTTTTCCTGCATTAAAATCAATATGACTAAGATTCAAACTGTAATGTTAGCAGATATACGCTACACTCTACAGTCAACAAGTCTAGACATTATTGATTGATTTCTGAGTCATTTTGAGGACAAACAACACGATAAGTAGAGGCATGTGCTCAGTTCACAAATGGGTTCATTTACTCGGTTTCTCATGTGTATTTGGCAAAGCTGCTACACATGCCAAGGACACACTGACATAAATCATTTTACGCATTTCTTTTAAATCATATTCACAACTTTTGCTTTCGCTAAACACAAAAAATTGTTTTTGCACAAAGTGGAAAATTTGTCACTCAGACAAAGAAGACATGAAAATGCCGACATCCTGTAACGTTCAGGGGATTAACAAAAAGGAGCTCATCTGGAGGCAGGTATACGGGTCATAACAGTCATAAATCACAATAGAAATGTCAATGGCAGAATTTGTTATTACATTCTCACTGTCCATGCACATCTTTTAATAGGACTTGGACGGGATATGTAACAGAAATGCCGACCATCATTTCCTAAAGTCCAAGGTGCAGATATCAAATTGTTTTTGTCCAACCAACAGTCCCACAGCAAATAGTCTGTTCACAATCATATTAAGACAAAAAGGTAAGCTCACTTCCTTCTACTTTTTCCATTTTCAAACTTTAAGTCTTCAGCCCCAACCAGGGCTCCACACTAACTTTTTGCCTTGGTTTTACTGGTGCGCCTAACTTTTTTTTATTTAGGTGCACCCAAATTTTTCCTCGCATCGCCGTAACGCTGAATGGCAATACACAATATTTGCTCTGTATTTTTTTACAAAGTGGGCTAAATGTTCAGTTTTAAGTCAAAGACACTTTTCACAAGCTCTTTTATTAAAACAGATTGTGATTAAAATAAAAATCAAAGACAGGGTTTCCTTTACCAGTTTGAAAATATACAGCTGCAACACATGTAAATGAAAGTTATCTAAAATAAATAGCCTAGGATATATACAAAAAATATATATCTGAGAAAGCTCCTTCATAAGCTTTCAACAACAATAACAGACTGATTAAAAGAGAAAGAGGACTCCCGGATAGCTCAATTGGTAAATATAGAGGTTTGACTCCGACCTGCGGCCCTTTCTACATGTCATCCCCCCCCCTCCCTCTCTCTCTCTCCCCTTTCATGTCTTCAGCTTTCCTATCAAAATAAAGGCCGAAATCTTTAGAAAAAAAAAAAAAAAAAAAAAAAAGAACGACGAAAGACCGAGGGAGTGCGATGGACTGAAGCGTATGCTAGGCTACTCCGTCTTGTGTGAAATGTCTGTATCGTCACTGCGTTGCATTTTTATGAACTCTGATCCAGCAGGCTCCGTCTCACACGCTATTACTCAATGAACTGAAGTTAGTTGCATTTAATAACTTCTAATGTGTGTTTTGCCGTGGTGGCCGCAGTAACAGAGAGTTACCAGCGGAAACACTAGTACTAATACAGGTTTCCCTCTCATACTTAATATACAGCTGTGTTAATAACAAGTAGACAAATGTCGGGAGTTTGGACGGGCGGCGCTGTGTCTCTCCATGTTGCCGTGTGTGAGTGAATGGGGGCGGGGCCTCGCGGAGGAGAGATCCAAACACAGGCACGGCTATCCAGAAGGAAGTGGTCATGTACCGCAACATTAAACCATATCGATAGAAACGACATTGCTTTGTTAGTGGAGAGGCAGCAGATGCGAAGACGTTTGGTGCACCGGTGCGACCTGGGAAAAATCTTAGTCGCACCCTTACAAATTTTAGCCGCATTTGCGACCAAATTGGTCGCACTCTCAAGCCCTGGCCCCAACTGACCCAATCTGAATTTATCAGATTTTCTCTCTCCTCTGGAGCCAGAAAAGGCTTTATACAACTTTTCACAGATGTGATAGTACACTCCAAGACATGAAAACAGATTTTGATATGTAAAATCTCTGTAGTTCCCTTTAGAAAAAAGAAAGAAAGTTGGAATGCCCACATGCAATACAGCAAGTATTTACTTTTTCCAAATAGTCAGTTATATCTCAAAATAAGTGAGTCAGTGGATTCATTCCAGAATGTGTTGACACTTCTACAACTTGTGGTATAAAGTGGGATTCCAGTCTGCAGCTTGTATTTACAGTAAATCTTGCATGACATTTTCTAATGTCCTGTCATCACAAACTACCTACATAGAAATAATAGACAGCAGTCCAACACCAGGACTAATCTAAAAGGAAGAGGTAGCTTTTTCAAATGCACAAATCCACATCTGCCATGCTGACAATAAGAAACAGTCATGAACCTTTAGAGCCCTAGCCAGATTTGCTGAACTGCAGCAGGAAAACCAATTCCACAGCTGAAAACAATATTGCGCTGAGAAAGATTTAAGTGTTGGCCGATTGTAGACGAGGAAGCTGGGGTGGCCAGACTGGGGAATACATTTCGGAGTCCTTCAGCAGATTTGTAGCACCAGGAAATCAGTGTGGGAAGAAGAGATATTGCCAAGATATGTTGAAAGCTAAAACTCTGGTTGTATTTCTTCAGTTTCCACTGCACTGATCTCTACAAACTTCACATGGAGGCTAACAGTCTACTGGGAATGGCTGATGATATGCAGAGCAGGATAGCCAACACCTCTATTACTATGGTTCATCTGTTTTGACTTCTCCCGCTTTAATAGACAAAAAGGTCACGTACTGTATGTATAACTAATCTGTAAACACCCACGTCTCTAATGCTATTAAAAGAATCATTTTCACATTTTGCCTTCTACATTGTCAGAGTCATGTTTAGTTATGCATTTGCCAAAACGTCAAACTATTCTTTCAATTTACCCTGTCCTGGGAATCCTACAACAAGTAGTCAAGTTCAGTATGCACGGTTTGATGAATGAACTGGGTTAAATTATCCATTCACATCAGTATCTGCTCAACTAGGAGTAAACGCTGCAGTTCTCTTTTAAAAAAAAAGTGGATAGCAAAAACAAATCAAAAGGGTTTGAATATACAATATTACCCTTTTTCCACCCAAATCAGCATGTATATGCGTTTTCATATCGGTTACTTATTTAACCTCTTTCAAACTCTGTGTAGATTAATTTGATGTTCCATGCGCTGCTTGGGTGGAGACAGAATTTGTGGCTGAGACGACAGAAGTTACCGCCAGAGACCGCACGCATCACAGCATCGTGCCAGAACAGGGGTGAAAATTAGCATGTCCACCTGGGTGTCATGTTTCCATTACTGCCGAACGGAGCTGGAGCCGATAAATACCCGAGCCTACTGCCGAGTCATTTGTCCCAGGAATGAATGTTGATTGTAACCTTTCCCACTAAAGACAAAAGCCAGATGTAAGTGGGTGTTAGCACTGCTATCACTTCTTTAGACCTTATGTGATGTTATACAATTTTTGCTGCAAGGCCCCAAGCACTTTGTACAACAGGGGAGGTCTTGCGCCCCCCCCTCGTGGACATGTGTCATCTGCCATATGTAGACAAAATGTCACATACCATTTCCTCTGTTCAAATTTCTATTCTTCTTAGAAGAATGAAAAAGGGGCCCCTTTAGTGTAACCTTTTCTTCATTCAGAAATCTCATTCTCTTTCAGAGTGCCAGGAGAGACAACTTATTAAGCGAGAGATATACTGCCATTTCATGAAATTAGAGGAAACGGATTATACCCTTAAAACACCACAGAAAGAAAGCCGTGTGCCACAGTGGGTGCCATCACATCTAGGTAATAAATCCTGATAAGGTGTTAAGTAAAGTCCACCTTCCCAGAAGGTGTCCGAGAAGTAGCCATCCCTCATTAGCAAGGATACCTTATTGTGCATCTCAATCTATTTTACAGGTGTTTTTCCTACAATGCAAATGTGAAATCTAGCTGGTAAAAATGTTCCTAAGTCTGACTCACAATACCACAGGCAGTAGAGAAAGCTATTTCAAATCAAAGGCACTGTGGAATCTGTTTGCGAGGTGCTGTGCATGACAACTGATTTCATACCAAACCGATATGTGATCGCCTAATGTGGAGGACGGACTGCTTTCCTGCTGAGCATGGTTACAGTCCTCCATAGATTTGTAAGAGAGTTCTAGAGAGGGCTCTAGAGACTTTCATGCAAACACCAAAAATGCTTCTATCTCCTTCTCTACTTCAGCGATCCAGCAAATTCTTTGCAGTTATGAACATATTCTGTCATATGTCCATTTTTCCCCCGAAACAGCTGGTGTTGTGAAAAGATATTTAAAAAAAGAAATCCCTGTAAACTAAGTGATGATGGCATAGGTCTACTGTAAATGTATCATATAGGGCCCTATAAAAATCTGTTTTATTTATTCAAATTCAGTTTTATTTTTATTCTTCCTTTTAAAGCCCTTTCGGATTTGGTTGTTTTCTTTTCATTTCTAAGCAGTATTGACCTTTAAAAACTCAGTGACACAAACTCACAATTCAGCGTCTTTATTTAACCTGTTAATATATTCAGCAAAGCACATTCAAAATTACCTAAATAAAAGCTAATTGGATGCTCATCTATAACAATGTTAAGGATACTGCGGAACAAAGAGCAAGATATCACACTACTTCATTCCATAAGCAGATGGGGGGGAGGGGATAGATAGAGGAGAAGAGAGTTGACACACACACACACACACACACACACACACACACACACACACACACACACACACACACACACACACACACACACACACACACACACACACACACACACACACACACACACACACACACACACACACACACACACACACACACACACACACACACACACACACACACACACACACACACACACACACACACACACACACACACACACTCCTAGCTCAAGTGTTTTGGCGTGGTGCTGGGAGCCTTAAACAAGTCAGGAAAGGTTTTGTCTCAAAAAAGGTCTTCACAGACTCGCTCAGAATTCAAACCGATCCATGAACCTATAATGCATGTTCATCTTCTCTCTTAAGAAATGGGGCTTTTTAGCTGATTAAAAAACAAGCGGGGGTATATTCAACGTGGTAAATTGATTTTTATCGAGGCATTCACTGGCACACAAAAAACCATGCATGCTTTCATGATTCAAGTATTTCAAGATTTTGACATTAAGGTCTGCCAAGAAAAGGGTCCTTTCAGCAACAAACCCTGAAGCTCCTTGGTAGAGGTCTTGCACATCACGCTACATCTGAGGGAACCAGCGCTTCACAAAAGCTTCTTTTCAAATCGCTGATAAAGGACAACATCCTTAAAATTCACTCTAAAACAGCCAGGCACGAGCAGAATTACAGTTCAGAGCACTGAAGGGATTCAAGCATAGTTGGGCTTCAAAGAGATTTTAACGACCACTTCTTCAGTTAAAGAAATCCAGCGTTGGCCTTTTCCAACAGTTACAGAAAATCAACTGAAACAGATTGGCAGGCCTACCTGAAGATCTGTGAAACAAAAAGAATTACAGATAAAGGCCACGAGTAAATCAAGGACCTGTCTTTCCAGTAACAGCTTCTTTTTCTTACCGTTTCTGGTAGGAGGATGCCCTGCCTTTCAGAGAGCACAGATTGATTTTAGCCTTGAGCCCTGTCACTGAAAATTAAAAAAAAATAATAAAAAATAAAATAAAATCAACTTGCAAAAGGGTGCCATGCTGCAAACGGGTTTACCATTTTCTGATGCAGACAGACAATGCCACAAAGCATTGACTAGAAAACTGCTCGCTAAATATAAAAACCATATGCTTCATGCAAGCGAACACAAACGGCAACGGCAGGTGTCCCAACAACCTGACATCACCGGAGTAACAGAACAAAAAAGAAAAAAAAAAAAAAAAAAAAAAAAAGGAGGAATAGCTACACTTGCTCAAATGCAGTCACAAGGTGTTGCTGCGTATGGACAGACAGCAAGGTTTCTATTGTGTACAGGGCAGCGTTTCCATACAAATATAAACGGGGGGGGGGAAAAGGAAAGCTCTTCAAACACAGCGATATAGCAAAGGCTTGGTTTCACCACGTGTAAATCAATTAGGCTGGAACATGAGACGTGGTGTGTCACACTGCTGCTTTGTCTGCTCTCTGTCCAGTGTCTACTCTCCGAGATAGGCCGGTGCTGGGAAGGCTGCCAACTATATACACAAACCATGACTGGGCAAACACTGCTCCACAGGCCATGTTACGCAGCTGACTGCAGGCGCAGCTCCCAGCAATCAGTGGTACTCAATCACTACATTTGACACACCTAGTTCCATGCAACACTGTTAGCCATAATCTATTCAACCCATTCACCCGGGCTAACTACAATAGATTTCTTTCAACATGTCAGTTCAAAGCTTTCCCTCAGGAAATCATTTAGCCAAGGTGGTAAACCTCCCAGGTCTCATGATCAATTTATAAAAGTAGATAATCACCTATTAAATATGACATGTACTGTGTGAAATACTGCCTCTGCTATTATTCCTTAAGGGTAATGCTTTTAGAGCTGCAACAATTACTCGATTAATTGACGGGACCGTCGACAAAACATTAATTAGCTACTAAATCATTTTCAAGCTTCTCAAATGTGAAAATATCCATTTTTTTCCGTTGGCTTACATTCTAGTGAACTGAATATATTTGGGTTTTTGACTGAACCCTGTTTTGTCAGACAATACAAGACATTTCAAGAGGTTACCTTGGGCTCTAGAGGCATTTTTCACTGTTTTCTGAGGTTTTATAGACCAAACAATTGAGAAACTCAATGTTTCTTTTAAAGCTATAGTGTGTAGTTTCTGTCTCCCCCATGAATTCTAAGAAATCACAACAAAACTGTCGGCGCATCCACATAAGACAAGCGATCTTCAGCGATCGTGAACCACACCCACTCCTCCTCCACACAGTTGCTAGTAGCCAAGGAGGACACGGAGGATTAAAAACACATGGACTCTTCAGAAGAGGTAATTATCTTCAATCGAGTTTCTGCGTCTGAAAGTCGCCGGACGCCACAATCTTCTGAACACACAACACCAATTTCTAAACCCAGCCATACTGAGAAATACAGAGACAGTTGTGTGGAGCGGATAGTACTAATTAGCTTTGTAGAAACTCCTTTGTCAGTGGCTTGAATGTAACGGACGTTCATTAATATCAAAAGGTTACGCACTAAAGCTTTAAGTAAGCAAGTGGATAAAGTAGCATATGAAGTATGTAATATTATATTGGCTGAAGAATGGCTGGGTAACAAACCTTAATACTTTCTCAGCACCAACCAAAGTCTGTCTGTTGCACCGAGTATAGAAAATGGTCAAGTACCAAAAGCTGGCATCAGATTCCTAATCCTGTTTAGGTATTCTTTAACTTGATAGTTCCAATTTAAGTAAAAAAAAAATGTTGCTATTTTTACCAATTATATTTAGACAAAGTTCTTGTACAGTTGCTTAGACAACATTTTACAAGTTTGGGTTCTTTGGTTAAATGAGAAGAAAGGGGTTTGTACAAAAAAGGTATCAAAAAAAGTATTCGGCTATCTGAAGCAAAACAGTTATTGTTTCAGCACTACTATAAAAGAATTTCAAAACATACGCAACCCTACCATGGACCCAAATCCTGATGTCTTATTTGTTTTGACTGAGAGAAAACACGGACGTATCATGGCATAATGAGTAACCGGAAAACTCGGCTTCAAACGCTCTTATCGGCAAACATGCCTGACTGAAGTGTCCTTGAGCTAAAACCTTAATCCCTATCAGCTCCACCAATGCTGCTCTGCACCAGACCTCTTCACATGGAGGAGAATGGGCGAGAACCATAAGGTGGATTTCCCTTTAGGCGTCAATGAAGCGTCACATTTAAGCCGAGGTAGTTGCTATACAGCCCTGCCTTAGTGACCAATCACAATGGCATCTTGATAACAAATCCCCGTGAGGCTTTAATTTAAAAATCAGCCCTGCAGAAAAACTGAATAGTTAGCTTGTTTACAATGTTAATGCGTGAGCCAATATGTATGACGATAGAAATTTCAGGCACGAAGAACAATAGATTCATTACAGTACAATGTTTTCCCCAGAGCGGTCTTAAAGTCCATGATATTGCTTTTTCACACCTGGGGATTTGTGTGCTTAGCGCTTCATCCAGCAAGTCTATTGCATTTTTCTTCAGGTATTCTTACTACTTGTTTATTTAGCATATGAGTTTGACAAGGACAGAGTGGTTTAAACTGCTAGGGTGAGTGCAGCAAGGCCTCCGTGTGTGTGTGTGTGTGTGTGTGTGTGTGTGTGTGTGTGTGTGTGTGTGTGTGTGTGTGTGTGTGTGTGTGTGTCTTGAGGTCTCTGAGGCCAAGAACCTCTGAAACCATCCTCGGAGGCAGCCGGCCATGCGCCAGAACTGTTACTGCAATTCCTTTTGACAGCAGCGCCTTCATTGTCCAGGAAGGTGGGTATCCCTGCGTTGAGCAACGCTGACCACGGGCGTTAGCGGGGTTTGTATAGGCAGAGTAATGCAGCACGCTAGCTTCGCAGCCTCGGTGAAGCCATCAAGGAGAGTATATTCTTTAGTGCACAAGTAGGCGTTTCTCTTTTGTGGTAATGAAATTGAGGCAAGAATTTAAAATGAGTCGGAGAGGAAATATATTGTGCAAAATGCCTGAAAGGATGGAAGGGATGGTTATGCAGTAAATATGGAATGAATTGCCTTCTGCCGCAACGCAGCTTACTTGGAAGCTAGATTGATGTCCTACTCCGCTTACTACTGGAAACAGTGCTGTGTTGTTGCTGCTGCATCAATAAAAAACTTGTTTGATATTTGAGGAGGATTAATCATCTTTCGGATGTTCGATTTGGATTTTGTACACTTTGCCGTGCTAATGTCAGTCTATGTAGGACAGACTATGTAAGAGCCCTCGACTTTGCACGCACAAGAAGAAATCAAAAGGAGATGGTAGACAGTTGTGTAATATGTTGTGAGTCCGTAGGAGTGAGCAACTGTAAACGTTCTAAAGGGTGTTTCAGCTCTGATCGTATCTGTCCCTGCAAAGTTCCCATATTATGTGTACTTTTGCTTCTTGTGTGCTCAATAGTGTGATCGTGACTGGGAGTGGTATTTATGTCGCCTATGGTTAATATCTGTATCTTATGTTTGTGTAGATTCCTGCATATTGTAACTTATAATGTGTCTGCAACTGTCAATATTGAACTTACAGTAACCTTACAGGGAAAAACACAGTACCAAATTCATTTTCTTCAGGGGCTTTTACTTTTTCTGAGATACATGTGTAACAGGATTAGTTCTGTGTGTGTGTGTGTGATTGTGACCAATCAGAACAACAGCTACCTCTGCAGTTGCATGTTGCAGAAAATTGCCAATCACTTTTCTATGCAACACAATTATGATCCTGAAAGCCTAGTGGAGGGGGGACAGGGTAATTCAATTCAATGAGGAGTAGGATAGGGTGGGGTGGGGGTCACTCACCATATGAAAGCGCCGCCACACAGATGAGGAGAGTCCATCTGCAATCCCGTACACCTGACATGGTAGAAATCCCAGCAGGCGTTATGTTAAATCCCAGTTGTTCCAGTAGCCGATGGTGGATAAATAAACCTCTCTGCAGGGGTTAGCCTCCACGCGATGCTGTTGCAGTTCTTCCGAGGGTCTTAAGTTGGATAATGGGTAACAGATAGGCTATATGAATGTTTCAGCACGAGTATTTGAGCAAGTGTGTGTGCGTAACACTGTGTAGGATGCCCGTCGAGGTCTTGGAAAATGTGATTGTCCAGCTAGTCTTTACGGTGTCTTGGCGAGCAGCAAACCTAAGGCACGGCCAAACCGCGTCTTCTCCAGGCAAAAAGAGAGCGTTTTCTTTCCCCCCCACACGGACACGGGAGAAGAAAGTTGCAAGTATGCTGCTCCAAATTGGACAACTGGGGAAAGAGAGAAACCCAGTGTTCCTGAAACGGATCCAAGTCCTTGCGCGAAACCCGTCCCCAAAAACCATAAATCAATGGACATCAGTTGAGAGATGACGCGCGCGCTCTGGTTTAGGCTTAAAAAAAAAAAAAAAAACAGGAATCCTGCGTTCTTACCGCAAGAAAAAAAAAAGGCTAGACTAGTGTAAATAAAAAGCAGACGAGAAAGAGCAGCAGAAGGTCTCTAATGTGATAAGTCGGTCTCCAATGAAGAATTCAAAAATGAAATTCCTTGCGCAAATCATGGAAACAGCCGATGGAGAGAGAGAGAGAGAGAGAGAGAGAGAGAGAGAAGGGCGAAAAGGCATCCGACCGGGATCCGCACCGCTCTGGTTCAGCTCTCACTGACTTCTCGGGGTTCATTTGGCATCCGCAGCCGAGAGGAGAAGATGGGAATACATTCGGAGCCGTAAACGGCGAAAGTGCACCCTTAAACAAGCCAGAAATGTCCGGGCTATATAGCCGCTTTTCTCTGGAGGTCTCCAGTAGTTCACTTACCGCAGCGTGTTGACTCAGTCACTGAGCTGGGTATCACTATGCGAACATAAGAAGAGCACGCATATCCAAAAAAAATAAATAAATAAAAGTCCTAGCTGCTACTTTGTTGTTCCGCTTTTAGCCTACTTTGTGATGTTAAGCCAGAAAGCCGGAGCTGAGCATCGTCGGTGCTGCCTACCGGGAGTCTGAAACACAGCCAAGTCCGACGAACTCTCCGGTTGTGGGTTTTAATCCCAATTAGTCGACTTCACTGTAGCCGTGTGCGGTGTTTCTGAGGGGGGAGACGGAGTTTATTCAGACGCTGTCTTCTCCGCGGCTCTCTCGGTCCGCTTTTTAACTCCGCTCCAAACTAAACGCGTGCACCTTCAAATGTGCAGCTCGCGCTCGTTAACAGCCACAATGTGAAAGCTCATATCCGGTAATAATCTTCAAAATAAAAATAAAAAATAAAATAAAAAACTATACTATACTATACTATATATTTAATTTGGGGTAATGTCAAGTGAAATAAATATTATTTTCAGTAGCCATGAAAATACAATGTAATTTCATACAAGGTAATTATACCTTATTACAATTATGGTTAGGATTAATATTGGCGTGTAAAAAAAAAATAGAGCTGTTTGAAAATTTACACACAGTTTTCCATAAATGCTCAACAAATAACTTAATATATAGCCTAGGCCTACAGGATTACAAGCAGAGATGATGCAATACAAATATTAAAATTATTAGACCAAAGCATGTGTTTAAGCAGTCAATTAGTTCAGGATATATCCTAAACGATCCCTAATGCATGGTGACTTATAGAATCCACGTTATGGAAAGACTTAATAAACTTGAAAGTATTTTTTTTTTTTTTATTTTAGTCCTCAGCTGATATTCCTTAAGCTTGCTGTACGTGCATCAACATGGCTCCAGACCTCTGGAATTAGGCTAATTAAAAGTCTAAATATTAGGCTCGTATCCTACTTTTACATGATACAGTTTGTATGCTTTTATTTTAAAAAGCAATACAGCTAACGTCCGGTCGTGTCCATATTAAGTGTTGTGAACTTTTTGTAGCTCAAACCGGGCATCACAGACAAAAATTAATCACGTGAGTGGCTTACCCGCCTCCTTCTCATCAGAGAGGCAAATCTCCCGAAGAAAGAGCCTTCACTCCTGCACAGTCATGGCTTCACTTTTGTGCTGGTTGGGAGGTAATAAGACTGTATACACTTGTCTGTTCTTTAGTTACAAGTCCGGTAGCCTACATGAGTAGGTTAATCCATATGAAGCATTGTAAAAAAAAAACTTCACATGTTTAGGTATTATATATTTCTCACAGCTCATATGTTGATCTGATAAACACAGGTGCAATTTATAACATTACCATTGGTTGTATCCCATTTAGGTGTGTCAGTTCCCTTGTGTTCTGCATGCTGGCTTACTGGTGCACCCATTAAACATAATTGTTATTGGTTATGCCTATGCTTTCTCTATTATGTTAAGTCAAGTTTAGTGCCATCAGAAAGGTATATTAGGGTAAATTAGGAATCTAATGGGTTAAATATCTACCATTAAGCTCTTTTCAGACATGGAATACATAATGTTGCTGGCATAAATGTAGGCGTCCATTATGTTAATGTTCCATAATGGCTTTTTAAAAACATAGGCCTAACCGACCCGAAAAAATAACATCAAGGCAGAAGAGTGTTCTTAACTGTCTCACAGGTTGCATCAGTGATGGGTTTTAAAATGTATTTTGACGTTGTTGCCATATAGTCAGACTTTGCAGTTGGCATGGAAGAAAGTTGAAAATATAGGGAGTGAGTGATACAAAAAAAGACTGATCGGACATAATAACAATTTTAACATGTTAAATGTTATAGGTCCGGTTTGTAAAGGTCTCAGCCAGGCCGCTGTAGAAGACGACAGCAGGAAAAGCTGCATGTGGCGTTTCTTTATTAAAGTGCTCATATTATGCTTTTTGGCCTTTTCCCTTTCCTTTATTGTGTTATATCTCTTTTTTGTGCATGTTATAGTTTTACAAAGTGAAAAAGCCCAAAGTCCACCCCAAAGGCACTTACCATCTACAAACACTGTTCACAAACTGCTCCAAACAGCTCTGTTGTAGTCCGCCTTTACTTCCGTGACGAACGTGCGTCACTTTGTAACACACGTTATAATGCTCGCCTAGCTGCTAGCGTGGCACGCCCTCATACTGTGCTTCTGACTGGCTAGTAGTCTTTACCTAGCTACTAGTTACTAGTTACTAGGGAATGCAACTCCCAACAAAGATGGAACAGAAGTGAGATGCCTCAATCTGTAGCTAAAACAGAGAGCTCAACACACAGGGTGAAAAGAGGAGCTGCAGCAATATGCAGTACAACAAAAATATGGTGTTTTTTGAAAATTAAAACAGGTCAACCTATTCTGATATCACCTCTAAATACAATTCTGAACCTGAAAATGAGCATAATATGAGCACTTTAAAACTCTTACAACGGCAGAGAGCCCCCATAGCTTCAGGGTTAAGACGGCAACTGTAAACAACTTCCCAGGTTTGAGGTCGTTTTCTCTCTGCTTCTTCATTCTTCTCGCCTCTATTAATACATTGGTTATCTGATTGCATACGTGTTTTGGAAGTTGACGAAAGACATGGTGATTGGGTCAGGGGTAGGGGTAGACCAAGAAGCCAAACGTCAACAAAGCGTAGACCTTTTTTCACAGCAGAAATATTGACTTGTCAAAGCAAGAAAAGCACAGGTGTAATTAAAACTGTTAGAGATGTCTCTGTTCCATTTAAGTGTAGCAGTAAGCCATGACAGTGAGCCAGCATACACAGTGACAGGGTCCTGAAACCGCAACTGTGGTTGTCCCGCTATGTTATGTCAAAATGTCTGCTGTGAAAATGGTCTGAGGCGCACAGTCAGCATAGCCGTGAACTGCAATATTTCAAGTTCATGAGCTGGCTTCATGAGTCAGCTTCAATACTTAATTATTGAGGTTTGTGAGTGTCATCGAGAGATCGCGGAGTCCAGCATAAGAACCATGCAGTGACTTAAATGTGACTTGGACAAATTCTTCGAATCAAATCATCTGTTACGTCATAACTTCCAGTTACGCATGATACGCAGAACTTTACGTAGTTCTTTGTTCTGTTAACAAGAAGAAAAACAAATCACGAAGACCGGGGTTGGTTGTCGCACTTTTTTACTCTTGTGCTAATTGCTCATCATTAAAACGTTGTTCCTACATTAAATGAAAGCTTAATGTCTTGCCGTGAAATAAGTATCCCATTTATTTTCACAACCTATTGTAATAAGAAGTAATTAACCATCAAAGATGCTCTGACACAGTGTGACAACCAATCCCATCACGAGGTATGGGGTTAGTTGTCACTATTGTTATGAATGGGGTTTCAGTAAAAAATGTTTTTTAATACAGGAACACCAAAAGGGTTTTGAAATGGATACCCCATCTATTATACTCATCAATGCCCCTTGTGTTTAAACCAGGCATTTGAACCAGGTGATTCTTTGTTTCAATTATTCTCTGTGATGAGAAGTAAAATAAAGGAATTTACAGTGCTGAAAAAAATCTAGCCTTTATTAAAGCCATTGTTTCATAATTCATCATGAATATAAGTTAAATAAAGCAGTGAGATTGAAATAAATGAATATCCACATACAGTATGTGACAACCAGTCCCCAGAGCAGTGAGACAACCATCCCCAACTGGCCACTTGACAAACATTTTAAGCTAGCTACCACATTGCTTTAGCTTGCTAGCTTGAAATTGACTCAAATCAAAGATATCAATTTCAACTTTTTAATATGCTTTTAATGCTTTTTTTTCACTTGTAAAATTGCACAAACGAACGTCTGAAAGGGGCTTGGTTCTTTGTTTTAAAATTTGGCATGTTTCAAAGTCATAAGTAAAGCAAGTAAAGCTTTAGGAGATGTTTCTATTGTGGTGACTGACTGGCCAACTGATGTTGGGCACAAAGAGCTAGTCATGATCATTCTTAACCTTTCACTCGCAGCTTTTATTTATTTTTTTTGGGGCTTTTCTGCCTTTATTTGACAGGACAGCTAGGTGAGAAAGAGGTGGAAGACGTGCAGGAAATCGTCACAAGTCGGATTCAAACCCTGGACCTCTGCGTTGAGGCATAAACCTCTCAGTATATGTGCACCTGCTCTACCCACTGAACCAACCCGGCCATTTCACTCACTGCTTTTGCTGCTTTTTGTGGTTGGCTAGTTATCAATCTAGCAAAGCAATGAAAAAATTTAAATAAGTGGACATTCCCATGTTAAGTGGTTTAAGTGATGTATTTCTTCCCTGTAGCCTGTCTGTAATGCAGAAAGTTGCAGAATCCATTGTCTTATTTTAATAACCTCTTGCAGTAAGGGGCTAACAGGCAAGTCCCATCGTGCCCAAGAACTTAACAAGAGCAGCTTTCTCTGCTTTAGCAGCTAATCTATCAGGACCACTTATGCAAATCAAGTCACTTGCAATTTTCCAGTTAGAACACCTGAGCCGCAGCAGCAGCAGCAGCAGCAGGCAGCCAGGTGAGAGAGCAGACTGTGGTTCCCCACTGCACCAGCCAGCAGCACGGAGAAGACGGGCTACCGCAGGCTTCACTGGTGCAGCTCTGAGATGACCGTTAACGGTTGGTTAATGCATTTGACTTTGTTATTTATCGTTTTGTCCTCTGACATTTAGAAAAGACTTATTGTCAAATGGAGAACTTATTTCTTCAAACTCTTGTGCCTCTGAAGACATAAGAGTCTCTAATGGTGATGAATTAGGATGTGCCTCGTCTGGGAATTTAATACCACCTGGAATTACACCTGAATATTTGGCTCAAATTTAATACATTCATTTAGTCAAATGTGCTAACAAGTTCTCCTGCCAAGTGTGGACCACATTCCCATGTGAGAAATGCTTCTGCTTACAGTTTTGCACATCAGATTTTGTCCCTTTTGAGACAGCCTAATGGATTTTCGATTTGTTTGATGCCAACGCTACTGCGTTAGCTCTCGCATTAGCTCTCGCATTGTCATTTCGGCAACATTGTCTATGCTCATTCAGCTGTTTGACACATCTTCGTCTTTCTGTTGTCAACAACATAACGGGGGTTCCGTTTGATGGTCTGAATCTTGCCAAAAAGAAAATGTTCCCTGCAAAAGTGTTTCTATCCCAATTTGTCCGTATCTTATTCTTCCAGAACACGCAAATTTTTTAGATTAGAGTTTTTGGATTTGAACATGATTATTTCTTATGTTAAAAGCACTGTTATATGCTTTATAAGTGCTATGAAATCATATTGTCCCCAAAGCTGCTCCCACACACACAGACATATGTCAAGTACACTCACAACACAAAGAGATTACATTTGTTCCAACACGCCTATAATTTCTCCTCAGTTCCCTCTATAGTTGTTAAGATGTTGTAATTATTGCTGAAAAACATTTTTTCATACACACAAGCCAACACTACCACCATATTTGCTCATAATCCAGTGAGTTCTTATTTCCTAGCAAGCAAGGGGCAATGCTGTCTGAGAAGGACCATACATTGATGCAACTATACCAGTCAATATGGGAAGACAGAGAAAAGGAGCGCTTCTTTTTGGTGGTGGATGAACAAAGTCTAACAAGGTGCTCTTTGGTGCAGGGGTAATCCAATAGTACCAGAACAGCATGAAAACCAAGGCACTTTTGTTGAAGAAAATATTAAAAAGCCAGTCAATAGCCTGTGCAATATTTTGACAAACATTGTCACATTTTTCCACTATGGTAAACTTGTGCCATGAAAATAAATTATAACTTGTGCTCTTCTTTTTGGATTAGTTTTTGGGCATTTTAGGCCTTTATTGATAGGACAGCTGAAGACATGAAAGTAGAGAGAGAGAGAGAGGGGGAATGACTAACTGGTTGGTAGTGATGTCACATACTTCCATGCACAGTATTTAGCAATATATTAAAATTTCTCCACAACTGAAGAATACATTGTAGTAAAAGTTTGTATATACATTCATGGTGCCCAGAAGAAAAACCTTTCACAATTCTTTATTTTTTTTCACATATCCTGTGAAATATCTTTACATCTACTGGATAGATTGACATGACATAGCCCCCTTGGGAGGAATTGGAATAACATTGGAGATACCTTCACTTTACATAGGCTAAAGCACAATCATCAGGTCCAAATTCCAATTTTTCCAACACTTTGGTTCATGACTAAATACCTGCAAAACTAATTAACTAAACTTTAAAATTCAAAAATGTTTGTACGCTAAAATTCTAAACTAAGAGGGTGAACATTATACCTGCTTCACTTCAACATGTTAGCATGCTGACATTAGCATTTAGCTCAAAGTACCGCTGTGCAGCCTCACAGAGCCACTAACATGGCTGTAGACTGTAGATATTTTGTTTTTAACTTTGATTGTTGCTAATTCATTCAACAACTTTATTAATTCCACAAGGGGCAATTAGTTAAGAGCAGCTATAGACAACACACACATACATACAACACACAAGCCTATTAGGCCTACACCCTAGAGAGTAAATAAAAAAAAATAATATATATATATATAGATTTTATCCATTTAGTCATGAATATTTAAAGCTATAGTGCGTAGTTTTTGTCTCCCCCATGAGGAATTCTAAGTAATGACAACAACACTGTTGGCGCATCCACATGATACAAGCCTTCCGTGATCCCGCACGCACCTCCACCCCTCCTCCACACAGTTGCTAGTAGCCGAGGAGGACACGGAGGATTAAAAACACACGATGAACTCTTCAGAAGAGGTAATTATCTTCACTCAAATTTCTGTGCAGGAAAGTCACTGGACGACACAATCTTCTGAACACAGCCACACTGAGAAATACAGAGAGAGTTGTGTAGAGCTGATAGTCTTAATTAGCTTTGTAGCAACTTATTTGGCAATGGCTTGAATGTGTCGTTCATTAATAATAAAAAAGTTACACACTAGAGCTTTAATGTTATAGATAAATGATTACGATTTGAAAAGAAAGTTTTCACAAGTTTTACTTTTGCAAAATCTTTAAATGTGTTTTTCAGGACAACGCTGGTCATTTGATACGGCTGTGTGCTGCAGTCACAGCAGCAATATGTTGAGGGGAGGTTTCTGTGTAAAACGCACAACTTAATTTATGTGCAGTCTAGGCTACATGCTTTAAGGCACATAAAGTAGTGTTTAGTTTTAAATGCTGCAGATGCTCCAGCAGAATAATTGCCTGCAACCACACTTTAACTGTATAATCCAAAACCTAATGATGTGAGAACTAAATACTTTTCTGAATGTATTACCTTTTAGTAGGAAAAGCTCTGCTTGTATTCATGTGATATATTATGTGATTGCTGTCTTTACCAGTATGCAAGCTATGATACATCTTTGCTTTGAACTATTTATTATTTAAGTGACTTTGAGTCCTTGAAAAGCGCTATACAAATTCTATTTATTATCATTATTATTATTATTATTATTATTATTATTATTATTATTATTATTATTATTATCATTATTATTATCATTATTATTTCAGAGCTGATGTAGAATTGTGGAGAATAAAATGGGTGTAGGTGAAAATAGCACCCGCCATCCCAGTCAACAACTTTATTAATTCCGCAAGGGGCAGTTAGTTAAGAGCAGCTATAGACAACACACACATATGGCGTTTTTCCATTACATGTTACCTGCTCAACTCGCCTCGACTCTACTCGCCTTGCTTTTCCATTGCAGATTTTAGTATCGCCTCAGCGTGGCTGGTCGTCATAGCGACTGCCGTGGGCGTGGCTTAGTAGCTTGCTTTTCCCATTTACATATCCCCGACGCATTTCCTGGTTCTCCGTCTCCGTAAACAACATGATATCAAAGAGATAGTTAATGTTTACTGCTCCAGATTTCCCACCGTGGTCACATATATATGACTCTAGAGTCGCTACTTGCGTTGTTTCTCTCACATATATATAACTCTAGAGTCGCTACTCGCTGCGGAGATAATCGCTGTCACTCTCTCACTTCTCCCTCGCTCACTAGCTCCCCACACACACACATACGGCAACTCGACACACACACATCACACATGCACACACCAGCGCACCAGTATAACCATCAGGCCACTTGTATGCTACGGAGAAAGCTCTGCGTGGAGCCTCCGGCAGCAAAAAAACACCGCTGCCTAAACTATTTAAAAATGCAGTCTCTCGCTAGCAATGCAGTGATCAGTGACGCTTCTTTCCGACCAATCAGCAGCCTGCAGGGTTTCACGTCACCTTCTCGGCTCGCCTCAGCTCGCTTGGAACCTCGACTGAGCAGGTACTAAAAAAAGTACCTGTTAGCAGGTACCAGGTACTTTTTTTCGTAATGGAAAACCAAAAAAGGCGAGTAGAGTCGAGGCGAGGCGAGGCGAGTAGGTACCATGTAATGGAAAAGCGCCAATACATACAACACACAAGCCTATTAGGCCTACACCCTAGAGAGTAGATACAAAAATAAAAAAAATATATAGATTTTATCCATTTTGTCATGAATATTTAAAGTTATAGTGTGTAGTTTCTATCGCCCCCATGAGGAATTCTAAGTAATGCTGACAACACTGTCCGCGCGTCCACATGATCCAAGCCTTCCGTGATCGCGCACACACCTCCACCCCTCCTCCACACAGTTGCTAGTAGCCAAGGAGGACACGGAGGATTAAAAACACATGATGGACTCTTCAGAAGAGGTCATTATCTTCACTTGAGTTTCTGTTTCTGTCTCTGTTACGCACTAAACCTTTAATATATATTAATAATAGATGAAATGACTGTGTAGTATGATAAGGGTTCCCTCATATAAACCTACAGATAAATATCACTTGACTGTGCCGTTCCCAGCTCTGCTCTTTTTTTTAACTAGCTGTTTGATTTTACAGCTGTTTCGATTCACTAACACAACTCTCATCTGCGTCGTTTTAAGCTACAGCAGACAGTTGTTTTCAGTGAAAAAGTTCTGATAAACCCACTGTACACTACCTGCCCAGCACCAAACAGCAGACAGACACAGTTAGCAACTAGCTGGTGAATATAGTGGAGCATTTAACAGGTGAAGACCCAGAGTAGAATAGAGCTAAAAGAAGACAACAAATGAAAAACAGTTTGCTAACACATAAGCCATATTAATTGAATACAGTGGTAATATGTTGTATTTCCAATTGTTGCACTGCCCCCCAAAAATGGTGGTATTCTTATCCCCTATTGCTACCTTTTATTTAGGCTGCGTTATCGCCACAAAATAATTATGAACGTAATCTTGCTCTGTTGTAAGCAGCATTGTGTATCACAGCGCTTCTTGTATTTGTGCCATGAATGTGTGTTTGTTTCGCTGGTTCTGCTATAACACGAAATACAAACTGTAGGGACCTGCCTATCAGTGGTCAAAAACTCCATAGGATATTAATTTAATTGATTATTTTTAAAGGGCACAATTGAGGAGGTGCACTGCCTCCTTTGATTTGCCTCATATAGTATTTGCAGGTTCCTCCTTTCATATTTCACAGACATCTTTAGCCTTCAGAGAGACCTATACGAGTAGACATGTGTAAATGCACAGCAGGAATCTTTCAAGACAATTAAAGCATAAATGGAGCCCCCAAGAGATCAGTATAGGGCTAGTGCTAAAACTAAGGTTTCAGCAGATTCATTCCACTGGGGGCAAGGAGCTGTTCTTATGCTACAGGAAGATAGCCAATGGAAACCTATTTCATATGCTTGACTGAGACTGAACAAAGCTGTGCATGGATTGGAAAAACAAGAGGAGCTGCCAAATCACCCTCTGAAAGTTAACTCCTCATTAACTCCTTTGAAAACAGAATAGATAAACCAAAAGGTAAACAAACTAAATGTGCTTTAACAGTAACGTTTTTTCTTTTAATATTCTTATCAAGAACATGAATTACATGAATTAATTTCCTTTATGCTTCAACATTTTTTCTCTTGTCATAACATGGCTACCTGTCTGTATGTTGTTTGAAAAATATAAATCTAAAAGGAAATGTAAATATGTTTAGGAGACAAATTGCAATCACTTGAGACATCAACAATCAGTAGATTGACTGCCTTTGCTCTGCTGCTGCAGATTTTATCAACTGTTAAATTAGCAGTAAACGTAGTAAAGTACAGCTGAGGCTGATGGGAATGACATTATTTATGCAGGTAGACCATCAAAGTTATGACTATTCATTCTAAGGAGGACATAAATGTTATGGCAATCCAACCAATAGTTGTTGAGAAACATTTCACCTAAAACTACAAATTATTGTTGTCAATGGCCTTATCAACTTGTAAGGTGAATCATTTGCCTTTTAGTTTGTTATTAAGTTGTTCTCCCAAGTCATTCAAAGTGTTCAATGTATGTCCTGTGATTGTAGTGTTCTGTCTCACGCTGCTGGTATGAAATACTGCAATAGATACACTGTTGTACTGGTTGCAGCTTTCACTACGCAGCGGCAGGAGTTGGTTGAGTTTAATGTGGTCTCGTATTGCCAGACCTTCCTACACAGCGCTGCAGAGAAGGGTCCGGCTAGTCCACACAGCATTCCGGGATGGGAGAAAAACGTGCTCTGGTTTATTGGCATTTCTTTAAACAATTGTCATGCGTGGCGCTGCTACAAAATAGCCTCGGGAAGGAACTTGTTTTGGTGGAACATGTACGTTCAAAAGTAGTTTTAGTCGTGCAACAGAAAACTCTGATCGGATAGATAGTCTAGCTAGCTGTCTGGATTTACCCTGCAGAGATCTGAGGAGCCGTTAATCATAGTCCTCATAAATCAACCGGAGTATAAAATTCCAACACAAAGAAAGCGGAAGGTAACGGAGATCCAGCCGAAAAGAGTGAAATCCGCCGGAATTTCCCGGGCGGATTTCACCGGCGCAATCCTGGAAGTGGAACGTCATGGATATAATAAACTAGGCTTGACGTGTCAAGACCATAGTCCGTCTGGTCCCATGTGGTATGAGACTGTTATCCATTACATGGAGGACAATAGGCTAGGAGAGGGGACAATTCTAACTCCAAAACACACCAGAAATCAGAAATGGTAGAAGGTTGGGCTTGGGGTCAGCAACCCAACCCGTAAAAAAAAAAAAAAAAAACATACATGCTACAGAGACTTTGATTAAAACCAAAAAATTCCAAAGTCTTGGAAAGGAAGACTCTTCAGTTTCCCAAACTTAAGAGAATATGAAGATGTACACAGAAAATGTCATCTGAAAAAAAAAAAAAAGATCATGTATACAGGAGGAAAGACAGCAGTAATAGGGTTCATGTCAATATAAGTATTGACAAACACTGTACTCTAATAAAACTTTAAAATGTCATGTACACCTACATTCTAGTGTGTTATAAACCATGTATATACTGCTAATAAGGGGGTTAACATAAAGTATCTTTGGCAGCATACAGTATATCAAAACCAGTTGGGAGTATTACAGTAACACCTGTGAGTGGTTTCTTTCATCGTGCAACAGTGTTTTCTATTCAAATACTTGAGTGGTTCTGACATTTTTGGGGTGACAGGTCTCTCTGTGTCTAAATCTTGGTAGCCTTGCCAAGCACCACATGAAGCAGATAAACACAACATTAGTTCTGCTTCACATTTCTTTTACTTGTCAGCTACACCCACACACTGGGTTTGTGGCACAGTTTGAGAACCCGACCTTACTACAGTTCCACTATAGGAGACTGTACAGAGTAGAGTGTTTCAAAGTGTAGAGCCCGCACACAGCATGTAGTCTGCCGTAGGATTGATGAACGGACTTGTACCACAGTGTGATTTGTGTGAAACAAATTGATCTTGCCCTGAGCTGCTTGTGTCATAAGAACAACCTATGAGACCCTGGCAGGTGTAGAGGCTGACACGTTTATTTCATGATTCATAAGTGGATTATTTTGCTCATTATTTCAAGATAGAAGCTTTTCACACAACCATGAAGCATGTCATTTCTTTCCCTGACCCTTAAGCACGCTCAACTCCTACAAAAATTGAATGACCCCACACGGGCAATATGTTGTTTACTGTCTTTTCAAGGGACAAGCTACTGGATCTTGTGCAATAATTGCATTCATAGTGGTGCAATAACTTAATTTATTCTAGACTACATACCAGTGAAATGGTTACATGTATCCCAGTGCAATAGAAACACAAATTTTAGTGCAAAATCTACTTTTACTTATCATGTTTGAACCTGTGTTGTTGTCTGTGGATGTTTGTTTGCTCAAGTTATTTTTGTCAATGTGTTTGTTTTGTAATATTTTTACTGTTTTATTGCACTGATCAGCAGTAGCGCTCATAGTTTCATTGTATTCTGTACAATGACAATAAAGGTTTTCTGTTCTATTTCTGAATTGCAAAAATCTATATCTGCTCTGCATTTTATTCCAAAAGGAATAAGACAAAGATAATGGCCCTCAGATTTTTCTCTTAAGTCTTTTGTCATTGATGACATTCAGCATGTGATACCGTTATTACCCCGACATGCAATAAAACTTCTCAGTCGCTAGTAATTTAGATTTTAATTGACTATCTTTTACTATTTACCATATTTTTCTTGGCGGCGCTAGATGATATTATGGTTCTTTACTCCAGCTAAAATCATCATGTCAACAGCTGTCTGTGGTTTAATAAGCAGATTTGTGCTATTAAAGGAGATTGTGGTAAGGGCACAACATAAAACAACATTTTTTATTTATATAGCACTTTACAGCAACCAGAAGAATAAACTTGTTTTTTCATTTGCGCATTAAGGAATTACTGACGATTTAATGTTGCTCTTCAGGCTGCCAGAGAAAATGTGTTAGTAATTTTATTGCTGAGAGTGGCAATAACTGCAGAACTTTATTAAAGGCCACTTATCAAGTGGTGAATCCAATGTTTGGTCACTCTCAGGAACAAAATGAAAAGTTCCTGATTTTCTCCACAGAGACGAATGCTAAGGTACGTATGCACACAATGTACCATACATCACGAACAGGAAGTGAAGGAGTTATTATTTTAGAAATGTCTTTGAACATCTCATCTGTAACATCTCATCTTCTCAAATTTTGCTAAATATCTCCATTAACTAAAAAAACACCGGCACTGGGCTGCATGAGGCTTCTATCTGAACAGGATGCGATAGCTAATAAGGTAATGAAGGCTGTGAAGTATACTTTAGGAGTGTAAGGGAAGGAAGAGGAGCACCATTAGGAAGCCTAATTTGCTGAAAGCCTTACTTAACTATACTAAGTGCAGTAAACACCTTTAATCTGGGTCAGCCCATTTCTGGCACAAATAGATGAGTAATGTATCCCAATGCAACATATTACTGTGAACCATATGTCAAGGTGTGACATAAGAAATGCTCAAGCTTCTACAAGTGGGATCTCATGCTTTTACAGGTACAGGTTTTCACCTTGACCTTTGTGATCTCAGCACTCTGTAAGTTACTCTATGATTCAGCCCCACACATAAACCTCACACGGTCACAAGGTAGCTTTTACGTTTTATCCTCCGGCGAGATGCATCTTCAAAGGTATTCTCATGATCAAACAGATGTCTACCATCTGCCTGAAATGATAAAATGTTTGAATAGAGAAAAAACAGCATTTTAATTCAGTATTTCCACAGACTGTGCCACTTCACTGCTCTTCCTCTTCAGTTTGCTCCTGCTGTAATATCTGGTAACAATAAGTCTTTATTAAAAGTCGTAAGTATGGATTGGGTTAAGGCAGGGATACTCAAATAGCATTGCCCGGGGGCCACTTTTGCAAAATGACAAGAGGCCAGGGGCCAGTTATTAAACAAAGATTTATAATATTTATCAGCTTAACATATATATATTTGATACTCAACTCACTAAGTGATTCATTTGTTGTCCCTTTGTAAGATTTTGGCACAGTGAAACTCTGTGGTACACCTTGGGATTGTATTCACCATGTATCTTTAATTTACAAAAATGTGGTGGCATCTCTTAAAGAAACTGATGATTCACCACAGAAGTATAAACATATCCATGGATTTCCAGCATCTTGGAAATGCATATTTAAAAAAGAATATATAAAGAAAGCAATACTCTAAAGCAGTGATCTTCAACAGGGGGTCCGTGACCCCTAGGGAGTCCTCAGAGTCAATGCAGGGGGGCCGCCAAATTATTGTTTTTTACCAAAAAATATAAATATGTCCAAAAATATTAACATGAATGCAACATATTAATAGTAAAGATAAATCGACATATTCATGAAAAAACAACAACTTTGATAACCTTGATGATACGCTTACTGGCCTGTATGGTAGCCACTATGGTAGCCACAGATACAGTTAAGCTTATGGATTCACTGTGCCTTCCACATGTAAAGTATGTTTGACATTAAAACATGAATGAATATGAATATGTAAAAAAATATTATTATAATAGCTTAGTATTGTAAGGCACCATTAAAAAGGTATGTGTAAAGTCTTTGGCTGCCCTACACGTTATTGTAGGCTCAGTTTATTATGCAACTCAATTTTATACAATATAAAATATGTAATAGTGGGTCCCTGCTCGTCTCTCTTTCAGGTTAGGGGTCCTTGGCCTAAAAAAAAAACATTGAAGACCCCTGTTTTAAAGCACAGTAGAAAACACATTCTATTTAAGAGTTAAATTTTGAAAAACATATATAACGGCAATATTAACTTGCTTGGACTAAGTATGTACAATAGAAACTGCCATAATTGAACTTTTTTACATATTGCGTGCAGCTCATGCAAACACGTCATCTCTGTGTGACAGATCCAACTGTGACAGATTGAACTGTGAACAAGGTGTCAGCCATATTGTTGTGTCATATTTTTTGTCAGCAAAGCATCTCTTTCATTGCTTTTCCAATAATACACTCATGCATCTCATAGTTGAACTAACAATTCCATTAAGCTGTCAGCCTTTCCATGCCCATGCTTGGTTGATGAGACTTTACGTCTGAACACTTTATTCAAAGCCAACTGTTCTCTTTTTGAAATTTGTTTTCATATCTCACTAAAAAGGTATGCTCTTTCTGAGTTATCCTCAGAAGCCTCTGAGTCATCATGCCAGCCCAGTGCTTAAGATGGGACGATGCTCACTGGCACAGAGCTCTGGCATGTCTGATTTTTGTCCACGTGAGTGTGTAGAGCTACCTCCTGTTGAACGCACAGAGCCAGTGTCTAAATAAAACACAAAATGAACAGCACAGAAAATATCCTTGCTGAAATAGATTCCCAGTGCCAAAAGATAACAAAAATAGTCTGTGACCCTGAATCAGCTGTGTTTTGCATTGCAGCTTCCTAGACTCGGGTTGAAGTGAGGGTGTCCGAGAGGGTCCCTGTGACCTAAATGTCGTCATCCGCCCATGTCCTATAAAATCCCTAAATAGTTTTGTTGAAGACTAGACTCCATTATACAGTATTACATGGTTTTGTTGAATCCTTGATCCTGATTGGTCAATTAGGACATAATTTGGTCTGTTATTTCTGAATAACAGACTGTTATGGACACAGTTCTGATCATAGACTCTGGTGGACCAATTTTAAATTAATATTTTGTGTCAAATGTTGTATTTCTTTAGTAGGCTAGGCTAAGTAGCAGTGTAATAAGTAGTCAGGGTCCCGCATCACCCTGTCGGGGTTCAATTCCCAATAATGAGCCGCTTGCTCTTGATTATCCCTTACTTGTTTCATGGTCCTCATGTGTGTTTTCATAGACAAACAGCTTTCACATGGGATGCACAGTAGTCATACCATGGGTATGTTATCTAAGATAAAAGCCACATGCTGTGCAGCTGCAATCATACCGATACTGGACAAAGATTTTGTCAGTGTGGTGCAAAATTTGAGGAATGGATATTCCAGGCTCATATGAACACCGCTCCCATTATACATTTAACAGTCTCCGTCACAGTGTGACACCCGAGTCTGTCAAACAAGGATCCGAATGTGGCTCCAGTGGAGTTGTTCAGTTATGACGTCAAGTTGGCTATGCTAAGGAGATGAGATGGATTCAATATTTTCTTGATTGATGATGCTGACAACAGCTGTTGGCAAGTTGGCCTGTCAGATGCTCGGTAGGCACCCAGAATTTCTTTGATTAAAAAGACAACGTCCTGACAACATGTCACACCAACAGACCTGAAGGATATATTTCCACACTACAATTACACCTGTGTTGAAAATTCTGAAGTTTGCATACCGTGGCAACATGTACAAATATACCATCTTGCACTTTAGCCTCTGCTAGATTTGGGCATACTTTAGGCAGCTGCAGGTCTCAACATGTTTTCTCAAAGATGACTGATGAGTCTTTTACACTTTTACACGTGAGGCAGATGACTTTTCATTGATACTGATAACCCCAATGTGGGCAAGGAGCCATTGGTTAATTGAGATTGTTCTGCTCCTCTGGAGCCAGCCATGGTCTTTCTGCTACTCCGGTAACTGGTTCCCCGAGGGGAGATATTTCATTATTTTATCCTCAACTGAAATGCATCGCCTTATAAGCCTGGCCCATGAAAGGTTTTATTTGAATGCAGTGGGGCTCATTCATGTCACTGACACTATTCAAAGTGCAAGGGCCATGACCACATGCAGGTTTTTGAATTGTAGTGTGAGGTTATTTCACTGCTCCATGACAGCAATTCTCATTTTCTCCAGGGTATGTTGGATAAGGAGGACAAGTCTTTTTCACCTTTCAGACCTAGACACACAGATCAAACCCATGTTGGCACTCATCTTCACGACCCATCTACTGAACTGTGGGTTGGACGCTGCCTACTGGTGTTAATCAGGCCTCTCTAGGGATGGTGTGATTTGCTGATCTTGACATGTAAAACTAATTTAACCAACTCTGTAATGCAGTCCTGCGCAATTCTATGGTTTAGAAGTGAAGAGTATGGAGCTACACTGCAGAGTCTCTGCTAACGATGACAGCCAGAGATGAACAGGTAACAGCAGTTTTGTGTGAGTGGGTTCATCTTGGATTGAACGTGCATCAACAGATTCATGCCATATGCATGTCCCCCATATGTAAAAGATATCAGGCTGTCATATGGGTTCTTGCAAATATGCGGTGATCCACACCTTTGGTACACTATATACCTAGTTTATATCCACAACGTTCCACTTCCAGGATTGCTCCATTGCTGCCGGAAATTCCGTCAGATTTCACTCTTTTTGGCCGGATGTCCGGTACCCTCCGCTTTCTTTGTTGGAATTTTCAACTATGGTCGATTTATGAGGACTATGGTTAACTGCTCCTCAGATCTCTGCAGGGTAAATCCAGACAGCTAGATAGACTATCTGTCCAAACTGAGTTTTCTATTTTGAGCGTACATAAACTCTTATTACCCGAGGCTATTTTGCAGCAGCACCGGGGTTCCGTGCGGCACCTAGCGCCGGCCATGACGATTTTGTGATTGGTTTAAAGATATGACAATAAACCACACCACGTTTCTTTCCCATCCCGGAAGGCTCTGTGAACTAGCCAGACCCCTTCTCCACAGCGCTGTGGAGGAAGGTCTGGCAATGCAAGACTACTATTGGCCCATAGTGAGACACAAAATGCTTATGGTTACATACCCAGTCTCCGTTCTCTGATTACATAATAAAAGGTTTCTCACCTGAACAGCCTTTTGGTGCCTCCATTCCCCACTGCCATCATAATACTGCTCTAAACTAGATAAACCGACCTTTAGGCTAGTCTCGCATTGCCAGACCTTCTTCCACAGCGCTGCGAAGGAGGGTCTTGCTAGTCCACACAGCACTCCTGGATGGGGAAAAACGTGCTCTGGTTTATTGGCATTTCTTTAAACCAATCACAATCGTCATGGGCGGCGCTAATCTCTGCACGGCGCCATAGTGTTGCCGCAAAATAGCCTCCGGAAGGAACTTGTTTATGGTGGATCATGTATATGTTCAAAAGTTGTTTTAGTTGTGCAACAGAAAACCAGAAAACAAAAAAAAAATGTTAAAATGTCAACACAAAGGAAGTCCAAGACAACGGATATCCGGCCTAAATTTCCGTCTGCAACGTAGCAATCCCAGAAGTGAAATGTCGTGGATATGGACTACCTTTAGGCTGATGCATGCTCCTTCAAATATGCCGTTTGTCTGATAGGAGCATTCAGACTTTACAGACAGGAGATCTGTATCACCAAATTCGTTGTACTTTCCAAACTTGACACTGCAGCAGCTGCCATATGTGCATAGGCATAAACATGGGCAGAGCTCCAAACAATCCTCGACTTCTTTTCTCCACATTCCTCACATTCCTACTTCCATCACTACATTCACTGTTGAACTACACTGAATCATGCCTGTGTTGACCGCGATGGAGGTGGCATGCCTTCAGGAAAGAGATTGGGGATGTGCGAGTCAAACAAGTTTTGAACAATGTCCAGAGATTCATCCTCATTCAACATTTTTGAATGCAACTCTTGTATGTGTTCCCAAGAGACACACCAGGCAGAAGATGCACGTACCTGCACCTGTTTTACCTGTAAATGCAGTAATCTATCCTCTGCAGCCTGTCTTTTGAACAGCTGCACCAAGGACGACTACTGCTGCTTTATCATTGAAGGTAGCTACTCAAGTACATACGATTTCCATTGTGGCGGGCATCTGCATCATCTGATTGTCTTAAAGAAGAGATGCCCACATTTATACAGGTGTTTGTGTGTGAGACTCATCATTATTCAAATGCTCCACTGTGTGCAATGTGTCACTGTGCTATTAGGTGAAATGTTAGTATGTTGGTATCTGCAGCATGATTTACGTACCAATTAGTACCAAAAACTAATACAGATAATGTGTGTGTGTGGAGATTTGTGGTTCGTATTTGTTTATACTTTCTATGTTGGAGTGGGAAGCATTTTTTTTTATTTATTTGTTCTGCCATATCCCACATTAACTTTTTCACCCTGATTTAGCGTATCATAAGTGTTTCTGTCATACCATTATATTGGCTTCCTATAGCACTCACTGCCAAGTGTGTGACCTACAGAATAACCCAAATTGTTTAAACCAGTATTAGAGGAAAAAGTTCCTATGAAACCTACTCACAGTGAGGTCTAAAGATTATTTCAGGGAAACTGCTGCAGTTTGCTTTTTTAGATAATTTCTCAATGCTTGTGACCACAAAAAGCTAAATTTCCTCCACCTTCATTGCATTGGAGTTAAGGCAAAAATCTCAGAGGCACATATTTTACAAGCTGGATAAATAAAAACCAAATATGTTTGCACGGCTATAGATATCACTAGGTAGATTGTGTCCTGCAAATATTCAACCAGTCATCTTCGCTTATCTTTATGTTAGCTTCTTTCTCTCACCTCATTTTTACATACATTGTTGAAAGTCCCCTGTCCAACTGTAAACATGAATAAAACCTGAAAATCTGTTTTCTGTTAGTATTACCCTTATATGCGTCGATGAATATTCTAATCAGGTCCGTGCCTTTCTCTCCAGAGATAATATGTTTATCAAAGTAGTGTCTTAGTTGAAGGTATCTGAAGAAATCTTCCTTCCCTAAATTGTATATATCTAGTGAGTTTTTGAAAAGGTATCAAACAGTCAGTGGAGGATATTATACAGTACGAAGTGATACCTGAATTCGTCCAGTGTTTGAATCTACTGTTACTAAAAACTAGTTTAGGACTGTATTTAAGCTGATTCTGGTTTCCAACTTCGCCCCAGGTGTGTCTGTTAAAACACGGACGGAGACAACTTATCTCTTTTGATGCTTTATTACATAAAGCAACAGTACAAACATGGGCGTGGGTACATGCTATGGCTGTGTGTTTGTGTGTGGTTCTGCAAAGAAATAAATAACATTGTGAAGGCTACCATACACAATGCATTATAAGTATACATATAGGCTAGCAAACAACAACAACAACCCCACTATTAATCACACTATATCAATGCAATGTAAGTACTGCAGCATAATACAATACAATAATAATACAATAATGTAGCTAAATACAAAAGTGAGCAAGGGCTTCCAACAATCTGCATTATAAATCAACAGCCACGTGCAAACTAGCTATAACAGGTGAATAACACAAACATCGAAATTACCAAGGCAATGCATGGCAGCTTTATTTATATAGCACATTTCAGCAACAGGGCAATTCAAAGTGCTTTACATAAAACATTAAAGAGCAGTTAGAAAACGATTTAAAACAAATTAAAACATTAAAAGACAAGAATAAAATTGATAGTGCAGTATAAGAATTTAAAAAACAGAGATAAAATACGTGAATAAAAGTTACAGTGCAGTATAAGAAATTAAACATTAAAGAGCAGTTATCGCGTGTCATACAGTGTCATCAATGCAACTTCAGTATAACAAATGAACAGTTATTTAAAGAAAGGCAGGTTAGCGAAAGGTCTTTAGCTTTGATTTAAAAGAACTGAGAGTTGCTGCAGACCTGCAGTTTTCTGGGAGTTTGTTCCAAATATGTGGAGCATAAAAACTGAACGCTGCTTCCCCCTGTTTAGTTCTGACTCTGGGGACAACAAGTAGACCTGTCCCAGACCACCTGAGAGGTCTGGGTGGGTCATAGTGTAGCAGCAGATCAGAAATGTATTTTGGCCCTAAACCGTTTAGTGATTTATAAACCAGCAAAAGTATTTTGAAATCAATTCTTTGAGGCACTGGAAGCCAGTGTAGAGACTTCAGTACTGGAGTGATGTGATCCACTTTCTTGGTTTTAGTGAGGACTCGAGCAGCAGCGTTCTGAATCAGTTGCAGCTGTCTGATAGATTTTTTAGGGAGACCTGTAAAGACACCGTTGCAGTAGTCAAGTCTACGGAAGATAAAAGCATGGACAAGTTTTTCCAAATCCTGCTGAGACATAAGTCCTTTAACCCTTGATATATTTTTAAGGTGGTAATTGGCTGACTTTGTAATTGTCTTAATGTGGCTGTTAAAATTCAGGTCTGAGTCCATGACTACACCAAGATTTCTTGCTTTGTCGGTTTTTAACATTGTCGTTTGAAGCTGAGTGCTGACTTTTAATCGTTCCTCTTTTGCTCCAAAAACAAAAACCTGTTTTTTCGTCATTTAATTTAAGAAAATTCTGGCACATCCAGTCATTAATTTTTTCAATGCACTTAGTCAGTTGTTGTATTGGACTATAGTCCCCTGGCGATAAGGTTATATAAATTTGTGTGTCATCTGCATAACTATGGTAACTTATTTTATTGTTTTCCATAATTTGAGCCAGTGGAAGCATGTAGATGTTAAACAGGAGAGGCCCCAGAACTGAGCCTTGGGGAACTCTGCACGTCATATTTGCATGCTCAGATGTATGATTCTCTATAGACACAAAGTAGTCCCTATTCTTTAAATAAGACTCAAACCACTTTAGTACTGAGCCAGAAATGCCAACCCAGTTTTCCAATTGGTCTAGTAATATGTCATGGTCGACTGTATCAAATGCAGCACTGAGATCAAGTAATACTAAGAATGAAATTTTGCCACCATCTGCGTTTAAGTGAATGTCATTAAAGACTTTAACAAGAGCTGTCTCAGTGCTGTGATGTGGTCGAAAACCTGACTGGAAGGCATCGAAACTGTTGTTTAGTGATAAGAAAAGGTTGACTTGTTGAGAAACCGTTTTTTCATTGATTTTGCTTAAAAATAGTTGCTCATTAGTGACGTGTCTAGATTGTTCTTTTTTAAGAGTGGCTTGATGACTGCAGTTTTCATGGCCTGTGGGAAGATACCTGAAAGAAGAGACGTGTTTACAATCTGTAGAAGATCTGTAGCCAAACAATTCAAAACATTTTTGAAAAGGCCTGTTGGTAGAATATCAAGGCAACAGGAGGAGGTTTTCAGATGTTGTATAACGTCCTCCAGGTTTTTACGATTAATCATATGGAATTGGGTCATATTGGAATTTGTTTTGCGTGCACACTGTGACAACACATACTCTGTACTCGATATGGAAGCACTGACTGTCTAATTTTCTGAATTTTGTTTTTGACGAAAGTGGCAAAATCATTGCAGGCCTTGGTGGATAAAAGTTCAGATGCTACTGGTACTGGAGGGTTTGTTAACCTATCGACAGTAGCAAACAAAGCACGTGAATTATTGTTTTTAGCAATAATGTCCGAGAAGAAGGACCGCCTTGCATTCCTCAGTTCCAAATTATAAATGCGAAGTCTCTCTTTATAAGTGTTGTAGTGGACCTGGAGATTAGTTTTTTGCCACCTGGGTTCTGCTTTTCAACACTTTTTTCTTACCATTATGACATTTCTCCATGGAGATCTTTTCTTACCAGAGACAGCTTTGACTTTAGTGGGAGCAATAGCATCAATAACATTCGTAATTTTACAATTGAAATTGTCTCCAAGCTCAGTGACTGAGACCCCTGAGAGGGTGGGTGTGAAGGAGAAAAGCTGAATGAATGATTCACTGGTGTTTTCAGTGATATACCGTTTTCTGATTACCTTTGTTTGGACACTTTTGTGCATAGAGATAGTGCCATTAAAGAAAACACAGGAATGATCAGAGAGAGCAACATCAGTCACCACAACCTTGGAAATGTTCAAACCCTTTGAGATAATTAAGTTGTGTGTGTGGGCTCTGTCACATGCTGAGTCAGTCCATAGTTCTGAAAAATACAACACACTTCTGTGGTCCTGCTTTCCTGGGGGTTATCAACATGAATGTTGAAATCACCAGCAATAACTACACAATCAAAGTTAATACAGATTATAGACAGCAGTTCAGTAAAGTCGTCAAAGAAGGATGCACAGTATTTAGGTGGCCTGTAGATATTTAGAAATATAGGTCAAGGGGAGGACCTTAGCTGAAGAGCCACATATTCAAAAGAAGCAAAGTTTCCATAAGATATTTGAGTACATTGGAATGAGTCCTTAAACAAAATGGCGACTCCACCTCCTTTCTTATTCACTCTGTGCTCACTCATAAAACTGAAGTTAGGGGGAGCTGACTCTATAAGAACAGCATCACTGTTATTATGGTCTAACCAGGTTTCAGTTAAAAACATAAAATCAAGATTGTGCTTAATAATAAAATCATTGATTAAAAATGATTTACCTGCCAAAGACCTGACATTTAGTAAGGCTAGCGTTAGTGTGTTAAAATAATTTTTTGGGACAGGCTGTTGCTGACGAGGAATGGATGCTAAATTTGCTAAGTTGCCAGTTAAGTGCTTATTTTCTTACTTAGCGGATTAGTTAGTCCAGCTAACTTACTTTTGCAAGAACTATAGACCAATACAACAACAGGCTTAAATGAACTGACAACATAAGTTATGGGACTTACAGTTCTCAAAGATGCACACACGCGAGCTCAACTGATTATCCTCTGGACGCACACAGTCTCCTTTTTCTTTCTCTCACTTTTTTCTCCGTGTGGTGCGCGCGCCAGCTCGCGGTGTAAGGCGCGTGTCCGCGCTAGCCTCCGACATGCACCCACAATCAATCCTGATAGATGGTCTTTTGTACTATCTACTGTCCAGTCCAGCTGGTGCAAATTCTGTATCATATTTCACCCAACGTAATATTCGTACATTTCTTTCAAATTCTTTATTTTTAAGTAGTTTGTGCCAGATGTTAAGAGGGATTGCAATCCAATTAGTTAATTGGTTCAGCTGTTTCTTCAGGAGAGTTTTTTCTCCCAGTATAGATTGGAGAGGTATGCTTATTTGACTTTGCTCTACGACCTTCCATTTTGCATCACACTCAGGGTCACACCAACAAACCAGAGAATGTAACTGTGCTGCTCTGTAATAATCTTCCAAGCAGAGCCATACCACCTTTGTCCTTGGGGAGTTGTAATGTTTTAAATCTAATCCTTGGTTTTTATTTTCCCAAAATAAAAGATGAGATGTTTCTATTCCATTCACTGAATTGTATGGGAGACACTTCAACAGGCAATGATTAAAAAAGAAAAAGCAGCCTGGGTAGTATATTCATCTTTATAGCATCTATTCGGTTGTATATGTTCGTTGGTAATAATGACCAACGATTTAGGTCTGCTGTAATATCAGCTGTTATAGAAATGTAATTGTAGTCATGAATGGAAGAGACCTCGTTAGGTATGTGTACCCCTAAATATTTAATTGTATCAACTTTCCATTTAAATTGACAGATTTTATAAATGTTTTCTTGTGGTTTGTAGTTGAAGGTAAGTGTTTGAGTTTTATGCAGATTTAATTTATAGCCGGAATATGAACCAAATTCTTTAAGAAGAGATAATAACTTGGGCAAACTTGCATTAGGACTGGTGAGTGTCACAAGTATGTCGTCCGCATATGCACATGTTATATTGTGTGTCTCCTATTAATACCCCCCATTATATCCTTATCTTCTCTTATCTCTAATTGCCTGCGCCAGAGGCTCTATGAAGAGGGCAAAAAGAGTGGGACTCAGGGGGCATCCCTGTCAACATCCCCTTTCTATAAATATTGTTTTGAATAGATCCCCATTTATTTTAATTCTAGCTGTAGGAGAGGAGTATAGGGAGTTCAAACATCTAATCACCTGGTCATCAAAACCAAAGCGCCTAAGGACCAAATATAAATATTCCCATCAGAAGGTATCAAGACTTATAACTACAGATTCCATGTCACCGTTTCTCATATGGTCAATGAGGTGGAGAGCCCGTCTCACATTGTCCTGGGTTTGCCTGTTTTTTTCAAAGTCTGTCTGGTCTGTGTCTATCAGACCCGATATTATGTTTTCCATTCGTTTTGCAAGTATTGCAACATGGCATCATGACTTTAAAAAACGGTTGAAAAACGCCACACGCGGGACGCTATCCCGGCTCTCCTGGGTGAAAGTCCTGTATTTTACCCATCCTCGGACTTACGTCCTTTCATACTACTTGCTGCGGTGAAAATTCACATGTAATGTAGATCAATGGCGGCCGAATGGCGTTGATAAACACGCTAAAAAGCGATTATGCGTCTTGATAACACGCCAAAATGGCATACGAATTGGTGTGTGTCATACATACGCCACTTTATGAGATCTGTCTGAGTATTGACGCATATAATCCATAATCTATGTTTAAAACTGATATAGGTCTATAAGAGCTACAGTCTGTTTTGTTTTTACCCATTTTAGGAATTACTGAAATTACTGCTTGTCTCCAGGACAACGGCGTCTCGCCACCTCCCAGAACATAGTTAAAACAATCCTTGAGCATTGGTGTTATTGTTTCCCTGAGGGTTTTATACCATTCTGATGGGTACCCATCGGCACCTGGCATTTTATGTGCTTTCAATCTTTATATTTCGTGGGTTATCTCCTGGGTTCTTATTTTGTTCTGCTCTGTCCCTACAGATGGTAAATCCAAAGACGTTAGAAAGGATGATATGACAGCTGACTCAGTTGTCCGAGGTTGAGCATATCATTTTGTGTAATACGTTTCAAAGGCATTTTGTATGTCTTCCGAATTATGATACATCTCATTGGTCCTGTGGTCCTTCACTCTATGTATAAATCTCTCAGCCTGTTGTTTCTGTATTCTCCATGCAAGTAGTTTCTTAGACTTAGGGCCATTCTCATAGACATTTTGTTTAACCCTTGTGTTGTACAAGGACAATACAATTTACATTATTTGAAATTAGTATAGCTATCCCCCTCGCACTTCCTCTTTCGAAGGAGGAGTAATATGAGTTTTTGAAACCCATTTTCCGCAACTTTTCATGTTCAATATTTGAAGGATGTGTTTCTTGCCAGAAGATTATGTCTTGTTTTTCCCTTTTCATTTTGGCGATTACTTTACTTCTTTTTATAGGATTATGTAATCCGTTTACATTAAGGGTGATTATTCTGTATTTTTGATGAGGCATTTCAGTCAATAGAAAAACAATGTTTACCAAGACGTTTCAGCATCCCTGGAAGGCCTGAACAAATGAACTTCTGTCTGTGAATCGAAATGAAACTTAACACATAAATACAAACGCTTAACATTAGTGACTTCCATCTCTAAAGTATGAATTCTACTCCCAAAACAGGAGGGGAAGCCCTACATCTGGAAGGAGCCCCTCTAAGTGTGGACCAAAATCTCTGACTACATGAAATCAGAACAGTCCACATAGAAAGAACAGACATAAATTCCCAGATGTGGTCAGTTTCAATTGCTCAAGCTTACAATAGGAAAATTTGCCTGGTCTCATATTACCTCCTATAAATACAGTCCGACGTAGATATATGGTAGGCTACACTCTTACCGGCCTTTTCAAAAGCTACTCAGTCACTCATAGCGCCGTCATTGCGTCGAAATCCCTTTAGTTTCTCCTGGATGTGTTTCATGCGTGCATCCCGGTGACGACGTGATGTAGCACCTGCCATTTCCCAGGGAGGTTGTCTCCATCTCGCCACGGGTGTAGCACGGTCTTCGGCCAGAGTCCTGGCTCCGCCGTTCGGCATCAATCCCATTTTCTTCAGGTCATCCATCGCCTCTGATGCGCTGAGTTTTGCTGGGTGAAGAGTCTCAAAACGGAGCCCCTGTTCTTTAAGCGCCTTTCTGATGGTGGAGTAAGCCTTTTTTTTTTATAACTATTTCGGTTGGGTAGTCTTGTTCGACAAAAACACTCTCTTTGCCTGTGACGCATACAAACAGTTGATGGTGTCACGGTTAAGAGAGTGAGGCAAATCTTTTTTCTATTTTCCAAGAACTTTATAATTTATCCTATTCTCTCCTGTTTACAGGGGTCAATTTGTCAGACACCATTTTACACAGCAGGACTTGCAAATGTTCTACCTTGGAGATGAAAACGATAAATTAAAGCCATGCTCTCAAAGTTAAATTCTTTGACTCACTGGCTTGAAATTCCCTATTGGCTGCATGAATTTCTCATTTTTATTGTTTATTATGTGTGAAAATAGCATGCCCTGGTTATACTGTAAAAGCAGTACTGATGACTGTGTTAGTTTTATGTTGCAACATCATATACTACTTTTAAATGAGCTCACATTATTACATTTGTCATTTTGAGACAACTTGGTGTGGGCTTGGCCATTGAATATGTGTCAGTTTATGGGTTCAGCCGCAAATCCCACTTGGGCTCTTGTTTAAACAATGTTCAACTGCCAAGTTCGATTGTCTTTTATGTGAACTTAATGAACACCCTCAAGATAAAGTTTAATATTCTCCCAGGCTATGGAAAAAAAGATTGGAAAGCACTTCATTTTAATCTTTAGTATTTTATATAATCCATGTTGCATCAGTTGTGCTGGGTATTGTGGACAGAATGCAATTTAGTTTAGCCTGCTTTATATATATTTAGGTCACAGACTTTGGTTTTGATAAGTATGAATTGAAACATATTGTATCTTAAGCCAGCTTAGTTGAAAACTGTGGCCATGAAAAGTAAATCTTCCAGCTTTTTACATTGAAGTATGTATTTTTTGTTTTTTGTTTGAATATTTGAAGGTGGGGTTTAAAAATTAACAACCATTCTGAAGTTTTCGACTGATATATTAAAGTGCTCATATTATGCTCATTTTCAGGTTCATAATTGTATTTAGAGGTTATATCAGAACTGTGATTGAGCTCTCTGTTTTAGCTACAGAGTGAGGCATCACACTTCTATTCTATCTTTGGACATATGTATGAGGGTATGAGGGCGTGCTACGCTAGCAGCTAGGCGAGCATTATAACGTGTGTTACAAAATGACGCACGTTCGTCACGGAAGTTAAGGCTGGACTACAATAGAGCTGTTTGGAGCAGTTTGTGAACAGTGTTTTCTGTTGGAGATGGTAAGTCCCTTTGGGGTGGACTTTGGGCTTTTTCACTTTGGAAGCCTATTACATGCACAAAAAAGATAACAAAATAAATGAAAGGGAAAAAGCCAAAAAGCATAATATGAGCACTTTAAGCATTTTGTGTGTTATTTGTGTCATACTCATTAATCTCCAGTTGAGGGCGGCAATACTATTAAAAGGGATATAATCTCTTTCAAACAAAGAAGCAGAAAAAGAAGTGGAGGATGGACAATGAAGAAGTTTGTTGTAAAAGAAGAAGAAGAATGGAACCTTCAGGTGAACCTACTAATTAAGCTACTAATTTATATATATTCTTTCTTTTGTCTGTTATATCATTAAATACATTTTTGCTGTATGTAAGGAAATAAGTGTGCAGATATAGGCCTATAATTAGTTAGGTCTGCCACAGGGGAGTTTCTCATAAACTGGGAATGAAGAATGCCCATGTGTTACTTACAGAGATATTATTCTAAAAATCTTGAAGGCTCCAGGATTTCCCCAGAAAAAAAAAGATTCCAGTTTTAAAAAGTCTTTACTCACTTCCTGTTTGTGTGTGAAACAGAGCATTAAATATCAAAGTTAAAGAAATGTCCTCATACTGTGTAAACAGACAAATTCTTACACTATCACCCAACTCACCATAATATCATCCTGTTTATAAGATGCTTTGAGGCATTTAATACGTTTGACAGCTTTAAAAAGTTCCCATAGCGAGGTAAAGCTCCTCACCTTCCAGTGTACCCCATGGGACCTTTTTGTTAAAAGAAATTTGTAATCTACGGCAGTGAATGGGAAGAGACAATTTTTTTATCCTGTTTGAATTGAGCCATGAATTACACATATGAGTCATGTCAATTTAACGCTTTAGTGTGTAACTTTTTTGTAATAATGAACGTCCGTTACCGCCATTGCCAAACGAGTTGATACAAAGCTAACACTATAGGCTCCACAAAACTATCTCTACATTTCTCAGCATGGCTGTGCTACTGCGCAGAAACTGGAGTAAAGATAATTACCTCTCTGAAGAGTTCATGTTTTTTTAATCCTCCGTGTCCTCCTTGGCTACTAGCAACTGTGTGGAGGAGGGGTGGGGGTGAAGCGCGATCAGGGAAGGCTTGTATCATGTGGATGCACCGACAGAATTGTTGTCATTACTTAGAATTCCTCATGGCAGAGACAGAAACTACGCACTATAGCTTTAAAAACATAATTTTGCAAGTTCAGAAAGACAGTTTGTCGAAGGTTTGTTGTAGTACCATTTAGTTTTGTGTGAAACTGCTCCGTGAACTAGGCAACATACCACTGTAGTATGCCCCAATTGTATACTACATGCAACAGTGAATACTTTGTATGGGCAGCTGTAGTACATACTAAAAGTAAAAAGTATGTGATTTGGAACAGGAAGGGGAGGGACTTCCTGTTCCACGTTTTCGTGGTTGCCACAAACGTGCCTTGAATTTCGAATTTCCTGGTGGTCCCTGAAGGCAGCCACAGGAGAGGAGGAAGGAACCGTGGCAACGCAGCCTGTCACAAAGCTAACGTTATCCGCGCACTGCTAAGCCCTCTGAATGCATCAGCTTTGTCAACAACATGCACTTAAATGTTTACCAAGGCTCTCTACCATTTGATCTTTACTTCGTAGCTTCCTCTAAAGCGTAATAACAGATTTACTATGGCATTTTTTAACGAGCCAAGCTAGCAGACCTTTTCTTCGTCGTAGCCAAATCACTCGACCAGCTAACCAGAACGAGTTGTTGTTAGCTTAAACTGGCTTGGTGAATATGGCGATTGTGTCTGGCTCCTGTGCCAGGGTAAACGGGTCTAGAAATGGGCCGTCTGTGTCAGCTACACCCTCTGGATCTGTTGGACAATCTCAGCCCATGATAGCGGTATGGGAATGGCAGGATGACTTGGGCTATTGGCGGCCTTACAGCGGCCAAGTGAGCGCCTACATCGAGCGGTGTTTGGCATCGCGGGGCCAGAGAGGAGGAGGAGGAGGAGGACCCGGCTCAACGAGCATCTGCCTCGGACAATCAGACCCAAGCCTGTCGCCTTATCTCATTGACATACCAAGCTTGAAACAGTTTCGGCAGGACACAGGTGAGCCATGTCACACAATATGACATGTAATACCACCACGTTAACGTAACATTCGTAATCTTTTTTTCAAATGTTGTCTGGAAACCTAGCTAGCTACAGTTATCAGGCCAGGCTAACGCTAGCTAGCTACTTCGTTAGCATACAGGGGCTCTTGTTTTGATGAGTGTTTACATATCTTCAAGCCGAGATCAGCCAAGTACCCAGGGTGAAGTTATAAAATGTAGACAATATGGTCTTAGACGACGCTTTTGTGTCATCTAACGTTAGCTAACTTTTCCACATAACCTTTCTGTAAGTCGTCACATTGCTGACGCTTTTAAGTATCATAAAAACATTTTTATAGACTTTCATGTGATGTCTTTTTATTTTACTTATTGATTTTATTGCTTTTACCTTTTTTTTTTTTTTTTATTGTTTATTTTGTCTCTCTACTATGTTTTGCTACTTGTCTTGTGTTTATTTACCCAAATGTTGTCTTGCTATTGTTTGGCCCAACAGTTTAGTTCTCTGCTCTCTGTTTTTTATTTTTATTTTTTTTTTTTTTTAAAAGACGTTTACATTATTTACTTCAACTGCTTGGCACTTTTCTCTGTAATGGCCCCACTTTGGGACTTTGGCTGAAAATGTGGATTTATTTTTACAAACAAGGCTTGCATAATGTAGCTTTAATTTAGTATATTAAATGATAGTCATCTTTTTATTTTCAGGAAAGACACGGTCAGTACGTCGGTCCCTGTTTGCCCAGTCCTCAGGCCTCGGCAGTGGTGTGTACTGGGAATGGCTCAACGATGAAGGAGGATGGACTCCATATGAGACTCGAACCTCTATCCTCTTAGAGCACAGCTATCAGGCCCGCCAAGGCACGGCAGACTTGGGCCCGCATGGATACAATTACATAGTGGATCTTACATCTCTGGCCCAAGTTAACAAAGCAACGGGTTTCAGACGGCAGGTCCGACGGCAGTGTAACCTCCCCTACCCACTGGCCTCCTCTGGCCCCCCAGCTATCCCCTCGGGCCTTGCATGCTCCTGCCAGCAGTGTTTGAGCCACAGCAGCACAGGACCCATGCCCAGCCGTTCACGACATTCCTTTTCATCAGGCAGTCTGAACCGGCCCAGTCTTCAAGCAACAGGGAGGGCTACAGCGGCACATCCCACTTCTGTCTACTCGCCGTACCCTAGGAGACCCCTTTCTGTCGGGGCAATGTCCTGGGGCAGCCCCTGGCCTCCACCCCCCTCTGGTAGTCAACTGTCGGCACCGCTTATGACCAGCTCTACCAGTGCCAATGGTTTAAGGTTTGTGTGTGTGTGTGTGTGTGTGTGTGTGTGTGTGTGTGTGTGTGTGTGTGTGTGTGTGGTGTGTGTGTGTGTGTGTGTGTGTGTGAGATTGTGATTTGGGTTGCAGCGTAATGCAGTCGGGTTAGAGTGAAACAACAGCAGTGAGATGTCATGTAATTACATGTAATGTAAAGATGTCCCTGTGGCTCAGTTACAGTAGCAGACCCGGGATGCATGTCATGGGCCCCTCTCCACCCTTTCCTACCCTTCTCCTTTGCCTTTCCTGTCTATCTCCACTTTGACCTATTGTGTAAAACAGGAATAACAAAAAAATCTGTACCTCCAGCCCTGCAGTGGTATGTTTATTTTGGCTCAGTTCCTGTGACTCTGTCTCATCTCTAACCTTCCTTTTTTCTGTTCCTAACATAAAACTCTGCTTTGAAAGAAAAATTGCTTACTGAAGTGGTATAATAAATATACAGTTAACTTAGTTTCCTAGGGCTCTAATAGGTTTCATTTTGTGTAGTCTCAGCAACTGGGAAATTATTAATAGGGTGTAAAATGCTGGATGTTCTCTACTTAGCTCACACTGTGATCTGTGTTATGAACTCGTACTCTTCATTTTTGCAGTGATTGCTCACACTTCTTACTCTGGAAGGCTAGGTAGTAGGGCTGGGACAATATGCTTTTATCCCGTTTTGATTATTTCACGATACATGGGTGCCGATTTGATTTGTATTGCGATTTTCATTTATTGCGGTTCTAGAAGTATTGCAATTCAATAGTAATGGGTATTGCGACAAGTTGATTAACACACTTCTAGAGACAATGGCCCTCATTTATGAAACGTGCGTAAGACCAAAAACAGGCGTATGACGGGCGTACGCCGATTCCTACGCAAAGCTCGGCATTTATCAATTTGGACGTGAGCGTAGGCTGCGATCAAATCTCACGTCTGGTCTGAACTCGTGTACGCAAGTTTTCGAGTCAGTGTGGCCTTGCGGTGCAGCATATAATCAGTTTAACAGGAGAAGGAGAAGTCATCAGTTGATCACGTATCAGCAATGGCAGATCTGGCTCTTTTAGAAGACCTCTATGAGCCGGTCTGCAACATTGTTTTAGCCTGGGGGGTTCTGTACAACATCGCACAGGAAGACACGGTGCCATAAATGTAGCGATGAAGCCAGATGACCCGATGCCCAGAGAGCAGTGTCCAGAACGGCCCCAGGTGGGGGCTATACGAAGGAGACAGGATATTATTATTCCTCGCTTTTAAAAGGTATAGCCTATGTTATGTTTGGCAATGATATTCAATACAGGAAACATGACGATGCCCAACATTTTTATTTATTATTCAGGTTTTTGTTTCTCTTTCAAGTGAACGATTTATTTCTGCCATTGACGGAGTTATTTTCCCCGCCCCTCTGCTGTCAGGAGACATGGTCCAGCACTGGGGGGCGGAGGACACGCACTCTCCCTCAGCTGTTGTCTCGTTCTGACTCATGAAAAAAACAAGAGTAGGTGTAGGTGTAGCCTACATGTAGGCTACACCTACATGTAGGCCTAAGAGATTACAATATAAGCCTGTATATTACTATTAGGACTATAGAAAATGTGTCAAGGATGTATAAATGAAATAGGCTAAACTTCAGCTGGAGTCCGATTTACTACGGCAACACCGTTCACCGCATCAGTTATCTCTCTCAGTACGCATTCTTTCTACAGCCTTTAATACCAGTTTTCAGGCTGCCAAAAAGTACACGTTAGTGCAAATGAAACCGAGATATCAGGGTTTCAATCTCCACCTCTGAGAAGTGCTGCTTCTCAGCCGGATTACGTCTCGCCATGTCGTAAATTGTAGGGGCGAGGCCTCAAAACTGAGAATATATTGGGGCGTGATATTTAAATTACGATCGTTTCCAGCCGCTGCATTTATCAATGTACGACCATTCTTACGCTCTGATTGGTGTGATACGAACGTTTCATGAATCCCACGTGAAGCCTGTCGTAAGACGATTTCTGCGCTCATATCTGCGCTGGTTTCTAAGTTAGGTTGATAAATGAGGGCCAATATATCATGAGACATTTCTAAAAGCTAATGGTTTTCTCAAAAAGTATGCACATCACATGTCAGCCTGACATTTATTTCATTTGTAAACAAGTACATAATGTGGATTTTCTGCTTTCAGTCTGTTTTGCTGGAAACGGATATGATGTAGTTGGCGGTACCGTATCAACAATATTTAGGTGAATCATTGGTTAAAAAAAAAAAGTTTTTAAATTTCAACAACAAAAATCACGATACATATGATTTTCGATTTCGATTTTTATTTCGGCTCCCATGTTAACAGGTTAGAGCTTGCACACTGCCTGCTTGAGCCGTACCGAAAACGCGGGCATGCTAGAAATAGAACCGGCGCCTATTTTTCACGCAACACGCAAGCATGCTGGAAGCGTTTCCAGGCAAAATAGAATAGGAAAAGATGTTCATGTGTCATTTTGACACAAATACATATTAATAAATGACATTTTGATGTATAAAAGTCTCTAGGTGTTGACATAAATGCAGATATAAATGTAATTTAAAAAATAATTCAAATATTGCACCTGTCAATACAGAACGAACGTGTGTAGCCGGACTAATGCTATTTCAGGGCCATTTTGATCGTAGGCTAGCAGGTGTTGAAATGGCCTCATTATCAGTCACACATTTCCGCCTATTGTGTGACCACATCCTCTTAGTTGGCTGATAGTCGATCTATGAGGGTAAAACATCCACACAGTGATTTTTATGTTATTTGAAAGTTGTCTTCATTTTTGTCATTTTGTGTGCTTGTGTGTTGGTGGTTAGAGCATAGGATTCCCCGACTACAAAAATGAAGACAAACCGGATTAGTGCTAAAACACTAAGTCGAACAGTTGATTAGTTGTTGGACAAAAATGTAATAAATAACAGAACAGAAAATAATTGTTAGTTTCAGCCCTAAACTGGATTTGGTTTAGAACTCCATTATACTAACAATTACTCATTTCATTTCTGTGAAGGCCGTTTTGCACGGTAAGCAGATTTTTTTTTTTGGTTGCATGTTCATCAATATATCGGGCGTTGAGTCACGCTCCCCTAGTTGCATTATGAACATTCAGTCAATATTAGATTGTTGTTAATCAATCTCAGAACCTCTTAGTTATTTACTGGCCAGTTTGAATGTGGTCACTGTTTGAGCTCCTGAAGTAAAAAAGGTAAATAAAACCTTTTGCATTTAATTCACAGGCAAGTTGTATTTTCTTGTCTTGATCTGGTGCCAAAGCTATTCCTAATGTACTTTAATGTTCCAATTCTGTGAAGTGGATTTGAAACTGAAATCGTTTGTAGTCTTTGTTTTGTTGTTCCTGCTTGGTTCATTGTTGCTGTTTTTACTGACTGAATGCCACTGTCCTTGTTTCCTGTCCTGCAGTGTTCCTTCCATCTCTGTGCAGCTGAATGGATCGACCAGTGTAAGCTCTGCCCTGGCAGGTAAACGGCTCACTAACCATGCATCCAATTTGACTGTTACCTCTGCTCTATTCTGCACCACACTTGAGTTGGTTGCAGGTTTCAATAATATTTGCGGTTTATGTGCCTCTCTGCATTGGTCTTGTGAGTGTCAGTCTGTTTGGGAACAGCCTGTCACAAAAAAAAAATTGGAAGATGGGGTTTAAAATAAAAAAACAGAACACACCCCTAATGTAAACTTGAAAAGAGTGGGGGAAATTAGGTCCTTTAAACTAAACAAAAGCAACATCTTGTTTGTTACAACACAATACATAAAACCGCCTGCACACAGACTAGTTTTTATTGAGAGCCAACAGAAGTTCCATCATGCTGTGCAAAGCATTTGGCCCTGGATGCAAAAGCTTGATTAACTTCAGTTTTTCCAGTCTTTATCCTGTAAGACAGCTGTTGTCCCACAGCTCCACCCCGGCACTGATTTTTGTATGAAAGCTCAACCCTAAAACAACATGATGGATGAGACTTCTACTACTAACAAATACATCACACCTCCATAAGTGGGAATACATTCATTTAGGTGATTTGCATTTCAAATAGCTTGGACTGTTAATGTAAAAAAAAAAAAAAAAAAAGTATATCAGTGATATTAACTACTAAACATCTTATGATGGCAAAAATAAGCCAGCAGGTTCTTGGCACTAACCGTAGTCATCATGACTAATGGAAAGTTGAATGTGTTGTATGTGAATTTGAGTGATATCATGTTTTACATGTAAATTGAATATCCATAATTGCCGTTATAGATATTTTCAAATCCTAAGATACCTGACAAATGCTTCAATGTGTGTTTTGGAATTTTCCTCTCGCCACATTTCTTTGCATGGTTCCTGTGACTTATAGATGAATGCTCTGCATTGCTTTTATAGAAAGCCTTCTTTTATCCTCACACGTGCTTGTTCGTAGCATCATGGAGATTCTTTCAAAATCAAATCTGTCTTGAAATTAAATTGGCACAGACGTGTCTCAACTTCCATACAAACCATTTATAATGCTTTGCCTGTTCATTGCGCCCAGCTCACTAGTGTCAGCATGAAGCAAAATCACTCTGTCATTTCATCAGGTTTAAATATCAGCTCTGACAAAGAAGTTCAGTCTAATTCAGGAGAATTTGAGCCCCACTCTGTGCTAATAAGTTTGAAGAGCTAACACAGTAATTCCAAGTATGCATATTTATCAGATGCGTCCACGGTATATCAGTAGTTCGTTTCATGGAGTATTTTTTGTGAAGCAGAATATAATATTAGCTCAAGATGGGCAACTGAACAAAAAGAAGAAGGTGGTAGAAATTAAAAAGGAATCTTAATACTGTAGATGTATTCAACAGTAAAAAATTATGTTGATTTATGCATTTGAGCAAATCATTTTAATACCATTGACTTAATTTGGTGCCATGAGGTTGGATGTTGTATTCTCTGTGCATCTAGTTACAGTCTGGGGCTTATTAACACGTGTGAAGCTAAGCTTGTTCTCTGTTTAACCTATAACCTGTAAGATGCAGCAGGTGTACTTCGATTTAATTTTTAAATGTGAAATGATTGCATACGGGGCCATTATGATTGTCTTTTAGAATTTCACACCAGCAGGCAGGCAAGTTGTAATTGTCATAAAATGGCAAAATTGACATGCAAAGTGAGCGCTCACTGAGTCTTTTTTTTTTTTTTTTTCTTCTGCTGCACACTTCTCAAATTATGCCTCGGTTTGTCGTCTGTGATAAGCTGACTGAATCAATACAATCAGCCTGTAGGAAACTTGTGGACCAGAACCTCATTAGTGAAAAGCACCGTACCATGACTTTGGTGAATCATTTAAAATGGAAGGTCAATCATGCACAGTTTTTTCCAAATGTACCGTTTTAATGATCATAAGTAAAAAATGAACAATAGTGGTATTTAGAACTATATTTAAACACTTTATTCAGCCTTTTCAATGTTAAACGCATACAAGAAATACTACTGCATCCACTACTGTTTGATGTAGAATTTAAATACACAGGTTTAGACCAACGTAACTTTCTAGGGGAATCAGCCTCTTACAAGTGAAAGAAAGAGTGCAGCTATTCTGGAAACATTGTCAGGTTTCAACTAAACTGTCCACTAAAAGTACACTTCAATTCTCACCATCGATTTGAGGTGAGAAGTAGGCCATAGTGATCCTATGTAACTTCACTTCATGTTCAACTTTTCATTTGTAAAACAATTGATGATCTACTTATTTTTTGTAAGAGGGTACATAGTGTTGCTTTAGATGGTCGTGCTAAGTCTTAGATCTGCCACACCAAATCCATTTTCTCATGAACTCCAGACAATGTCCGCAGAATGAGGTCTGGACATTGTCTGGAGTTTCCCTTCCACAAATGTAGCACGCAACAGGAGATAGTCCGTGTGGGACGCATTCTCACTTACTAAAAATACTTTGGTTTAAGCGAGGGGTGGCACCTGGGTAGAGCGTGCAGCAGACAGGACATGACGCAGATTATGGTCACGTAGCCGGTTTGTAATTTGGTCATAAGCAGTCTCTTGCTGTTCCTTAAATTTGTCTGACAATTTCTAGGTCGTCCCTTACTGACAGAGGTTCCTGAATCTTGTTGTCTCTCCAGTTGAGACATTTTTATTGGAGCCTTTGTGAACCACAGTTCTTCTTCGCCCTCAGGTGTTTGTTTTCTTCCGGTTTTGTGCTAGCCGCGTCGATATAAACGTCATCAACCTGCTTGCTGTAAATTCTCTGGAAAATGACCTGCTCTGTTGACCAGGCACACATGAGCTCAAATTGGACATTACGCAGAATTTGTACACTTGATCTGGCAGGGTAAAGCCTGTTTAATGTCCAGTTGGATTGATTCAGACCTTTGCGTTCTCACATACAGCTCTGCAGGTGTAGATAATTTCAGGTTTGCAGTGCATGTGGGGAAGGAGCTATAGTCTGCATTGCCAAGCTGTTCACAAGGAATGTGGTTTTCATCATTCCTTCTAGTTTGCTGATTGATTGGTCTCGCTTCCAGCTCCTGGGCACCATCAATTCTCAGTGGATCTTTTTCTAGACTCCCAAGATAACTTGCAGTTTTTACTTTGTTAATGAGATGAATCTAGTTTTAGCCTGCAACAGAAATCCTGATTGCAAAAACAGCTTTACTCGTGAATCAAAGTGGAGATATTGTACAGAACACTAGTTCATGGTCAACAAATGAACCAAGGCCACATGTTAAACATGAAAGTACTTGCTGTGTTCATGCTGTGTCTAACTCGTGTGTGCGTGTTTGTGTGTGTGTGTGTGTTTGTGTGTTTGTTTGAGAGACACTGGAAACATCAGTTGCTGCTACATTTCTCATACATTTGATTTGTTCCTTTCTACTACTACTCCTATCTCCACTTGCTCTCAACCCTCACCTGCCCCACTCTGCCCCGCCCCATCCCACCTCAACCCAACCCCCCCGCTCCAGGCATGGCCTCCATTTTGATGTCAGCAGTGGGACTCGGCGTGCACTTCACCACTGCCCCCCTCCCTCAACAGCAGCAGCAGCAACAGCAGCAACCTGCTCCTTTCTCTCTTCCTCCTCCTCCTCCTCTCCTCCCCCCAGCCAGCAGGCCCAGCAAGCCCCACAGCAGCAGCAGTTCAGTTAGGAGAGCAAAGAGGCAGCACAGGAGAGGTAGCTACCACGCCACAAGGCCCTTCCTCCATCTCTTTTTCCTCCACCGTTCTATTTTGGTCCAGTTATCACACAGGCTTGATGAACATTTCATTCTGCTGCATCAATTCACTTTCATTTGTCTTCATTGTTTATTGGGCGTGCTCCCACTACTTGCACTAAACCACTTTTGTGTTAGTTGAGAAAAGTGCTGCTGCAACTGCTTTTTGTACAACTGTCAAATAAGGAAGATAAGTGTGATTAATGTGCTTAACTGACTTTTTAAGACGACATGTCTGTTTCAGCTATCGCTGACCTCTCTGCTGCTTAATATATTTTGATAGTGGATTAGTAGTTACATTTTTCAAGCAAAAATGCCAAAACTTTTCTGGTTCCAGCTTGTATCTGAAATGGGAAAATGAAAATAATAATACAGCAGTTGCAGCACTCCTGCATCAAGCATCAACCCAGCTTAAATCAACCTTTGGACAAAATGTATCCTTAATTGTCAAACCTGTTTATTAAAAGGAGGTTTGCTTATTGATAAGTTAATACTGTTAGCCATCAAAAAAATAACCAAAACAAGTAGCAGTATGTGTTGTACAACTCGGCAATGTATTGGATTTGAAATATCAAGCTTTGCTTCATTGCTGCCATTTTTTTTTTCCCCATCTCTCCAACCATAAATTACACCTCCACGCTGATTGTCTGCCGCTTTTAACTTGTATTCCTGCTCTTAAAATCAACAGGGGACACATCAGAAACTTATCAGTGAATATATATTGTATTTGTTCTCAGCTGGGAGAAAATAGCTAACCTCCTAACCTTTCAAAATCTGTAATTAAATGGAGCCGCCTTGTGTTATAAACTCAAAAAGACATTTGAACGTTTAGTTAGCTTTCAGAAATTTCAGATATTGGTTTCCTAAACAGACTTGGGGTGTGTGTGTGTGTGTGTGTGTGTGTGTGTGTGTGTGTGTGTGTGTGTGTGTGTGTGTGTGTGTGTGTGTGTGTGTGTGTGTGTGTGTGTGTGTGTGTGTGTGTGTGTGTGTGTGTGTGTGTGTGTGTGTATTGTAGCTGCATGCACTAAATTGTTTGTATCCATCGCTCATGGTGAACACTGTATGGTTCATTCTGTCATCATGCATTCAAGTTGTCTCTGTGGCTTAACGTGTTTGCATGTTCTGCATCCTTTGCAGTCAGATGCACATTGGCCATTTATTGATTTTAGGATGTTCAATTAGCAACCTGGACTCATGTATTTGTATATACTGTAGCAGAGGCAGCAAGCGTAGAAATCCATTGCTTATTTGGCTAAAATTCTAAAATTAAATTGTGAATTACTTGATATTGTAAAAAACTCACCAGAGTCATAGCTTATTCTATGGCAGTTCACCATTTTAGTGTCTGACCTGTTAGAGCTCATTCATCACTTTGTGCTTTCTCTTTTAGCCTCAGCTCAGAGACCTGAGGAGGTGATTCAGCGCTACATGGAGGTAGTTGCCGGAGTACCAGATGAGGTAAACGTTTATTCGTAGTCTTTTCTACAGGCAAAATGATATGGCTGTCGGCCTTTCCTGGCCCTAAACTGGGCCATTTCAGTTATTGTGACATTGAACACATTTTCTGGGTTTCCCTCAGGATTGCATTATCTGCATGGATCAACTGTCTAATCCATCCGGCTATGAGACACCGTCCACAGAGGAGGGAGGCCAGAGCATCCTGCCAGACACTGTGGGGAAATTCATCAAATGTGGACACACCCTGCACATGCTCTGCATGCTGGCCATGTACAACAACGGGACAAAGGTACAGAATCGTTGACTGCATGGAAACTATTTTTTATTATTATTATTATTATTATTATTATGTGGTAGGGCTGCTCGATTATGGAAAAATAATAATCACGATTATTTAACGATTACTCATTAACATTTGGATATAATGGATAGTGTCCAGGGTATAATCGGTTAGTGTCCTTTATCTCACAGAAAGTCTTTGGATCAGAATAAAATCTGTTTTACTACTGTGAGTCGGTTCAGCTTTACAGATATCACACAACTTTACACAGCTAATGAACAGTTCCACAGACATAACGCAATGTGCATCTCACATCACATGTTCACTCACTACTACTGTCATTACTAAACATTGTGCCAAAATATCTTTTTTTTGCTCACCAAATGCTGCTGCCATCTTCACTCACGCTGAGTTTTTAAATTCCAGCGGCTGATATGCACATGACTTGCCTCCCTGACTGGCGGATGTGCGCATGCAATTCAGAACACCAGACAAAATAAGAGTGTTCTTGCAAAACAGAACATGGCAAAATAATTGTTTTTTCTTGATTATACTATTTTAGTGATCGTTGGGAGCCAAAATCAAAATTCAATTAATTGCACAGCCCCATTATGGTTGCCTGGCAACCTCACAGTAATGACAAGACTCCAGAAAGTCACTGCGGCGACTGCTGGTCGCCAAGTAATATTTCCAGCATGTAACTCCGTACTTGTCGTTTTTTTTTTTTTTTTTTTTTTTTTTTTAACAGATTAAACATACCTGTTAATTAGTGAATTACATAACCGACACCGTGAGTGTGGTATCCATCATCATCATATGATATTTGTCTGTAAAGCTCTACTGTTATAGCTTTCAAACTACCTCACATCTAATTTAAATCTTGTACCAATCACACAAGCCAGTAGCTACATGTGGACATGTGAAACCAAAGTTCACAAGCATGAGTTCTGCCCGGACACTTTGCTGTACGCCGTTCACGACATATGCTGAGGTTAGCACAACAGTCGGATTGCCGTGTGAGTCAGTCACACTATGGGCTGGAACAGCTACAACAGCAATGGAGAGGTAAAGGGAGAGAGAGCTGTGTATAAGACAAGGACGGTGTGTCACCGTTGTAGAGAATGTGAATGAAAACACATCAAACATGCTTGGAGTTTTTTTTAACATTAATATGCGTTCCCCCAGCCTGCCTATGGTCCCCCAGTGGCTAGAAATGGTGATGGTGTAAACCGAGCCCTGGGTATCCTGCTCTGCCTTTGAGAAAATGAAAGCTCAGATGGGCCGATTTGGAATCTTCTCCTTATGAGGTCATAAGGAGCAAGGTTACCTCCCCTTTCTCTGCTTTGCCCGCCGAGAGAATTTGGCCCACCCATGAGAGAGAGACATCATGGCTTTCAAACGAGCAAAGTGGCAGTTGGTCAAGGCCACAACCCCCCTCCCTCAATAGCTACAGACACAGAAATGGCACATCCTAAGGAAAGCTCATTGTGGGACTGGTTCTAGTGGCTGTAATTCTGCACCAAGGCTGAATTTTGGGAAAGAGACTTCAGAGATACAGTATTAGGGGACCACTAAGGTCTATAGAAAAGCATCCAAAGAGCACCATGTCATGGGACCTTTAATGTTTGGGTGCTTTGAATGAAAGTTAAATTATAGCCCCGGTGGAACTAATTGTAACACTTCTCATGCACAAGCTTTATTTTGTATCATTCTATTTATTTAGTATTTTCAATTTCCCAGCATAAGAGATGCCTTTTAGTTTTATAGCCTATTGTGACCTGTTGCCTTTTGGGAAAGTGTTTAGTGTAATACAAAAATGTCCCTATTTTTTTACATAGTTTACCAAAGTTGCCAGTGAGCCAAATTTTACCTCCGTCCCCAGCAGGAGGATTGTGTCTGTTGTAGTAAATGAGCTGAAACATGTAACAGTTGTATTGTGCTTTTCCTGCCCACGTTATGTGTCCTAGTGTTTATTGCTTTTTATTGTCAGGGATTTATTTAAAAGGTGTAGTATAAAAACTGACTACCAAATAACCATATATCATACAAGAATCACTAAAGGTACTGGTTGATAGTGACTTTGTGAGGGTGAAGAACACAAAACAAAAGTCTCATCGTTGGATCGATGAATATTTGATCAGCACTTAACCAGGTTTACATTGATTGTTCTAAAGGCTATCTGCTTGGGTTTTCTCCTCAGGACGGCAGTCTGCAGTGCCCCTCGTGCAAGACAATCTATGGAGAGAAGACCGGCACCCAGCCCAAAGGCAAGATGGAAATTTACAGCATTGCCCAGTCGTTGCCAGGCCACCCAGACTGTGGCACCATCCAGATCATCTACAGCATACCACCTGGCATACAGGTACGTCTGCACGCTGAGCTCTCTGCCAAGTATGTAAAGTGTAAATCCAGGTGTCTTATTTTACAGTAATCCTTAATTTTCTTCAAGGGCTGCAAAATCAGAGCATGAAAAAAATTTGGGGTTTTTAGCACACCAGATACAATTTCTCCTCCTGAACCAAAAGTGAAAACATGCGGGGTCACATTAGAGTCAAGGACTCTACAATTACAGATTGACATTAGTAGATAATCTGTTTGAATGGAGAGAGTACTAGCACCTACAGAGTGTGTTGCATTATGGGTTGTTTGTAGTAGGGGTGGGATCAGGCCGAATTTTTCTGTCCGGCCCGGCCCGCGTCCGACAGAGCCGTGACCGAACCCGGCCCGAGCCCGACAGGCATCAAGAGATTTCTGTCAGAGCCTGACCCGGCCCGACACAGTTAAAATCTCATTTTTTCTCATCCTAATGACACATGTAGACTACGTGTTTTTGTGTGTAAAGCTTTTATTAAGCAACTGTAAGGAAGGCACGCAGAAATGTCAATAGATGAGCGCATCAGCACAGTGAGTGTGCACACGGGGCAACAAGCACACGTTAGGTGCACACAAGAGGCCCAATCATATAATTGAAATAAAATGAACATATGCCTAGACAACTATGTGGAAATACTTACACACAGTAGACTTGCCTATATTTTTCGGTGGTTTTGCGCTACGGCATGCAGCCTGCCGGATATGCACGTGTTTCTGTTAGGTTAATATTTTAAATTTATTTTAATCACAAAAATGAACATTTGCATCAAGTGAAACAGGCCCATTAGAGAAGAAAGAAGAAAAGCTAGCACTCATTAAAATAAATGTAATTCATTGCAAGGCTGGAAAGTTTCTTCAAGTCCATTTATATTGCTTCTTTTAGAGTTGCTTAGCCCTAAAAAGTATTGAGTTAGCCCAGTTGAACCCACAGGAGTTCAAACGAGTCGAAAGTGTCTCCAGGTGTCTTCTCTGACAAAATGGACCGGGAAGCAAATCATTTATCAAGCTTATCAAGAATTAACAGTCTTACGGAATGTCATGATAAGGAATAAAAAAAATAAAGGGAGTCTGAGAAACACTAACAGCCAAAGAAAATAATAAGCCTGACAGAAGAGTGAGAGTATGTGACCGATAGAGAAACTATTATGCTTCAAGCGAAGTATTTCAGGTTTTACTTTTACGAGAGAAACGGCTTCAGGGATTAAGACTCTCTTCTCCTTGGGCTAGTAGTATATTACCCCCAATTTCCACCAACTGCAGAATGGCTGTGGATCTGCTCTGGACCGGCGGCGTAGTCAATAGGTTTCCATTAAAGTCAATGGCCCTCATTTATCAACCTAACGTAGAAACCAGCGCAGATATGAGCGCAGAAATCGTCTTACGACAAGCTTCACGTGGGATTTATGAAACGTTCGTATCAGAGCGTATGAATGGTCGTACGTTGATAAATGCAGCGGCTGGAAACGATCGTAATTTAAATATCACGCCCCAATATATTCTGGGTTTTGAGGCCTCGCCCCTACAATTTACGACGTGGCGAGACGTAATCCGGCTGAGAAGTGGAACTTTTCAGAGGTGGAGATTGAAACCCTGATATCTCAGGTTCATTTGCACTAACGTGTGTACTTTTTGGCAGCCTGAAAACTGGTATTAAAAGGCTGTAGAAAGAATGCGGGATGAAAGAGATCACTGATGCGGTCAACAGTGTTGCCGTAGTAAATCGGACTCCAGCTGAAGTTTAGCCTATTTCATTTATACATCCTTGACACATTTTCTATAGTCCTAATAGTAATATACAGGCTTATTGCAATCTCTTAGGCCTACATGTAGGTGTACCTATATTTAAATAAACAGCGGAGTTTATGCAGTGTCTTTTATTTTACTCGTGTTTTTTTTTCATGAGTCAGAACAAGACAACAGCTGAGGGAGAGGGCGTATCCTCCGCCCCCCCGTGCTGGACCACCACCACGACCCTGTCTCCTGACAGCAGAGGGGCTGGGAAAACAAGCCGAAATAACTGTCAATGGCAGAAATAAATTGTTCACGACATAGAAATGAAAACCTGAATAATAAATAAAAATTGTTCCTGTAGCCTATGAATATCATTGCCAAACATAACACTATAGGCTACCTTTTAAAAGCGAGGAATAATAATATCCTGTCTCCTTCAGTTGGGGCTGTTCTGGACACTGCTCTCTGGGCATCGGGTCATCTGGCTCCATCGCTACATTTATGGCACCCAGTTTCCCTGCGAGATATTGTGCAGAACCCCACAGGCTAAAACAATGTTGCAGACTTTTTCTGCCGTGTATAGGGTCCCCCCCCCCACTGATGCGAGCCATCTGCCCTTAAACAATCCGATGGAGCGCTCCACCGTGGCACGTGTGCGTACGTGTGCACTATTGTACCGGCTCATAGAGGTCTTCTAAAAGAGCCAGATCTGCCATTGCTGATACGTGATCAACTGATGACTTCTCCTTCTCCTGTTAAACTGATTATATGCTGCACTGCAAGGCCACACTGACTCAGAAACTTGCGTACACGAGTTCAGACCAGACATGAGATTTGATCGCAGCCTACGCTCACGTCCAAATTGATAAATGCCGAGCTTCGCGTAGGAATCGGCGTACACCCGTCGTACGCCTGTTTTTGGTCGTACGCACGTTTCATAAATGAGGGCCACTGTGTGTATTTCCACTGACTGCGAAACGACTGTGTTCCGACTCCGTCCCAGCTCCGGCGATCCGCAGCCCTCCAGCGCAGATACACAGAGCTTCTGTTTTTGACGGATGCCGGAGAGCTCTGCAGCAAGTCAGCACACGGCAGATAGTGCGGGGCAGAAAGTCGAGCACAGAAACAAAAAACTGTGTGAGCCAATCTGGTACATCCGAAACACAAATTTGAGAGGTGGGGGCTGAACATATGAAATGACTGGAGGACAAACTGCAGTCTGGACTGAAGCTCATTCAGTGATACAGATTGATGTTCAGGCTTGACTATAGAAGAGCATTCTTCTCTGTCCCATTGTGTGTGATTCACAGTGACACCCTCATTTGTTCTAGTCTTTTGGGAAAACTAATTTATTTTCGTGTCCTGCTGGAACATTGCGTGCAGATAGATTGCAGCATATGTATCGCGGATCTAAAGTTACGAGAACTGGAATCAGATTTGTATTGAGCCGTTTGTCCACCGTCGTTATTAGATTATTGTATTGTTCCAACTGATCTCTGGTATTAAAACTTAAATCTCTTTCCATTTATCAGTCAGTTTTTGTCCTCCACCAGGGCCCGGAACATCCCAACCCAGGACAGCCGTACACCTGTAGAGGCTTCCCTCGCTTCTGTTTTCTACCAGACAACGACAAGGGCAGGAAGGTAAAAAAACAACACAAAAACAAAACCTATCACATCTGGGACTGACTATATTACAAGTTCTTGTATACTGTGGTCAGACATATACAGAGATTACAGACCTCAGGACATTTGTTTTTTTTTTCTACATAGAGAAATTGTTGCCGCCCCCACCAAGGAAAATCACAAGCACCAACATTTTAAGATTTAAAAAAAAAAAAAAAAAAAGCTATTCAATTTTCAGAGCAATTTACCTAACCATTAAACAAGCAGAACATAAAACTTTAATATATGAGCGTTAATCTCAGTTTTATCTCCAAAACCGGGCTGTAGCGGTACCAGTTTTGTTAATTGGGTTTTTATTTTCTCAAGCATAATACAGTTTCAAATATTACATGAAAAATGATTTGTCAACTAAAGTAACACTGACTTGTTGCTTTTAGTACGCAAACCAGTTATGCTTACTCTGAAGTGTAGTTGCCCCCCCCCAAAGGCCCAATCTGAACCAGGAAAAAAAAAAAAAAAAAAACCTGCATATACAGAGATTATTATGGCTCCACCTGCGTCTGTGTCCATGTATCGAACCACAGTCAAGCTCAATCAAGACTAATTTATTAAAAAAAAAATAGGTCCACGCAATACACGTTTAATGGCTGAAAGGGAATTAAATCCAGGCCTCGGTTTACCATCAGCGTATGGAACAGCACTGAGAGGTTATTGGCACCTATACTCTACCACAGGTACAATCAATCAATAAGTTCAGTCGCATCGTTACTAGAGCATCAGAGTGGAGCCAAAGTGACACACCAGGTGCATAAAGCTCAATACCATTAACACAAGACTCTGCCTAACGCTCCATCAGGATTGTAGTGTTTCACTGTGATTAAATTAGGAACATTTTGTGCTCATTACAAATGTGTGTTGTTTCCATGATGAATTAGTAGCTCATTTCCTGCTGGCTGGCAACTGGGGATGTACACTGTAGTTTCTATAAATAATCTTTAATGTAATTCAGTAATGGAAAATTGGATTACTTTCCAGCTGTAGTTTGTGCTTCAGACCCCCCCCCCCAATGCTCAACGCCCAACGCCTGGCCAATACAAAACGTCAAATAAACTGGACGGGTCCCGGTGACCTGAAGGACAACACAAGGGTTAATCAACCACCCAAACACGACCAAACAGCCAACTTCATGCATTATGTAAGGAATAATGTAGAGCGAGCCGGTCAGGGTTGTGTTTTAGAACCCAGAGGAGTATAAGACAAAGAAGCAAATTCTCGGGGCGGCCTCTAGCTCACCCAGTAAGAGCGTTCGCCCCATTTTGGCTGAGTCCTGCAGCGGCACGGGTTCGAATCCGACCTGTTGTCCTTTGCTGCATGTCATCCCCCATCTCTCTCCCCCCTTTCCTGTCTATCCACGGTCACTCTATAATAAAAAAAAAAAAAAAAAAAAAAAAAAAAAAAAAGGAAAAACCTCAAAAAAAAATTTCTAAAAAAAAAAAAAAAAATACAAAATTCTCACATGTGGGAAGCCAGAACCAGAAAATGTTTAGAAGAATGTTTTTGCTTGAAAAAAGAACTTAAATGATAAAAATCAATGATCAAAAAATAGTTGCTGTCTAATTCTTTGCCATGGATTTGTTTCCACTCAAACGTTTATGCATAAATGCTTTGTGGGTTTTCGATTAGAGCGTCCTAATGTTCGCTCCTCGTCTCTCTCTCTGAAAGGTGCTGGAGCTGCTGAAGGTGGCGTGGATGAGACGCCTCATCTTCATCGTGGGAACGTCCAGCACCACCGGCGAGCCCGACACAGTGGTGTGGAACGGCATCCACCACAAAACCGAGATGATGTCCAACTTGTCGGGCCACGGCTACCCCGACCCCAACTATTTGGACAATGTTCTGTCTGAGCTGGCCTCTCAGGGCGTGACAGAGGACTGCTTCAAACCTCCAGGCAGCAGCAGCAGCAGCTAGGTCACAGCTCTGAGCTCCACTCACTTCCACTCACTGCTGACCACAGAGTTCAAATCCCCCTCTGTGGCCAGGTGGACCCTCTGCAACCTCTCTCTGTTCTTAAATTTATTCAGCATCTGCCCGAACCTCATTGAGTGAGAAAAGAGGGAGAAGTGCGCTAAATAAAAAAAAAAAAAAAAAAAAAAAAAAAAAAAAAAAAGGTCTTGAATAGGGATGCTAGTTAAATTTTTCTCTGAACGATAGGCGACCCTCGTTTACCGACAAGCAGGCAACCGAGTCCCAGTTCACCCATCCAGGATGCTCGGACACGTTTCCCACGCTCTGCGGACTTGTACTGGCCGTGCAACCAGGATGTTGGGTGTACTGTCGTGGACACATGCGGCCACTTTCCTGGAACTGCTTGCGCATTCATCAGTGCGACTAGGTTGGGGAACCGAAACCCGGTTCCAAAAAAAAAAGTTTTGGTTCTGCTTATCGGTTCCACCTACACCTGGCGCCCTTTTCTGGACTGGATGACGCTGCGCAAAGCAATACAACTTGTTTTGTTTAGGCAGTATGGCCAAGATTTGAGAGAGTTGCAAGCACACGAGTCAGCCGTGCGCCACGGACCGCAGGTCTTCTGCTCCGCTCTGATCGCCAACAGCGCTTTGCTGTCAGCGGCTGCCGCTCTCAATTGCGCGCACGTCACTCTCAACCCACTATGATTTTTCCAAGATGAAAAGCATTGAATGTTCCTTTGCTTTTTAACATATGTTTATATTGACCGCCAGTTCATGTATAAAGTAAACAAGCCTGCCGTGTCTCAGCATGCGGCACGGAGACAGACACAGGCAGAGTGGGGCAAAGTCTCAGAGAGAAGAGCGTTTTTCTGTGAGCATGTGATCCATTTTTACCCCGCCCCTCAGAGAATCGGAATCAAGAATCAAAAGTTTGGGGCTTTTCCCTTTATTTAGATAGTGACAGTGGATAGACAGGAAAGAGGGAGAGAGAGAGGGGATGACACGCAGCAAAGGGCTGCAGGTTGGATTCGAACCCGGGCTGCTGCAAAGGCCTCAGCCTACATGGGGCGCGCACGCTCTTACTGGGTGAGCTTGTGGCCACCCCAAGATTTTGGCATTTTAGGCCTTTATTTGATAGGACAGCATAGACGTGAAAGGGGAGAGATGGAGAGTGGAAATACATGCAGCAAAGAGCCGCAGGTTAGAATTTAACTTGCAACCGCTGCAGCAACGACTCAGCCTCTGTACATCTCTACATACTCTGGCGCACGCTCTACCAGGTGAGCTACCCAGGCGCCTCGGGATCAAGAATCTTTAAGAACCGGAATCGATAAGCAGAATCAAAATGGTTAAAATCCAAACGATGCCCAAGCCTGCACGCGACCCACAAGTCCGCAGCTGTCCAAGCCCGTCTCCACCGGTGAGGTTGTCAGCTGGGTGTCTGCCTGCCCACCAGACTGCGTGTAGGACGGCCGATTCAACCCGACTGTCCTCCATATAGGGGCAGGTGTCCCGTAGCTATGCGCAGTAAGCATGATAGATTTTATAGCCTATTTTACCATACAAAAAGTTTTATTTACTTTATTTTAATAATTGTTTTTTAACTTAGTATTAAAATCGGTCAAAATGATTGTCGGTTAAACGGTTAATCATTAACATCCCTAGTCTTGAAGGCTCTGTGGAACAATGGTTACTGCTCCACTACATTCCTGCTCATCACATGTTCCCGGAGACTGAACTCAGAAAAACAGAGCTCCTCGTACTCGAGCCTCTTTTTAATCAAACCTTCACAAACTAGAGATTGTTTTTTTCTTTGTTTTGTTCAAGAGCCTCACGTGTATCCCCTTGTCCAGTTACCATGAGAATAGCAGCTCACACTGGGGATAAAAATCTCTCATTAAGCACTTTAGTTCGGACGGTGCATTTAGCTGACAAGATGTGTGATTTCCCGGTAAAGGGCAATGAACTTGTTTTAAAATTGGGAAGTTATGCATTAAAGTGTCTTGCACAAAGACACACTGAAACTTCTAGTAGCAAAGTGAGTATATATTAGCCTATTTGATGAAAAGAGGCAATACTTAACTGATGTAAATAAAAAAAAATAAAAAAAAAAAAGGTAAAAAAAATAAAGCGGTTGTGTCCACAAATGCCAGTCGAGGAGAATAATGTGCATTTCTTAACATGTAACTAGGGTTGTACCGAATAGTTCAAAGCTTTATTCATAACGTTGACCTTCAAGTTTCTTTAGCATGTGTTTTCATTTTGTTTGAACACTGGATTTCTGCACAGTTGCAGATAAAGATTAGGCTACACTTCTTTTTTTTTTTTAGGATTAACAATTCTTTGTAAGATGTGTGGGCATTATTTAGGCTTTTATTATGCAGGACAGCTGAAGATGTGAAGGGAGAGAGAGAATTATGTGCAGCAAAGGGCTGCAGGTTGGAATTGAACCTGCGGCCGCTGCAAAAAGGACTGAGCCTTTGTACATGGTGCGCCCGCTCTACAAGGGGAGCTAACCAGGCGCCCCAACAAAACATGAACATAAACCCCCCCTAGTCATCAACATCCACCCAGACAAAAATCTAAATATTGAAGACTGTACAAAACAAAATAGACAAACCAAAAGAACATACAGTATGTATAGGACAACACCATAAGTCCATCATAAACATCTCTCCCCAGCTTGAGCCCTACAGAAAGCTCAAGTACCGTCTCCATTTTCTAGTGTCGACATCCAATCTGGAGAACTGTTTGTATGACATATTTTCAAACGCCGCCCCCTAGCCCTAATATTAATTTTATACCATTTGTAGAATTAGATTCCAGCTGTGTAGTATTGTTTCAGATAGGAGTTATCCACACATTTCCAAAAATGCCTCAGAGCCTCGTTTCTGTCGTAGCATAGCATTGCTACATGCCTAAGGGCGCTATTATTTTGTTATTTTAGGCCCTTATTGGCTTGGCCTGCTGCCTAAATTGATGATTGTTTTTTAGGGTGATGACCTCCGAATATGACGACAGACAACGAAAACCTCAATCGAAGCTTTGAATGTTTGTAAAAAAAAAAAAAAAAAAAAAAAAAAGGCAACATTCAGTACAACCCTACATTTTACACTACACCTGATTTGACCATCTGTTATATTTTACTCACTAACCCTAATTTGATAAGCAGATGTCTAATGCACTCACGTAGTGATTTTTCATGTTTTGAATATGCAGGAAATGCGCCCATGGAGCATTCTGCTGGAATGGTTTTCGTCACGTAGTATGTAACGGTTTGTGTGAAGGGACAAGGTTGCATCGTATATAGCTCGACGACCTCGATCCTTTTGTCTAAACGGATGGGAAGGAACGCGGAGATAGAAAATGCTCTGGTTAAGGAAATTTTCACGGTGTGACAATCAAGGTCAAACTCGTCTTGATTAAACAAGACACACAAAGCCGCAGCGAGCACGTTATGTTCCCGCCGGCTGCAAACTCACCTTCTGTATTCACATGCATTATTCTGCTCACAGTACCTCAGTACAGTTGCTGGACTGAGTCTTGACATGTATACAAGCAAAACTGAGAGAGAAAAAAAATTAAAAAAAAAGTCTGCAATAAACAAAAAAGGCTAAATGAATCCTGATTTGGCCTCTGACTTGAGTTTTGTCTGAGGGATGCAGTTGGTTTTTTTTCAGTTTTTAAATTTACATTTAAGTTCTCTTTATGAAGGCCTACAGTTGACAATCCACTTCCAACAATGCTGCAGTGATGTTTTGATCTGGATCATGAAAAAAAAAAAAAAGTGAATTAATGCCTCACGTGGGGCTTATGAGCCTTGAACATGGAGGGGAATATTGTAGTGTTAAAACCCCACGGAGCTGGTCCTCTTAAATGGCCTCGTATTAGTTGCTGCTGTATGACCATTCAGAGTGATCAGAGCTAATGGCTCTAAGTAGATGGCTGCCTGTGGCATTATAGATTTATATTAACCATCATCTTGTTGAGAGGTACCTACAGTAATTGTGTCCTGACCTCCAAAGAAATAAATTGAATGTTAAGACAATTGCACGTTTCAGAAAATCCTGAGAAAATATGCAGTAAATAAAACAAGTCACAGTATTAGGATACATTTGAATGGGCTCGCTTTAGCGGAAAGCTAGCGCCTCAGTGCATATCAGATTGCCTAGAAGTCATGATGTTTGCATTACCTGCAGACTTGCGCTGAACCCCCAAAAAGTTGAGAAAGTTTAATATCTCAAAAATAGAAAAGTTAAATTGAAAGAAATAAAAAAGGTAGAGCATTGTTTTTAAATTAAGTGCATATGTATGCATTTGTGGCATTTGTAAACTGCTCCAGTCATCAGTAAGCATACAGTATGATCTGAGCTGTATTGTATACATATACAGCACTGTGCATAAGTCTTAGGCAGGTGTGAAAAAGTGCTGCAAACTAAGAATGCTTTCAAAAATATAAATGATTTGATTTTATCAATTTACTAAATGCAAGGGGATGGAAAGCATATTGATTAGAATATTATTAGGGCCGGGACTCGATTAAAAAAATTAATCTAATTAATTACAGGCTTTGTAATTAATTAATCGAAATTAATCGCATTTTAATACCATAAATATTTGACCTGAGAACAGTGAGAAGTAATTTTTTTCACATGGATTTTTAGTATACCATTGAATAATGACTGAATACATAAGCTTAAGCAACACAATATTGTTTATTTTTGTTCAACCAAGTCCAGCAGACTAGTGCAATTTTTGCCATTAAGTGTAGCAATAGCATATTTAGAAATATAGTACATTTCAGAAATTCAGGTAGCCTATAGGTAGGTAGACCTTCTGTAAACTATGTTTTTGTAAGTAAAACACAATACTTTCAAGTACATTCAGACTTAGTTACCCTGGTCCTTAAACCAGTCATCTGGTGGAGTGTGGGTTGGGTGTGGGTCCTTGAACTCGGAGTCGGGCTAACGTCCACGCTAGCTGCTAAATGTTTTGCGTGGAGGTGATACTTGAGGCTCGATGTGCTGCGGTGATATGCGAATTCCTTGTTGCATAGCTTGCACACAACCATGCTCTAATCGACGCTTCCATCCGTTCGTTTTTTATAACAAAATGTCCCATCCACGGGGCCAACCAAAGCATTCTCGTCAGCTTCTTCGCTCATGTTCACTGTGGTTTGTTGTGGTCTGAATCATTGACATATATAAAAGGTCTGAAGTCATGAACGCTAGTTGGTGCTCCAGTATAATCGGTCCGCCGAAACTCATCCAGTGAGAAACGTCCCGCGGTGCAAAAATAAGTGTGATTAAAATGCGTAAAAAATGTTTAACGTGTTATTTTTTGTGTAATTAATTAACGCATTAAAGTCTGTAATTAATTAATGTTAATTAACGCGTTAAAGTCCCGGCTCTAAATATTATACTTTTAAACAAATTTAAAAGTTTTAACTTTTTACTCAAGTTTAAGCTTTAGTGCGTAACTTTTTGATATTGACAAACGTACGTAACATTCCAGCCATTGCCAAATGAGTTGCTACAAAGCTAATTAAGACTATCAGCTCCACAAAACTCTGGATTTCTCAGTATGGCTACGTTCACAAGATTGTGGCGTTGGTGACTGAAGAGAATTACCTCTTCTGAAGAGTCCATCATGGGTTTCTAATCCTCCGTGTCCTCCTTGGCTACTAGCAACTGCATCGAGGAGGGGTGGGGGCGCGATCACGGAAGGCTTGTGTCATATGTCAATGGTATCATGTGGACCCGGGCAGTGTTGTCATTACTTAGAATTCCTCATGGGGGCGACAGAAACTACATACTATAGCTTTAAAAGTAAAATTAGCCCGCTTTAAAAAATGTCCTTAGATAAAAGTAAGTCGGTTAAAATGTACTCTACATTGTTGTAGCAGTTGCAATACAAATCTCTCTCTCTCTCTCTCTCTCTGAATAAAACATCACCAAAGCAGACAACACAAACGCGTATGAACAATATAAACTCCACAGCGGCTGCAGCCACAAAATAACAAAAAAAAATAATGCTGTTTTAGCACAACCTGTTGTGCACAAACATCGACTAAATAGTTTGTTGCGGTACGTACCTGTGTAAATGATATTCGGAGTCTTGTGCACCGCAAAGTCCTCCAAAAGGTTTAACTTCTGCTACTTTATTTCCCCGTGCATCATATAACCCATAGAGATTAGGTCTAGGATATAACCTGTTTTTTTTTTAGGATATAACCTGCTGTCCACTCAACCTCAACCTCTCTGTCGCTGCGCCCCTCGACGTTTTCATACACTCGGAGCTGAATGAGGCTCCGCAGTCACAACTGTTAGAGAGATTAACGGTCTCAAACGGAGGAAAAGTCCTCACACACCTGCCTGAAGGTAACCGTTCCTGAGTAAAGGGTAGAAGTCACAGCTGGAGGAGCTAACCCTGTGAGCATTTTAGCATTTAGCATGTTAGCCACATCCGGCATATGCACCTGTGTTTGATTAGGGGCACTATAGCTGCTGGCCAGGTGGTGCATTAAATCAGTGATTAATTAAGGTAGCTGCAACCTTCTTCTTCTTCTTTTCAACAATGCCGAGGTACACAATGACGTAATTCTAATATGTATAACAATATTTATAACATATTTCTAGAAAACGTCCTTGTAAATTATTGGGAAAATGATGGACCTTTGACATGAGTGTCACCGAAAATACCTCAACAGAGCACCCAATTAGTCATTTCTTCACTAAAAAGGTATGATGTGAAGGAAATGTGACACACTTTTAAAAGTACAGAACAATAATTTGCCCAGAATTAATTAGTTCAGTAAATATATACATACATCTTTCAGTGTGACTGATCAGTAATATTACCTTTGTCTTTGTTACAGAGCTTATTCTTCATATTTTCGAAAAAACCCACAAAAAAAACCCAAAAAACTTGGATATTCCCGAACATTACACTTGGAGGTGAAGATGGCCTTCTGTAGATCAGACTGTACAGTTACTGCACATCAAAAATAAACTCCAACAAATTGAAAGTGCAAGGCAACACATTTTATTTCAAAGGCCTAATTGGCGTTAAGGTACAGCATATTAAATATCGTTAGTCCAGAGACGGTCATCGCAGAATAACATACCATTCTTTCCTTTACATGATACATTCAAGCTGACTTTTAATGAGATATTTTACATATTGTTAATGTGGTGCAAACACAAAAAGGCTTTGTACTGAAGGTCTTGTATTTACTGCAGGTGCTTCCTGCTGCTGTGCGAGCAGAGGTTCTACCTATCGGGCAAACTTTAAGTCCATTTTATCTCCTTTAATTTCTGATGGCTTGTGGTCGCCACAACACCCAATTAAGACACTTCATTGCTGCCGTTTAACTTGATTTCAGCGGTTACCTGTAGTTACTAGTAGCATCTGTATTACTGTGATAGTTCCTCAAGAAACTGTATAACAGAATAATGTATTTTACATCCCTGCACATAATGTTATATTTCAATAAATATAATAAATAAAAAGTACAAATATCTGAATATTATGGAACCAGATCCGTTATCAAAGACATTTTTTTGCAAACCAAATGCTGGATACAACATGACTCAGTGGATGGACACTTTGTATATGCAAGGGCAAATATGACTTTCATAATGTCTTTAGCTATGTAAAAAAAAAAAAAAAAAAAACTATATTACTTGATGATACTTTATGATCAGCTTTAGAAGGAAAAACAAAAACTGACTGCCGGCACAGTGTGGAGGCGGGAGACAGAAAACAAGCCAAGCTTTTGCCCTGCAACATTTTGATGCACATACATTCTGTTGTTCCTCAACACTCAGGACGCCATTCACAAAGTCAAATCTTCAACTCTCTGTAGTCAGTCTGGAGAGATTGTTTAGTCTGAGCACTCTGACAAAGTGTTAGTGTCGCATGTGGAAGAGTCATGAATATCACTTTGACACGCTCCTCCTTTTATCCCTTTGCTGCAGTCCAGGTTTGTCCTTCAGTAATTGACTTTCCCGGGAACCTGCACATTCACTCCGCTGTAGTCCACCATGTACATGGGCCACTGCTGCAGGCACACACACACACACACACACACACACACACACACACACACACACACACACACACACACACACACACACACACACACACACACACACACACAATGATAGAGGAAAGTCAGTCGTAATGGTGTAGAAAATGCTTTCATGAGTACAAAGAGGTAGTTCACCTTGCCACAAAACACAGTTTTAATGTGCGGTTTCAGTAGTTACAGTTCAACACATGGCATGTGTTGCTACAGAGATTTGGCACTAAGGAGTGAAATTAAATATCCGTTTCAAGCAGGATTTTATTCCACATTTTGAGGACAGCATCAGTCAACTGTTAGAGGATAAGCCAGGAGTTATTACATAGTTTCCTTTTTTTCAACAAATGCCCTGAACAGACCAAAACCAACAATGTGTTAGTCCGTCTGGCATCGCTGTCTGACTTCCCTACCCTGTCTGTAGCACTCAGCCCCAGGCCCATTGGTTCCTACTGAAGGTACACATCTTAAATGGGACCTATCGATGTTTTTTTTTTCTACTCTTGGCTTACGTGTCACATCACACCGAGCCGGCGGATTGGCCATCTGCTCCAGGCAGGCTACCGCTACTGCAGCGTTTTTACATTTCGTTACTGCAGTGTTTACATTCTCACATGTAGCTACATGCTCAGTCAGCCAAACCTGTAATCTTGGCTGTCAATGTTGTTAATTTCTCCCCAATTCCGGGTCACATTACGACTAAAACATGTCTGGTTGTGTAGTATTTCGTTTAAAAGACTTAATTTGTGATTTTTGACTTAGAAAGAGCTGCTATATTCCATTACAATCCCTGCTAACTACAAGTAGCTGCTTGCTAACGCCATGGAAAGGTGTAATCTTGGCTGCCTATGTTGTTAATTTCTCCCCAATTGTCACATTACAGTTGGAACATGTCCGGTTGTGTTGTATTTGGTTTAGAAGCCTTTATTTGTGAAATGCTATATATATCGCAATCATTGTTATGTTGACAATAATACAAATATAGAATGTCACCAGACTTATCCTTAAACAAACAAGACCATGTCAGGATTGTTCGCCTAAACACTGCATGCTATGTTTTAAGCCAACAGGTAAAATTTAGCAGAATAGATTTACCATATAAAACACCTATCAATCATCATGTTCTATTAGGGGTGTGACGAGACGCTTACTCCACGAGACGAGACACATCACGAGATTTGGTTCACAAGAACGAGACGAGATTTCTCGTCGATGGAGCGTGGAATTACTATTGAAGATCCCCCTGCCACTTTTAAATCATTTGTGTGGCAACATTTTGGTTTTCCTGCGGAAATAATAAATGGCGAAAGAGTGACGGGCAAGACGAACACAATATGTAAACATTGTAAGAAAAAAATGCTACTAGTTAGTAGAGAGCTGTGGTGGTGTTGTAAGTGTTTTTGCATAGTGCTCGTGTTAGCCGCGGTATACCGCATTTTTTTCTTACAATGTTTACATATTGCGTTCGTCTTGTCTGTCACTCTTTCGCCGTTTATTATTTCCACAGGAAAACCAAAATGTTGCCACACAAATGATTTAAAAATGGCAGGGGGATCTTCAATAGTAATTTCACGCTCCATCACACTGACATCACATCGCCTCACGAGACAACTTTTCACCTCGACGAAAAATCTCGTCACGTTTTAATCTCGCGAGATCTCGTACAACGAGATCTCGTCACACTCCTATGTTCTATCGATGATTAGTTTCTCGTTTCTCTTGGTAAGTAACAGATGCCCTCCTGCTTTTCAAACTTACCATCACTGGAATCTGATTGGTTGATATGCCCAGGTCGGACGAGGCAGGCACTCGGTTGCTCTCCTGGACTCTTTTGCGCTTTCGTCGATTGGTGGAGGCGTCTGTCCCTACTGGAGACACAGTGGCGTTTACTTCCATGTGGCTTTTAAGCACAGAGATTACTTACTACTACTACTACTTACTTAGTAACACAAGGAACTGAAACACCTACCTGTGTTACAAGCTTGGCTACAGATTTCTGCAAACGGTCTGTGTGAGAGAGAAAAAGCCAGGCAATTTCATGACAGAGCAAAAATAAAAACTTATTTCATACCTGAAAGTGTGCATGATAACGGTCTTTGCCTCCATTCTTTCATCATGGCTTAACTGCTTCAACGTCAACATACTGTTCACTATTTGATATTATTATTTACATTTGCTGCTGCGGAAGATTTATTCTTTGACATCGCAGAGGCTGGATTTAAATCCAAAGCATAAATAAACCATAATAAGCTTAACTACCAAGAAGCAAAAGCCCTAAATTCCCACTGAAATATACAACGTGGTGACAGCGAACAGGCTGCTGAATATTCAGGTGTCTCAACACTCACTGTAGCTGGCTCTTGATGTTGAATGTTATTCTATCTGTGGCTTGAAGGATTTTCTCCAGGCACACAATGTCGTAGGTGTTGGGGTTTCGGAAGGGGATATCGTCTGGAAGGCCACTAACTTCGACAGACTCTGGACTGCCACGGATTAGCTTGTACGGGACCACGACGGAGCGGTCTAAGCCCAGAGCCTCACCTGAACACACAACACGCCATATGATCAAAAACACACAGCGAGACAGATATTAAGCTTTTTGATCACCTGCAAAGAGCTGCTAACACAAGGACAAAAAGGTGGTTGTTTTTCCTGACAGTTGTACTAAAAAATAAATATGAACTATACATGTTTCTTTTTACTTTTACTTATTATTGTGGGAAAGAGAACAGCCTGAGGAAAAATAATGAGGTGAATATATAAGGTAATTATTCTAATGACAATCTGTGCAGCTTTAAAAACAATGTGCATTTTGGTTCTGATACCAGGCCTGTTTTTTTTTTTTTTTTTTTTTTTTTTTATAATGTGATACACATATTTAGTCTGGAGCAAATTATTGTTCATTTAAGTGATTCAGGGAAGCTAACAGGAGCTATTAATCACATGTAAATGAATCCAGAAGGACAATGACACTACTACTCGAATGCAAACATACAGCAACATTCACACATATCAGGTAGGGCTGTCAAAATTGATTCCCAAATATTCCTTCACAAAAACACATTTTTAAAATATCTATATGACTACACATTACAAAATAATTCCCTCCCCCCCCACCCATAATCAAAAATTAATTTTTATATTTAAATGTCTTTTTTGTTTTGTTTATACAATTCAAATATATTTGAATTCATAATACTCATTGACAGCCCATATATTGTGCCACTGTTTGTACAAGTGCTTCTTGCATAAGGCCCATTGTTCCTGGTCTTTAAAAACGTAATGGAAGCTGCTCAAATTCAACTCAAACAAAAACTCAAGTTGATATGTCACACAAGAAGTCTAGTTACCGTATTTTTTGTTAAACAGTTCCTTGACTTGCTCTCGAAGGACTACTTTCTCCCCCATGCGGTTAATATCGTCATCATCTGTCAGGTGAAAAGAACTTAAGTTACTGACAACTTTTTAAAATAAAGTTCCTGAGCAACAGGAAAGTGTCTGCCATAAAAAGAAAGAAAAGTTTACTCACCACTTATTGAGGCGTAGGCCTTCTTTAGTAAAGTGACGCGTCGAGGTGCTGATAAAAATGGTGAATTCAATTTTATTATAAATATCACATGACACAGTTTTATGTGCTACATCAGGGTTATTTGATTATACTGTATGTGGTAAAAACCAAATTCTGCTCTTACCTGGTTTAGGAATGAGTCCTTGAAAAGGTCTGCAAAGAACAAAGTGATATGAGCAGGTCATCCTGGAGTCATGTTAAAGGTTGAACAGATGCTTTCAAATATTTTGTTATAATTTAAACTTGAAGGCTCTCCTGGAGTAGTAGTATTTATTTGATTTTAAATTTTAAAATGTATTGTATTTAACCAGGAAAAGCCTCATTGAGATTAAAAATCTCCTCTACAAGAGTGTCCTGGCCAATACAGCAGCAGCACATTAAACTAAGTTTCAGACATACAACATATAACAGTTACAGGCAATAACATTTCAGATCGCAGCATGAGTATACCAAAAATAAGACACTGGTCCTCATATCCTACATCACATAGGGGAAAATATAGCTCAGTCAAAGCATCTACAGCCTCCAACTCATTCAATCTATTTTAGAAAACACTTTAAGAGTCCCTAAAAGCCCTTTTAAGGTATTTATATGAAGATACAGACTTGACCACGATGCCCTAAAATGTAATAATAGATGAAAGGTTCTGAGGCCTTTTTTTTTTTGCTTTGTCAGGATTCATAATCAATTTCAACTCATGAAAGGTGTGTTGAACAGTATCAAAAGCCTTTTGTAACTAACAAAGAAGACTGTGTAATATGTCATTTAATTATGTGTTCATCAAGCAATAGTATTATCATGACGGGCCACAATATCACAGCCGAGGGGTATTATTTGGACCAATTAAACACAGGTTTACTGGGAGAGACAGAGCATGAGTAACTGGTGTTTAAGTGATGAGCGGATTCTAGGGGTATAAGAAAAATTCGATACACTTGAGTATTGCAATATTTTATTTTGCAATACTGTATCGATTTTCAAAAAGGCAATATTGTTTTTGTTTTTTTTTACGTGCAAAAATGTTCACGTTTATGTTGTGTTCAAACCCTCTACTGCTAGATGGCTATGCTGAGACGCACCACTAGTGTCCTTGCCTAACAGTGCCTGACTTTTTGCTAGAAGCTAAAAATGTAGCTACAGTATGGCTGAACTTTAGCCTATTTTAGCATATAAATATTTGCTCACTACGAACCTGTGAACCACAATCCCAAACTGGTGTTTGATTTTCTGTGTACTCAGTTGTTTACCTAAAGTCAGTCCTTCCAGAAAAATGAGTTTTTTTGTGATTGTTGTGGACAAAAATCCTTGATTATGCGGCATGTTTTCTTAAAAAAACGCGATGGAATATGCGGGATTTTTATGCAATTTTATGCAATGAAATTGCGGGAACTTGCAAGAACTGCGGGAACTTGCAAAAATTGCGGTTTGATGAAGAAGAGAAAAAAAAGTGATTCCCCCAACACCCTGCTTTTCGATGATGTTCACGTCGCGTAATTACGTCACTTCATAACGTTCCCATGGCAACAGGGTAAAATGGCTGCTCTTGTGTGAAGTAAATGCAACATTTTTCAACTTTCTGCTAAGATATATGTGATTTTTTTGCAACGAAAATGTGGGTATTATGAAATCATGCAAGCCCCGCATATTTTGCGACGAGGCAATTTATGCGGCGAAAGTGCAGCGTATTTGAAAAAATGCGGCCCCCGCGTAAATATGCGGACTTTGGCTGATTATGCATTGAATTATGCGATCGCATAATTGTGTTTTCCTGGAGGGACTGTAAAGTAAACTTCTTTGACTTTTATGAACATCATGTCTTTTTTTAAATATTAGTTTTTCTAAAATTACACTTAAAAAAAAATCCCAAGATATCGCCTTACGCACAGTATCGAAATATATTGCAATATATTGAATCGTGATCCATGTATCGTATCGCCTGATTCTTGCCAATACACAGCCCTAGCGGATTCCCACCTGGTGATGGTAAAACTGATTTTGTCAGCGACCGCCAGGATTCTCTCCAGGTTCTGGGAGCCGAAGGTGCAGGGCTTCCTGAAGGGGATGCCGGGGGGAAGGCCCTCGATGATGACCGAGTCCGGGTTGTTCTTAATCCTCTTGTAAGGCACTTGGACGGGGTACTTGATGCCCAATGCCTCCCCATACTTCCTGTTGAACAGATCTTGGACCTGCTCTCGCAGCGTGTTGGCCAGGTCGATCCTGGACAGTTTGGACTCCAGGCACTCTGGAGACAGAAGACACTTTTGAAATGTAATCTTTTTCAAATTTCCATTCCAACAAGCTGCATTTCTTTAGAGTCTGCTGTAGTTATTCAATCTTTCACACTGTTGAGTTTTTAAAGTGGGGATCATAAACATCAGAACCCATCGGCCAATGTTTAATTAATATACAACATCAAATCTAACCCGAACGTACCTGAGAATCCAGGTCTCTTAGATATAGCTGCAGTATCCTCTGTTACTGGTGTTGCATCCTTGGCGTCCAGCTCTTTGGAAAAAAACATTTAAAAAGGTTAAACTTTTGTTTTTGTCGCCTCTTAAGATTTACTGAAAACAACAAACATTAAGAGCTGTTCCTTGTTCCAGAAGCTGAGCTTTGTCACAAATAAAAAGGTAGAGATAGCTGCAGGAAATCCTTGCAACAACTTTCTTTTTTCCTTTAGAAGAGCTGTTTTAAAAATAGCGCATGAACTGGATTTAACCTCATAATTTCACGCATGCAGAGGACAGAGCAAACAGCATCTTAAATGTGCATTATGAGCTTTCCAGATGGTGGAATATTCTGCACACAGCTGCTGTCTGCTAAGATACTACTTTATCTTCAGCGCTTTCAATATTATAATATGTGGAATGGCAACATCTTTTTAAAATGTATACTGCATGTACAGTAGAAAAATTAAAAATGACTGCTTGTTTGCAGAAGGGGTAAATGTTATGGATTAAGAAGAAATGCACAGCTTTTTGACCTCTCCAAAAAAATTCAAAAAGAGCAAGCAACTGCAAGCATTGTGCAATCTTGCATGCAGAAAAAAACACTTCAGTGTGGCTGCTACTGCAAAAATTTGCATGATCTAAATGATGAATGAAGGCAATATAATAAACGTAAATAAATAACTACATATACATACAAAGTGGCTTTATTTTTTCACCGGGGCTTTAAAGTTAATTACTCATTATTGCACAGGGTGAAGGAATACCCTGGATTTGTTGTTGTGGTATATTTGTGCACTATCCTCTGAACAAAACCTGAGTGTATCTCGGCCTGAATTTAAACTAAACAACTTAACAAAGCCTTTCTAACTTGCCGAAAATGGGCAAAAAAGGATGATGATTATTTTTCAGTTATTTACATTTAAAGGTGCCCTGCCACACGTATTTCATTACTTTGTGGTAAAGTTCTACCATGGACTCTGTACCATTTTTTGTGGAAGAAATGCCTTGGTCAGCTTGTTTCAAGCCATTCTAGCGTGGTATAGAAAGCCTACAGTAAGACTCAGCTCGATTTCTGCCAGTTCTCATTAATATTCAACAAGCTAAGCTGTTTGAATCTGATTGGCTAACAGTTAGCCAATGAGAGCCTGGCTGTCAGAATCCTTTACTCAGCCCAACTGGGCGAGCCAATGAATAGTAATGAGCTCAGGCAATATGATGCCAGACTGACCAGCTTTTGTCATTGGCCTGATTTCTCCGCTTATTTCTTTTCAGTGGCTAGAGCTGACAGAGGAGGTAGCAGTTCATTTTCACATTCACAACATAACACAAACACATATGGACCTAACATATTTCAAAAAAATGCAAGTAGAAATGGTTTTGTATGGCAGGGCACCTTTAAGCGATGTCACGCGTTCTTTAGGCTACAACATTTTTTGTCACATAAAGCAAACATCTCCTCACTATCTGCTAGCTGCCTGTCCCCTGAACACACTGTAAAAAAACGCGGTCTCTGAAGACAGCCCAGGCTCCACAAACGGCAACAAAAACAAACTGTGCCAACCTGCACCACCAAACATAACAGTGTTCCAGCCAATAACCGACAAGAAGGATTTGGGGGTGGGGGTTGGGGGTTAGTGCGCGGAAGGGAGGGGGCGGGATGAGGAGGAGGGAGGGGCAAGATAGCCTCCGTTTAGTTTGACAATACTTTGAACGTCAACAAGAAGTGACGTCACCCAACAGCACCTTTAAATACATAATTTATACAAGTCAAACATAACGCAAGTATAAGGCGGACATACCTGAATCACAGATGGGCATGGAAGGCATCTCTTGTTTTACTTGCTCAGTTAACAGCTCAGGCCTGGAGACAAACAAAAAGATTATTTACAATAGTTACAAAGTAGCGAGCGAATCCCTAAATTAAATTGTCAATTCCTTGTCTAAAACCTTGTTTGACGATTAATACGAAGGTAGTGGATAATAATAAAGTAGTGTTAATAAAGGATAAAGGATGTCATTTGCACCTGAAGTGATATACAGTATACTACAAAACTGGTCAGCCACTCCACCAACTGAGCTATCCGGGCGCAACTGCGCTCACCTTTTGATGACAAACTGAATCTGACTGCTAGCAGCTAAGATCTTGCGCAGCTTGGCCGCTCCAAAACAGTTGGGTCTTCGGAGGGAGATTCCCTCTGGCAGCCCAGTGACGTACAGATCATCTGGGTACATCTGGAACTTGGAGTAGGGCACCTTGGCTGGTTCAGGCAGGCCCAGAGCGTCAGCTGAGGAAGAGGAGATAAAAGCTCACTGGTTGCTAGTTTGCTACACAAGTACTGTCTTAACAAGCAAATTATTTTTGAGCTATTTGGCTGTCACATAAGCCGCTTTCCGACCGGAGTGATTTTTGCAGTTCCTAGAACATAAAATTCCTAGAACCCTTTTTTTCTCGTGTTCCGACTGGACCAATTTGGGATTAAACAAAGTATGGGGAAAAAAAAAAAAAAAAAAACCAGCTGAAAAATCACCGCCTGCGGGACACGAACCCGGCTCTCCCAGGTGAAAGTCCTGTGTTTTACCCATCCGCCACCCCAGCCATTCCTTTATACTACTCGCTACGGCGGAAACTGACTCGCAATGTAGGTCAATGGTGGCCAATTTGCGTAGATATACACGCAAAAATGCGATTATGCGTCTTGATAACACGCAAAAACGGAATACAAATTGGCTTGACATACATACGCCAATTCATGAGATCAGTCTGCTTCAGGAGACTTTATGACAATTATTAAATTATGAAAAATATGCTATATACATTAGATTTAGTATTTAGTTAATACTTTTTTTGGTGTATTTGTTTTTTGATTTTAACGCTATAAAGACCGTTGCCGTGCTTGCGTCACTCCCTTACCCCTCCTACCAGTTCCTATGGCCACTTGGCCAGTGCAAATGCAAATGGAAAAAACGGTTTTGGGGGAGAGTAGGCTAGTTAGTAGAACTGCTTAGAAGTGGACTTTTCCTATAACTACATTCCTCTAACTACTTGGTTGGAAAGGCTATAGTTTTGAGGCTCTCCTGCTCACAGTTACAGTAGTATGATGTTGTTGATCAACTGTTTCCTACATACAGTAACTAAAACACTACAAACTGCTCCATAATACCAATGCTCGGTTGGTACCCCTTTGCTTAAACTCCTCTGACATGAAATTGCGATTCATCTTTTTCATCCCCTCTAATTTGACTAGACTAATTCTGATGTGTTAAATAATTTAAAGAACTAAAATGTTACAATATTAATATTTGAATAGACTATAAAAGCTTGACTTTTCACTTGCTGTACACGGGTAAAGGGTGTGTACATGAAGGAGGAGATTAAAGCCTTACTGCAAAATTAAATGGCCTGACATAACTTCCTACCCTTGTATGAATGAGGGTTAAGTTCCGCCACTACATGTAGCTTACCGTACTTAATGTCGAAAAGGCTCTCCACTTGTCTCCGAAGCTGAAGAATCATTTCACCAATGTCCTCCACCAAACTCCCTGCTAAATGAGTCAAAAATATGAAAAACATTTACACCAACAGCATTAAAAGAGAATTATTACATGAGGCCAGCTCGGTTAGTGCCACCTGTGAACATTACTACTTCTCCCCTTGACAACTTTGATAAATTCCACCTGCCCTACACTGACCTGGTAATTAAAAACAGACTGTGTGGTGTATTAATCACCGGAGACCATAACAAATGGACAATGGAAAGAAGAATGGTAAAGGTGCAAAAATGGGGCTAAAAAAACAAAATATTTTTTGAGGTGACTGTGACTAAAAGCCTTTGCTGCACCTAAAGTAAATGCATATAATATAAGTTTTGCCATGAATACAAGTTCAAAATTGCAGTCCAAGCAAGAATGTTGAAGGAAAAAAAAAATTACAAAAATTATGAACATAGCATTCATATTGTTTAGTTAGTTAGTGCTATCTTTGGAGTATCTGTAGGGGGGAGTTGTGAAGGGGCCTTTCAGGGTCAAAGGTCCAGAGCTGCGGGAACATATTTTGAAAGGTCTGTAGCTTTTTTATTTAATTCCAGTCTGCTTCTCCAACAAGATAATATTTGAGTACCTTCAGAGGATCTTCTGATGCTCTGGGAGGCCGTGCTGGGTGACACAGCTTCAGCTGCAAGATGAAAGAAAAACATGAGGAGGACAAGAAAGAAGAAATCAAATATATGATGTATTATCCAGGTTAAAGACAAAACTAAAGGTTTTAATATCTTAATGGTTCACTGTTAACTGAGCTCAAAAAAAAAAAAAACATTTTAATTGACTTTACTGCACAAGATTCAGTGTGAATCAACAGTGTAGCAAGTGGAGTTTGGTCATACTTTGACTAAAGCATTCCCAAGCGTTTTTTTTGCAGTAAAGCCGCCTACACATGATCCGCGGCAAAACCGCGAGGTAGGGCACAGAGCAGAGAGGCGAAGCCCAGCGCAGGTATACGTTCTGGAATTGGTTGTGCCTTGAAAAAGGTCAACGACAACAAGGTCAAAATTGAAATAATGTAAACTTTAAGCACAATCCTTGGCGGCAATTCTGAGCGGTGCACGGCGCCAGAGGCAGCGTTGCACTAATTGTGCGGCACCGCTCTCCCCAAAGGAAAACAATGGAACGGCCAGAGCAGAGCAGTTTTACTGCGGATCACGTGTAAGCGCCTTAATGATTACATTTGTGAAAACTGTTTATTAAAAGTTTATGTCTATTTGTATATAGTTAGTTATTTTACTGTTAACAAAATAGGAAATGATGATTCATGTTTACCCAATTATTTGTAATACTATAAAGTTTATTTAAACGGTTTATTGTTGCACACATCCTAACATTTTATCCATTATATTAAGTAGAATTTAAAATAATTTGGGAATCCGACAGCAAAGCCTACTACTTACTACTTACTTTTAATGTTATCAAACAAAGAGAAATGTATGTCCTAAATCAATATGAGAGTACATTTCCTTGTTTATGAATGAAGCCTACATGAGTTGATGCACTTGTGTGTGTTTGACCAATCAGTGACGGTCATCCCTGCAAACCCCACCCCGAAAGTCCTTGTACTTTCAGATGCTACGTTTACACGTGGCCGGCTATTTTCATAAACGGACATTTCAACCTCTCCGTTTTCAAAAATAACATCGTGCACAGCTGTCAGTTTTCAGCAAAGTGTTCGTTTACACGTACCCGTGTATATATGCTGTCAAGAGCACGCCAAACCTGTAGGTGGTAGTGTAACGAGAAGCTCAAGCCCACGTTAGCCAATCAGAATCCCGAAAATAGCAACAACAGCAACAAATCACTTCCTCTCTCTTCACTTCCTCACTTCCTCGGCTGCCTAAACCTCCGTTTGTCTCAGTTTACACGCAAACGTGCAAACAAAGTTTTTCTAAATCTCCACTCTGGCCGAAGTTTTTTTTAGAAAGAATTGTTTTCAGAGGCGAATTTTCCGTTTGCGTGTAAACGAAGGGCGCAAACTCAGGGAAATGTCTCCCGTTTTTCAAAATAACCATGTACGTGTAAAGGTACTTTTTGGGGTGTAAAATGTCCCTGGAAAATGTCCCTGGAACTTAATCTAGACCCTGGTCCCTGGGGTCAAAATGCAACGCAAAAGCTTGCATGTAAATTCCTGGGTAAAGTTCCTGCGGCGGAAAAGGGGCTTTAGATAGTTGGTCAGTCCACAGCGACAACAACAACACTGCAGAAGTATGACGGAAGGAGTTCTTCTGTGTGAAACCTCTAGTACTGTATGCAAATCTAGGAAAAAATCCCACATCTATTTTACTTGACTACATAATGCAAAACAGCAACAAATGAATACTTAAATAAAAGGCGCATATAACAGCAAATCATTCTAAATGTGACATTTGCTGCACTTACCTTCGTTTTCTCTCCTTTAGTGGTCATTTGTGAAAGAAAAGAAAACTTAAACAAAGCACAATCAAATCAACAAAAGAAAACAAAACGCCTCCTGAAAGCATTGAATGCCTAAGGCTCAAGATCACATTGAGTAGACTATTCATTCTCTGTAGCATTGTTATAGCACTGCAATCAAACTGCCTCATTTATATGTTAATTTAGGTTTATACAAAAAAACACATAAAAGTCACTTTTGACATTTGCATTTTCATTGATAGTGCAGGGATTTTTGTGCTGAACTCATTTTCTATTTAGGAGTTTTATACACATACTTGTGAAATATCGACCCAATGACTTATACGCTGCCATCCTTTCACCGTTATTGAATGCATGTTTTGCAAATTACACCTTAAAAGGGGCAGTTCACCAAACATCAGAGCAAAGATTTCTGCAGCCACCCCAATATAATGAAGTTGAATAGAATTTTGGTTGTGGTGCAACCAAAATTCTACAGCATTGACAGTAATCTCAGTGACAGACGCTGTATCTCAAAACTTAAGACAAATAAAACCCAAAGTATCTGCTTGGCTAGATACCAGTAGAAATAGCAAAGACAATATGTTTGTAATTTGGGTGAACCAATCCTTTACGGTGAAAAATGAAAAAATAAATCACTGCAAACCATGTTTAATAACGCTTGATAAATGAGGCCGGTGCGGTTGAGAAAAAGCGAGTAGTCTACTCAAATGTCTTGTTGACCTTACTCTAGTGACTTTTGTTTTAAAGACGAACAGTTCCATGTTAGATAGAGGTAGGGCAGGGAGAATAGAAAGGATCTTTAAGGAGCAGTTTTGTTTCTCTAATAGAAATACATTAACTATCTCTAATTATACTGGGCAGAAGGACTACAGGATAATGTAACTCAAAATCTGGAAATATGCACAATGTGTCTTAACTTAAAGGGCAGAAATGACCAAAAGGTAAAAGTTTCAGTTTACAAAACTGACATAATGACAAAGGTGACTCAGAGACTCAAAGTTTAAGTCAGAGTGAGTCAAACAGCTGCAGCTGATACATGGTGCCTTTCACAGATGAGAGCTAGTATTTGTAAGACTGGGAGAAGAGACAAGCTACAGTAGGCCAAGAGTCGGGGAGTAGGGATTCTTAAGGTTGGGGTTGTAACTACTAGTGGCTGGAGAGGTTTGGTCATGGGGAAGTGGGAGAGTGGAAGAAAAAGGTATCTGAGAAAAGTGTTTTCATACGTGTGGCAGCTTCTTTTTTTTTAGCTCCCTAAAAAAAAACAGCCAAGAGTGTGGGGTGGCAGTGGTGGGTGCCAGGTGGCACCACGGTGGCTGTAAGGGCTGTGGGTGGAGCTGTCATTCCAGGGGCTGCGGTGAGAAGGAGGTAGATGAAATGGAGGTGGGGGCTGACGGGGCTGAGGTTACCTGCGTGGTTTTCCATTTGGTGATGGGGAGCAGAAGGAGCAGAAGGAGCAGACGGAGCAGAGGGAGCAGAGGGCGAGGCTGTGGCTGGACACGCTGCAGCAGCAACCGGCTCGGCCACAGACTCGCTGGGCTCCTCCCCACTTGTACCAGCATCTGGGGAAAACAAACTTTTTCACTATAAACAGGAAATATCTGGTTGCTGATATTTCCAGTGACATTTTGATATTTCCTGTATTGCTGGTTTTAGCTTGCAATTACGACACAGGTTTTACACAAACCCAGAACCAGTCCCGTGTTGGCCTGTTTCGTCGACTACATGAAGGATAAAACATAAAAGAAGTACAACGTATCCCATTGTAAAATTTCAGGAAGGATATTGGGGAAGTTTACCTGACGGACATTTGCCAAAACAATCAGTTAGTCCTCACCTTTGAAGTTTTTAATCTTGTAAAAGCAATAACATAATGTTCCGTAACCATAAACCTGGCACCAAGCTCCAACAGCATGGGAACTTAACGACCCGTAAGCTGGAGCTTACCCATAACCTGAACTTTGTAAGAACCGGTAAGGCTTTTGGTTCTGGGTTCTGCTTGCGTATCCACTATGTTTTAAGATATACGCCATCAACTTAAAAAAACAGAGAGCTCAACTGATCGTCAGCCTCTCCTCAAACACCGATGAGCGCTTGGACATCATCGTTGGGCCAACAAGTAGGATTGATCGTTCTTTTAAAACGTTTTGGTTCTGGTTGCAGCAGACGCAGTAGTAAAATGGTTAACATGCTCATATTATGCTTTTTGGCTTTTGCCCTTTCCTGTATTGTGTTATATATATTTTGTGCACGTAATAGGTTTACAAAGTGAAAAGGCCAAAGTCCACCCCGAAGGGTGTTACCATCTCCAACAGAAAACACTGATCACAAACTGCTCCAAACAGCTCTATTGTAGTCCAGCCTTTACTTCCGTGACAAACGTGCGTCATTTTGCGTCACTTTGTAACTCACGTAAGAATGCTCGTCTAGCTGCTAGTGTGGCACGCCCTCAAACCAAGCTAGTTAGAGCGGAGGCCTGAAGAGTTCAGACTGTTGTAACGCCAAGTCCAGGAGAATTAAAACGTTACGTATGAAAGACATAACATTAACATTATAAGACATAATTATTAACATTTAAATACTGAGACTACCTGGACCTTGAATTTTTGTACCACCTCCTGAGCAGTGCCGAAATGTAGGTTCAGGAACTCGCCTCTAAAAGGGAGACATTAGGTTCCTGCAGTGTAAAAGAACTATTTGTGTGGCCTGTCCAAGTATGCTTTTGAGTGTGTCGTCTTCTGTCCTGCTTTCTTATACGCCAAGCTGCCACCGAGGGGGTATCCACTGCAACTGTGGCTCTCAGCAGAAGTCTAATACACCATATTAAAGTCTTGCAGAGGACATTATATGTTTACATTTTGGACTAGTGGCATTGTATCACACACCTGTGATATGTTCGTGATAATCTATGTAAACTACATCTCTGGATGCTGTGTTTATAATTTAAGTGAACAATTTTCCAAACTAATAGCTGCAAAGCATGTGCACACCTACCTGGCACTGTTACTTGAATGATTTCCCCATCTGGAGGCTCTGTTTTAATCCTTTTCAAAGGAATGCAATCTCCTGAAGGACCTGCAGGGATTGAACAGTTTATTCTGCATGAGTTCCTATCAGTGTTTGGCACTGTGTTTTATGGCTGTGTTAAACAGATTTAAGTAGGTAATAGAATGTGTTTGAACTGACTGGACTGTAAAACATGATGGGAAATTTTCTTGAGAGACTTCCAAGGACCGTTAACATTGCTTTAAAACTTTTAATTTGATACTTGGGGCTTGAATCTTTTGTTACTTCAGACGGCAAAGAAATCTTATGAAAACTTTTTAATAATGCAGAAATGCTATTATTTGCACATACCTGCTTCACAGTCAGCCAAGGGACTCACGCATGCACTTGCTGATCTGTGAGATTAAATAAAACACACTCAGGTGACTACCAAATTACAAAACTGATTCATTAAAAATACATAAGCAATTTTGTGGTGGGACACAGAATTGCTCATGGGCCCAACACTGGCTACTTACGGCTACTTACTGTATAAAGACACTTACGATTAATGAGAGATCTGAAATTGTGCAGATTTGGCTTCAATTTTCATCTGAAAAACCAAGTAAACTAAGCACCAAAGGCTATATGATGACTACTCAGATTAGATTTGAGGTAACCTGCACTAAGTTTCTAAAAATGCATCCCTCAGTTGATTTATATATATATATATATATATATATATATATATATATATATATATATATATATATATGTGTGTATGTGTGTATGTATGTATGTATGTGTGTGTGTGTGTGTGTGTGTGTGTATATATATATATATATGAATTAAGGGCTGTCGCTTTTTTATAGCTAGTGTCACAGTAGAATTGTCAATGATTAATTCCATAAAACAGTATTTAAACTGTTTAATTCAGTCCACACTATGAATAATGTTGGTATTAAATGCAATATAATTTGGCCCATGCCACTATCTCATATTTCCACATTATAAACAAAAGTCTGCAAGGTAATGCTAAATGTGTGTGGGGGCTGTGCTCTGACCTGCTGCTGTGAGGATTGCTGACCAGCTCGGCTGTGGTGGGCGGGATGCTCAGATTGTCAAGGAAGCCGTCTTCAGGCATGGAGCCCAGGTCATGCTTGCCCTCCTCTCTTGCAATCTTGCCAGCAGCTTCAACAAACAAGACACAGAAGATAAACAAACACTGCGTCCCATTAGCGAAGAACATCTGTGGGGTGTAAATATATAAATAAAGACGTGACAGAGCCATTTTCTGCCAGCCAGTTACTGTAATTAATTGTAAAGATTCTGACCAATTTTGTTCAGCTAAATACCTGGCTCAAGTTCCAACCAAAGCACACATAGAATCCTACCAAAAATAATTACATTTTACCCAAAGTTCCCTTTGTAAAGAAGTAGATAATTTTTCATTTGAATGAGAATGCAGGCTACACTTGGGCAATGAGCCAAATTAGCTCTGATTTTGTCTCAAAAGAATGCACTTCTTTCAGATACATAATTAACTGGAAACTGAGGGATATATCCTGCAATATAGACACAAGTGTATGCTACTTATATGATGAATTTTGCCAGCGGTTTAGACATTAATGGCTGTATGTTGAGTTATCTTGAGGGGACTGCACATTTACACTGTTATACAAGCTGTAAACTTAATACTAGCAAAGTGTCATTTCTTCAGTGTTAAAAAAGATATAATGAAATATTTACTAAAATGTGAGGGTGTACTCACTTTTGCGAGATATAATATATATATATATATATATATATATATATATATATATATATATATATATATATATATATATATATATATATATATATATATATATATATATATACACACACACACACACACACACACACAGTACAGGCCAAAAGTTTGGACACACCTTCTCATTCAATTTTTTTCTTTATTTTCATGACTATTTACATTGTAGATTATCACTGAAGGCATCAAAACTATGAATGAACACATATGGAATTATGTACTTAACAAAAAAGTGTGAAATAACTGAAAACAAGTCTTATATTTTAGATTCCTCAAAGTAGCCACCCTTTGCTTTTTTGATAGCACTGCAAACCTTTGGTGTTCTCTCAATGAGCTTCATGAGGTAGTCACCTGAAATGGTTTTCACCTCACAGGTGTGCTTTGTCAGGGTTAATTAGTGGAATTGTTTCCCTTATTAATAAAAAAGCAAAGGGTGGCTACTTTGAAAAATCTAAAATATAAGACATGTTTTCAGTTATTTCACACTTTTTTGTTAAGTACATAATTCCATATGTGTTCATTCATAGTTTTGATGCCTTCAGTGATAATCTACAATGTAAATAGTCATGAAAATAAAAAGGAAACTCATTGAATGAGAAGGTGTGTGCAAACTTTTGGCCTGTACTGTATGTATGTATGTATGTATGTATGTATGTATGTATTATATATATTTATATATATATATATATAATACAATATATATATATATGTCAAATGTCTCCCATTCTGTTCCTGAGTTATGGCGTTGTATAATAGCCAGAAAAGTGTTTTTGCAGGACATTATGATCACAGTGACATTAAGGTCACTGTGAAGTTGACCTTTGACCTTGTGGGTATAAAATGTAAATTCAACATCTTATCCTACTAGACCGTTGCAGTTGCTAGTAGCCAAGGAGGACACGGAAAATTTAAAAAAACATGATGGACTCTTCAGAAGAATTAGTTATCTTTAACTATCAAATTATCTCTAAGTCACCGGATGCCACAATCTTCTGAACGTAGCCATACTGAGAAATACAGAAAGAGTTGTGTGGAGCGGATAGTCTTAATTAGCTTTGTAGCAACTCCTTTGGCAATGGCTTGAATGTAACGGACGTTACAAAAAAGCTAATAAAAAAGCAAAGGGTGGCTACTTTGAAGAATCTAAAATATAAGACATGTTTTCAGTTATTTCACACTTTTTTGTTAAGTACATAATTCCATATGTGTTCATTCATAGTTTTGATGCCTTCAGTGAGAATCTACAATGTAAATAGTCATGGAAATAAAAAGGAAACGCATTGAATGAGAAGGTGTGTCCAAACTTTTGGCCTGTATGTATGTATGTATGTATGTATGTATGTATGTATGTATGTATGTATATATATATATATACATATACACACTTTATATAAAGGCATAACATTTAGTCTAGAAAAGGTTGGTAAACTATAACGACATCTCTCCTCCCAGCTTGCTGCCACGATTGTACCAAACAGAAAACTTGCATGTCTAGAAAGACTGGCAAATTTTCAATTATAATTAGAGACAGTGACATGAGAAGTCATTAAGAGAAAGATCAGCAGTGGTTTATTAATAAATCCATAACCAAATCACAGCTCATATGCGTGAGAAAATGGAAAACAAAAACAGTATTAAATCACACTCTTACCAGTGAAAATCCTTTCATCAAACATTCTGGAATATAAAAAAGAAAAAATGGGCCGTTAGTCACAGAGTGTTGTCAGCTGCTCTCGGGGCAAAACTCATGATGCAAACACTGTGCAGCACATGTGAAGGAACACATCATTAACTGCTTTTTAAACATATTAACTGCTCATTAAACAATCAAGTAAATGAGTCATTCCTTTGTTATCACTGACTCCCTCGGACTGAAAATAACGCTGTGGATGTGAACTATGCTTCTGGAGTGCTTCCCCCTCCTCCTGCCACATGATACCGTTCTGTCTGCCACCGAGACAACCATCTCCTGCTGTGATCATAATTCATCTTTAGACACAACTATTTCTTTAAATTGTGTTTAATTCACATCTATTTGTAAAACTGTTTGAGATTAAGATTAAACTTCGGAAACTGAAGCAAACTGGTGAAGAAGAGTACTGTTTATGGGTACTACTTTCCTCTATAATTAATAAACTACCTGATTTATTAAAGCCAGATGACCTAATTTCATATTGGGGCACTGCTGAACAAGACCAATTGTCTACAGCCATTACGCAAAGCTCCTAACACCACAGGACAACACACTGAGAAACAACATTGCTGTTGTCAGTTCCTTGTCACTAGTGGGGTAGTCTATATATCCTTTGCATTCCACTTCCGGGATTGCTCCGGTGCTGCAGGAAATTCCGCCGGATGCATGTATTTCCCGTTTCCTTCCGCTTTCTTTGTGTTGGAATTTTAAACCTGGTGGATTTATGAGGACTATTGTTGACCGCTTCTCAGATCTCTGCAGGGTAAATTGAGACAGCTAGTTAGACTATCTGTCCAATCGGAGTTCTCTCTTGCATGACTATTTTGCAGCGGCTCTGTGCGGAGTTTAGCACCGCCCATGACGATTCTGATTGGTTAAAAGAAATGCCATTAAACCAGCACACGTTTTCCTCCCATCCCCAAATGCTGTGTGGAGTAGCCAGACCCTCCTTCAGCGCACTGTGGAGGAGGTTCTGGCAAAACGAGACTACTAGTGGGGTAAATAGTTTTGGTCTCAGGGTGGCATTAAACTGGGCCTACAATAACGTGTGGGCGGCCTAACGCCTTTATAGATACCTTGTTAGTGCGTAGAATACTAAGCAATAATAATAATAATTGTTGGTAGGGGTGCACGATTCAGAAAATGTCACAATTCGATTCAATATCGATTTTCGATTCAAAAATGATTCTCGATTAAAAAGCGAGTCACAGTATGGAAATACAGTTACTTTTCCCATATGATTGCACTAGACATACAATAAAAAAAAAATTAATAGTTTTTTTAAATTAAAGAATATGAATAGATTTTTGGAATTCTATGAATTGATTTTGAATCGGTAGAGCTTGAATCATGATTTGAATGTGAATCAATTTTTTTGCACACCCCTAATTGTTGGCATGATTTTATAAAATTTTTGTGGCAAAGTGAATCTATACTGTATCTGTGGATGGCCTTAGTGACTACCTTACCTATATGCCAGTAAGCAGTGGGGATTTATATTTGCTGATAATATGTTGGATTCATGTTAAGACATGTTAAGAAAAAATAATTATTTGGAGGCGCCCCCCGAGGACCACCTAAGGGTCCCTGACCCCCTGTTGAAGATCCCTGCACTAGAGAAAAGGCAATGCTGTTACCAAAATCGAAAGGGTTTATGTTCTGTGCGATGGCCATGTTAGGACATGTCAGACTTAGGTAGTTAGCTCTACATTGCAGACTAAACTAATGCTTACAGTTACCATGTTACATGTTATTGATTACAGCTGTCTCTGGCATCAGCACATAGCTACATGTAGCAGAAGAATATAGAGCACAAAATGTGGAGTAATGTGCAGCTTAAAATTGTCCCAGACAAATTTACTGTTTACTCTTGGAGCTAAAAACAACAATGTTCAGCGGTTTTAGGAAATTACTGAGCCTGTTTTAAGTGGAAACTACAAATATCTTTTTGACTTGCTTTTGAAGATTTACATCTTCAGTAGGAATGAATGGGCTTGGGGCTGAGTGACACAGTCACGATAGGGGAGTAGGAAAATACAGAGACGGAGTAACAAATAGCTAATTTTAGCCTTTTCATGGGAGTTGTTGACAAAAAGAAAAATATACAATACCGTCGCTCTTATTCTTTAGCATTGTTACCTTGTTAGCCTGTTAAATTTAGCATGTTAGTGTTCTACAGTATGCTAGCATTTACCTCAAAGTATGGCTGAGGCTAATAGGATGTCTTGTGATGACATAAAGTGTTAGAAAAGTGGCAATTCTGAAGTTGCTGTCACTTGATAAAAATTCATACTGGGCCAAATGTAATCCATCCATTTGCTGTCAAGATATTTCACTCAGGACAAAGAGTGTTAATGCATTGGGCCAAAAGACAAACTCACCAACCACATCACTTTCCCTCGAGCCACACCTCTAGTATGTTTTTTTTTTTTTTTCTCAATGAGATTTTCATTATTAACAAAAGCCAGCGAGTGTTGATCTATTGGCCTATCATTTTGAAATTGAACTGTTCATAACATGGATTTAAAATTAGGTTGTTATTACATGTGATATTATCTGGGCATAATTAATATGAGGCTGCAGCTTTAAATGAGAATAAAGTTTTGGTTCCAGTTAGAGCAGACGACCATTTTGATTAACGATCATTTAGTTTAAAAATAGACAGTCTGTCAACAAAGAGCCTGCCAAAAAAAAAAAAAAAAAAAAAGCATCAGGGCCTGCATCTGGAACATTTCTCTCTGACAATGGGAATGTGATGTAATTCTGAATCAATCACATTTTCAATCTTTCCTAATTCTATTAACACTAATGAGCTGCCTGCACGATTGGTAAAAAGATGTGTTATCTCAAACAAGGCATGGTGGCTCATTTAAATTAGCTTAAACAAATGGATGGAAGAGCAACCGTAAGCACAATATGCTGGAAAGGGAAAGTCATCTGGGACATGAACGGAAATGGTTTACCAGTCAGCGGGACGTAGTGTGCTGAAGAAACAGACATTTCACAGACAGATGGTATAGGCTGGCTTCCTTGGTGGCTGCTTATTAAAAATCTCTTCAAAATAAAAGTTTCAGAGGCAGTTCCATACTGTGCTTTTGTGGACGATAATTAAGTGCCAAGTGGGTAAACTATGATTGGCACTCAGTGACTAATTAAGACTTAATTAGACACGGAAGCAAGTGTTCCCTTGAAAATCAGCCTAAAACTTTGAATTTCTATTTATGTATGCCCAAAAAAGGTACAGCATGCTAATAAACATTCAGAAAATAGTACATCTGATCGTAAAGGGACAGTTCACCCCAAAATCAAAAATACATATTTTACTTCCTACCTGTAGTGACATTTATCAATCAAAGCTCAAAGCAAAAAAAAAACATTTGAAAAATTCAAGAGCAACGTCTCTTAACAGAAATCATTTCTTTCTCTGAACTACACCCGGCAACCGTATCACCGCACAGAAGGAAGTACTAATGAGAGGCTTGTGCTCAGATGTAAACATTAGTGGTGTCCCCTTCAGCTGAGCTGTAGCCTCAGGTGAGTTAGCAGTCTCCGTCAGCTACAGTTACCAGCTCAGCCGAAGAGCAGGATCCTCTTGTGGCCGGGTTGGCTCAGTGGGTAGAGCAGGCGCACATATACTGAGAGGTTTATGCCTCGACGCAGAGGTCCAGGGTTCGAGTCCGACCTGTGACAATTTCCTGCATGTTTTCCACCCCTTTCTCACCTAGCTGTCCTGTCAAATTAAAGGCGGAAAAGCCCAAAAAATTATCTTAAAAAAAAAATAAACAGAGCAGGAGCCTCTCGTCCATGAGTACGCTCCCTTCTGTACAGTGATACGGTTGCCGGATGTAGTTCTGTAGTTAGGAAACTAGAGGGAAACTGCTTACAACCAGGTCTGTGGATTATCTTGACAGACTTTGTACTTAATGATATCACAGATGTTTGGCTTTAAGAGAGAGTAGCTCAAGTTAAGAAATAATAATAATGATGTCCTAGGTCATGGGAATGACCTACTGGAATTCTTAATTTAGGTGGTGTATCCCTTTGAGGCATTGGTTACCGTTTGACAATGAAGCGGATTCCATGGCGCTCGTCCAAGATGCGTTTGAGCTTGGGAACTCCATAGGTGCAGGGTCTCTTGAAGGGGATCTGGTCAGGAATGCCAATGATCTCCACGGCCCCTGGGTCGCAGGCTATTTTGCGGTAGGGGACAGGCACCATGTGATCTAGACCCAGGGCCTCAGCTGGAGGTAGAACACAATAAGCAACCAGGATTTCTAGAAAAGCAATGTGATGCTACTAGGAATATCATTTAGATATTTTAAGATACACTTTAACTAGAAGTCATAGTGGTTTATTCATTTTGATTCATTTGCTAATCTACAAACATTAAGAAAAATCAGCCTCCAGTAGAACACACACCCCATGTGAAGGTTTACAGAAGTGGAGATAATTCCAGCTAAATGACAAATTAAACTTTAAAGGGAATGATAATCGCTGCTGCTGGCTTGGAAAATTCTGGAAACAGATCCCATGAGCTGTAATGTTCCCTTAATTTGTAGAGACTGCTTGTAGACGCAAAGTAACCACTGAAAAAAAAAAAGTACACTGCAGTCGGATTGCTTGCAAGCATCTTTCGAATACTTTCAAATAAGTGACAAAACAATGCAAATATCAAGAAGTGATCTTGTAATCAGCTGTATTTTTCCTCTGGCTCAAGCTTCACACATTTTTTGTAGGTATTAACAATGTACTCTGGCTACAAATACATGTCTAGTGTATCATTGAGGAAAAGACGATCAAACCAAAACACTGACCCCAATCCATCAACATCCATAGACACACACGGAATCATCGCTGTGCATGAACAATTGCTTGAGGAGGCAGGGATACCTTTGAAAATGGCTGCCTATATGTGATACTGAGGCCCATACAAAATCAAAATGCAAAGAGAGAGCATTTCCTTACCGTATCTGCTGTTGAACAAGATCTGAACACACTCTCTCAACGTGTTGATGTCTTCAGTTTCCCGAATGAAAGAATCCCATTTTTCTGCAAGAGAAGAAGTAAAAGAAACAACTCCTGTCAATGCTTTATGTAAAATGAAACAGAAACCCGCTTCTTTTATTAAAGTTTATCGGAGCTTTAACATTCAAGTGAGCGGTTTTCATGTGTCAAAGACCTAAAATTAATCTTCTCCATCTACTCAATGTCAACTTGGGAAATAAGTGCAATCTTCTTATAGGATTACTCTTGACATCTTAGTAGTTTAGCTCTTAATGGTTCAGGTTTAGTATAATTTAGCGTTTGTTCAGTAAACAATGCTTGGCTACTGTATGAGCCTGCAAATCCAAGCAGGGGACAGGAGAACATAGGGAAAGAGGGAAAACTAATTGCACAAAAACCTCCTCTGGGATAGGAGATTTCAACTCCTATCATTATTTAGAATATTTTCTTCTGACAATATATTATAGCCCGACTGATGCGGAATTCTTGAGGCTGATTCTGCTATCAATATTTGAGAGTAAATAAATAAGAAATCCTACATTCTTTTTTGATGAAGATTCCTTAAATTTGGTTTTTAAGAATTGTGATCAAGACACTGTGGGCTGAACTTTACAGTTGAAAAATAAACTTGGTGATGGACCAACTATTTTCTATATATATATATATATATATATATATATATATATATATATATATATATATATATATATATATATATCTATCTTTCTGTGCAGCAATTTGTTAATACTTAACAGCCGACATAAACACTGATACCAATATGTCTGTGATAAGTTAATACCAAAAATTATAATAATGCTCTACATGTACATATAGTTAAAGACCTAACACCACATAGCACTGAAAATCTGTCACATTTTAGACTATCTGGATCTCAAATCTCATGGCACACTTTTGAAAGGAATAGCTCCACATTTTGGCTTTCTTACTGAGGGATAGATGAGAAGATTGATACCCCTCTTAGGTCTGTACATATACAGGTGGGGTTGGGATTTTTGTTAAAAATAACTTGGTGGAATTGTACAAAATTGATGTTGTAGACAAACAGGTGGATGGTATTCTAGGTGTAAGATTTGTGCATCTGAAATCAGGTTATAGTTTTGTTGTTTTTACTTGTTACCTGCCACCTGAAACGTCAGTATGGGGAAAGGATGCCTCTTTTTTCTTTAATCATGTTTTGAGTCAGATTTATCTATGCTCAGAAGTTGAAGCAATTCTAGTGTGTGGAGATTTCAATAGTAGGATAGGTGCTTTTGATGACTATCTAAAAGAAGTGGATGCGATGCCACCTAGAGCTTTCTTGGATGGTTCTGTAAATAAACATGGAGAATCAATGATTGAATTCTTAAAGGAATCTAAGTAATCTTATGTATTGTTAATGGGAGGATATGTCCTCTAAGTGATAACTTCACATCGGTATCTATCAAGGGTAAAGCAGTGGTTGATTATATACTTGTACCATATGACTGCTTACAAATGTGACTCTTTTGAAGTTTTAGTTTTAAATCAATTAATTAAAATGGCAAATTGTATGGATTTGATTGGGTAAAGAAGCAGAGTCCCAGATCATTCTTTACTGAGGTTAAAATTTCTTATAAAGACGGAGGCTCATTGTCATGTAGCTTACCGGGAGAGTTTACAAAATGCATTCAAAAAAAGGAAAGTTAGCAGGACTTTACCAGTTAACTTCTTATCTTCGAGTTTACAACAATCAATCCTGTCGAAAATGAAGAATGACATACAATTATGTTTTAGAGAACAAGAAAAATTAGATAATTGGTATGTCGGCCTTTGTAAATTGATTAAAGAAGATATAGAGTTTGATTTTAAATATGGAGACAACTATAAGGTTACAAAAAAGCCATTCAATACAAAACCTTATTGGAACAAAGAGTTGAATGAATTGTGGCAATCTATGTGTAAAATAGAAACAAAAATTTTGAAGTGTTTAAATAATAATATAGAAAGGAGTAAACTATTAGAAACATTTAAGAAAAGTCAGAATAGGTTTAATAAAAGATACAGATCCTATAAAAGACGTTATCAAAGAGGATATGTATTAAACCTGAAGAGAATCCAAACGTCTGACCCTAAGAGATTTTGGTCAGAAATTAATAAACTAGGGCCAAGGCGTAGTTGTAAAATACCCATGGAAGTGCTGGGGAATGACGGTAGTTTAGCGACTGGGCTGTTTGATGTAATTAATAGGTGGGAGAAAGATTTTAAAGATCTTTTCTATTGTGAGATGTTTGATTTTGATGGAGGGTATTACGAGGATTTATGTCAGAGGAAAAATGTAATAGAGAGCTACATTTTAAAAGGGGAGTATTGGATAAATAAGGATCTTAATAACAGTCTTACAAAAGGAGAAGTTCAAATGGCTATTAATAAGGCTAAATTGGGAAAAGCGACAAATTGAAAATATCCCAAATGAAATACTGAAATCACCCAAACTATTTGATATTTTGTGTGATTTATTTAAAGGATGTTTTGAATGTGGCAAAATACCATCTATGTGGCTTAAATCAATTATTAATCCGATACCAAAATCCCAAAATGAAAATCCAAGGGTGCCCTTAAATTATAAAGGGATTAGTCTAATGAGCACAGTTTATAAACTGTATTCTACAATACTTAATGAGAGGCTCATGTTGTATTTAGAGAAAGAAGAGCTTCTTGTGGAAGAACAAAATGGATTCTGTAAATCAAGATCATGCTTAGATCACATTTTTGTATTGTCTACAATTATAACTAATAGAATAAGTGAAAATGAGCCAAAATATTCGTGCTTTATCGATTTTCACAAAGCTTTTGATATGATCAATAGGGATCTGTTGGCATATAAGCTTATAGAGTATGGGGTAAATGGAAATTTTTATATGGCACCGAAGTCTGTTTATCACAAGCCCATAGCATGTGTAAGATTGAATGAACTCCATACCAACTGGTTTCCAACATCATCAGGGGTAAAACAGGGCAATGCTTTGTCTCCCACATTATTTGCAATTTATATAAATGATTTGGCAAAGGAAATTAAAGCATTGAATTGTGGGATAAGATGTGGAAATGAAATGATAAGTATTCTTTTTATGCAGCGGATGATATAGTACTACTGTCTCCATCTGAAGATAATCTGCAGCGCATGCTCTCTTATATTGATGATTGGTGTAATAAATGGAGATTGTTCATCAATAGAAAGAAAACAGAAATAATTCACTTTAGAGAACCTTTAACTACTCGCAGCATTTATGAGTTTAAAATTGGGTCACACAAGCTGAACTTTGTAGACTCATATAAATATCTAGGTTTTTATATTGATGAACATATGAATTTTAGAAATGGTGTTAAGGTTCTTGCTGATTCAGCACGTAGAGCTTTGGGAGGAATTATTGGTAAAAGCAGGAATCTGAAAGACATAAGTTTTCAAACGTATTCTAAATTGTTTCAAGCCTGTGTGTGCCCTATACTTGATTATATTGTGTGTGTTAGAGGACTTAGGAATATATCTAATTGTGAATTAGTGCAAAATAGTGCTATAAGATATTTTCTGGGTGTGCATAAGTATACCCCTACATTGGCGATAGTGGGAGACATGGGATGGGAATCATGTGAGGCTCGCTGGAAGATATGTATGGCCCAGTTATGGAATCGTCTATTAGATATGGACGCAAATAGGTTGACAAGGAAAATATTTCTCTGGGATAAACATATTCAATTTGTTTTGTAATTATGGTTTTGGGGATTTGTTTCTTAATAATGAAAAGCTGAATATCGGTTTGTTTAAAGAATCTGTGTTTGCTAAAGACAAAAAGCAGTGGGCTGATGATATATGGGCTAAGCCAAAATTGCTGATGATGATAAAACCAGAATATGGCACTGAGAATTATGTTGTATATAATTTGTCAAAAAGGCAAAGATCCTTATGCGCCCAAGTGAGATCTGGTGTTTTGCCTTTGACTACTGAAACAGGACGATATGTTAATGTAGAAGAGGAAAAACGTATTTGTCCTATGTGCTGTTTGAATGATGTAGAAAATTAGTTCCATTTTGTTTTCTATTGTCCTTTTTATCGTGAGCAGCGTGATTTTTTGTTTTGTAGGATAAAAGCAGAGATTGATTTGGTAAATATGGATGATGCTCAAAGATTGAGATGGCTGTTCACATATGAAACATATAAATTGGCTAATTATTTAGATAAAGACTGGGAGAAGAGGAAAAAAGCTCTTTATCGAGTGTAGATGAGAACTAGTTGTTTGTGTGTGGTATGTGTGTACGTGTATATACATGTATGTATGTGTATGTCTATATATTTGTATTCATGTATTTGTTCGAAGGATTTGTATATGCAACGGGAAGATGTTTGTTGAATAAGTGAATTTGTGGAGTCTTGTAATCCCAGGGATGGGCCAAGATGTTTGGCATGACACAGAAATAAAATATAACTAACTATACAGTTGTCCAAAGGGCACAAAATCCTCCTACCAGCCAAATTCCACAAATGTTACACTTTAGTTTTTGTACAGAATAAAATTACAATATATAACATGTTAATGGTTGCAAGCACGTGAAGCACTGACATTTAACTTTGAAGCTTATTAAGAGGAAAGCTAAGGGAAATATTGGGAACTATGGATTGTGCAGTTAAAATCTTTGACATCTTTAAATTTGATTGAAATGCTGCTCTTTAGTGATGACTTTCTTAGCAAGGACAAAATAATCTGTCAATCCATTTATCTCACTTAGTTATACATCTAAATATACAATTGTTGGCTGATGGGGGTGAACTTGCTCATTCTGTCTAACTTGTCTCTAAATAATACATTCGAAATGAGGCCATTACTGCCTACAGTTTATCTTTTAGGTCAGGGGTGTCAAACTCATTTTCACTAAGGGCCACACTGGAAAAAGAGAATCACACAAGACATTTAGTTTATTGACATGCTTTTGTTACTGCGTGTCACTTTTTTTTAAAAACATTTTGTTAGCTTTTTTCTCATTTTGTGTTGTTTTTGTTCTGACTTTTTTGTGGCTTTCTCAGACATTTGTCACCTTTTTGTAAATTTGTTGCTTTTCCCGAAATTTTTGTATGCTTTTTGTCGCATTGTTGTTGACAATTTTATTTTTAACAACAACCTGTTTCACAGCCTGAATATGAAAACTCTCTCTGCTTCTGGGGGGATTTCTGAGTCTCAGAGTCGGCAAATCTGCCATATTCTGCTTTTGAATGTCATATAATTACAGTTTTAAAAAACACTTTCCTGTGTTTGTGGTTTGGCGCACAACTAGGTGGGCCAACATTTATTGTGAACCCAAATTTATATACGGGCCGGATCTAAATCTGCAAGGGGCCGGATTTGGCCCCCGGGCCTTGAGTTTGACACGTGTTCTGGGTAATATGTTCATCCTTACCTGATTTTTCATGCACTATGGAGAAGAGTAGCCTCTTGGAGATGTGGATGCCAGGAGGGCTCTGACCCTGCTCACCAGGTAGTCTTGTTGTCTCGTCTAAAAGTGCAAGACAAATTAGATCTATTCAGTTCAATTCACTTTCATTTCAGTCAGAGATGTTCAATTAGTACCCAGATAGATACTAGGCTAGATGATCTAAACAACTGCCAAATTGCAAAGGCACAAGGATAAAGAATGAAATCATTCTGTGTGGGCTCTTGTTTGCAGTGTTTTCTACATTTTCAAATATAGATGAGGACGTCCACCTGACTACTGCTGGCTGTGAGTTAAGTGAGTCATTTAAAAATATGAGTATAACAGTAAAATGTGCTATAAAAGTAAAGTGCTGCTTTGAATGAAATAATGAGCGGTATAATAATCAGACTTAAAAGCACACTGCAAATTTACCGCTTTTCTAGGCACACTGGGGGCATAGCATGAAGCACTTACTCTAAATTAAATTTTTCATATAAAGATTTTACTTTTCATTATCAATATGATCATAGTTGTGAATGTTATGTCAATCTTGAATGTTGCCTGTATTCATAAAAGGAATCTTTTCAAATGCACCCACTATTACCTGAGAAAGAGCAAGTGTTCCGCTTGCAGTCGAGCTCTGGCTGCTTTACAAAACCACCTTCCTCCAACTCAACTACAATAAATCCGACTTGATGCTCATTGGCCCGAAATCCCTCACAAAGAACACCCATAACTTCGGTCTCACTGTCAACGAGTCCACCCTGTCTCCATCCCCACACATCTGTAACCTGGGAGTCATCTTCGACAGCAACCTCATCTTCACACATCAACCAAATAACCAGAACTACCTTCTTTCACCTCAAAACCATTGCCCGTCTCCGCCCATCACTCACCTTCTCTGCTGCCGAAACTTTGATTCACGCCTTCATCACTTCCAGAATTTACTACTGCAACAGCATCCTCTATGGTTCACCTGCAAAAGCCTTAAATAAACTCCAGTACATCCAAAACTCTGCTCCCCCTTCTCCTCACCCACACCCGTTCCCGTGATCACATCACTCCCGTCCTTCAGAACCTCCACTGGCTCCCTGTTTCCCAACGCATCCAGTTTAAAGTCCTCCACCTCACCCACAAAGCCCTCCATAACCAGGCTCCTTCCTACCTCACAGACCTGCAGAACTCCTCTGATGCAAACATCCTCTCCCCACCACTCAGGACCACACACCGTACCTGGGGTGACAGAGCTTTCACCTTTGCAGCCCCCTCCCTCTGGAACTCCCTACCCATACACATCCGTGACTGTACTGACCTGGACACATTCAAAACACTAATCAAAACACACCTCTTCCGATTAGCTTTCCACATACAATAGTCTTACATTTCTCACCTGATAGTTACTGGTTTTCTTGTTTTTGATTGCTTTTATTATGCTTGTTTTATGTGTTGGCTTTATTGCTTATCTGTTTTGAATGTGCTATATGTGCTGGTGGTACCATGTAAAGCGCTATATAAATAAAATATATTAGTATTATTATTCACTGTTCATTGTGGAACACCCACCCAAAATCCTATTCCACTGTTAAACCCCCATCTTACCATTGTTTGCACAGTCCTTGACAGACGTGCTTATCTTGTCCGTCCCTGTTGGCGTCCAGTTGGCCAGTCTGTCCTTGCCCAGGTTGAGGAGGGACATGGGTTTGAAATCGAGCTTGCCATCCGGGTGAGGTTTGGAGGACATGGGCATGCCGTACAGGAAGTTTGACAGAACAGAGTTGCTGGAAGAGGCGGGACTTGATGACGTGACTACCTGGCCAGCAGTCTTCCCTGGGCCGTGGCTGCTCGTTGTCATGGCGGCGGTGGAAGAGTTGTGATTGACATCAGTGCTGGACTTGGCTTCTCGAGACAAATCTTCTGATGGCCTGCACACAGACACAAAATCAAGGAGAAAGTCATTAAGAGGGCTCCATACATCACACCATGACATCGAGCTTTTTGTTTTCAAACTGCATCACTTGCCAAGTGCCTCTTGGCTTATATCAACATTTGCTGCAGCAACAACTCATTTTGAGGAAGACCAATTTATCAGTTCCAACATCCCCTGTCTAAGTGATTAAAAGATAAATGCAATGAGATGACGTGGTTTATTTGGTATTTTAACTCTTTACGTTTCTCTTCACTTCTACTGTTTTGTTCTCCCTACCTCTAGTTATGTGCTTTTCCAAGAAAAAGTGGCAAACAGACCAAACACAAATTTGAGTCTCTGTCATTTACACAGTGTCGCATGTATTTTCAGACTGCTCATATTCAACTTTCATTATAAAGTTGTAGACACAGGAAACCCTCAATCACTTGCAAAGGCATGTCAAAGTTGTTGTTAATGGAGCAAATACAGAGAAGAGTGTTTTTAAACGGAGTAGGCAAAACTGAAAGGAAGTCAATAACTGTTCAAATCAATGGTGCCTCTGTCATTCCCCCTCTGTGCACCGGTCGCGTGTTCTTGCACTATATAGGGAGAAGTGCGCAACACTTTACGGCACTAGGTCACTGATTTTGGTGAAACTGGTTCATATTTTAAGGAGAAATGTTTTCTGCTCCGCCTCAACTCTTGGTGATTTATTACAATGTTTCCTGATGGACACAAAACTTTACTTGTTGTTAACGTAACCGCTAACTGTACAGCTGTCCATATTGGCGACGGTGAATTGCGCTCTGAAACAGTTGGGGCCTCAAATTGCAAAAAAATACAAATGTTACGCAATGTTGCTTTTATGAGGTGTTCACTTCGTATCAGTTCAAAAATATTGTGCTCGGTCTTGAGGCACAATATGATGACCAGCCTGACTTAATTTTATAGCGTGCCTTATGACTTATATTTCAATCATACCAACACTCTCGCCATAAACTACATATAATCGGAGCATTCTGGCTGTCAGTAGACTCAAAGTCCACACCAACTATCCCAGCATGGCATTCCAACTGTCCTTGCTGTCACCTGTGTATTATGTTCTGTATATAAGCTTATGGTTTCTGACATAACCTGAAGACAAGTACCACTAGCCAGGCTTAGGCTTTGTTCATAAAGACATCACAGCTTGTTCACTTGAAAGTCCAGCCAGGTTCAACTTTGTCGCTGGATCACTCTGCGTTGCCACCCTCACGTCAACATGAATCTTACTCCAAAAATGTTCTGCAGAGACTAACATGTAACCCCAGTGTTTTTGCCACAGCTGAATTGAAACCGTCTATTCATCACTAATACACGACAGCATGTCTGCTACCAATAACGAGCTACAAAAATAAGCCAGGACAGCTAAGTGCTATCCGTTATACACTGGTATCTATTTCTGCAAAGCATTAGAGGCTAAGCTGAAATGCCAAACTTCATTATTTTCCACATTCTAGAGCAGGGGTGTCAAACTCAACTTCACTAAGGGCCACACTTGGAAATAAGAATCCCATCAGGGGCCAGACATGTAGAGTTTGACATGCTTTTATTTAATCTAAGTCAAATATATTTGACTGTATTATTGCATGTCTCATATACCTTTCTCACTTAGTTATGTCAACATAAAGCCCTAAAAAAAAAAGTTCCTTAGCCATCAGAGAGTTTTGCAAATCAAGCAAAACAATAATTACATTTTTTTCACAGCCTAAATATGATAACTCTGCTTCTGTGTGAATTCCTGAGTCTCAAAGTCGGCAACTCTGCCAAATTCTGCTTTGAGTGTCGACTAATTAGAGTGTGAAAAGAGTTTCCCGTGTGTTCGGTTTCTGCACACAACTAGGCGGGCCAAAATCTATTGTGAACCTAAATTGATATGCGGGCCGGATCAAAACTTGCGACGGGGCGGATTTGGCCTGCGGGCCTTGAGTTTGGCACGTGTTCTAGAGTAATCAGATGTTAAAAAGCTGGTTTTCACAATCTCATACAAGCGTTCAAACAGTAGTGTATTCAAGAATATCAGACAACAGACACTTCGCAGACTCACCTTTTTACTATGAACTGGATGCGGTGGCTCTGCTCCAGAATCTTCATCAGTGTCTTGGTGTCATACTCAGAGGGCTTCTTCAGGGTAGCTCCCTCAGGCAAACCGTGGGCCACCACACAGCCGGGGTCCTTCTGGATCCACTCATAAGGCACAGGGACCAGGCTGCTTTTCCCCACAGCCTCACCTGTGTATTGCATGAAGCAGTGTGAGTACTGTGCAATGTATCTAACAACTAAATAAAATAAAACCTAAAATTTTAAATCGTCTGCTCTGCTCTTGGATAATTAATAATAATAATTAGAATTGGCTAAGAGAAATCTTTGCTTTGATCAGTTAGATTAATGATTCTTTTTCCCATGTATAGGTAGTGTTTAGGATGATCCAAGTCATGAATAGGGTTCATGAATTAGGGTAAGAGTTTCATGACATAAAAAGGAATGCTGAGGAAAACATGTTGCCTTGGTGACTCCTTACTGTAAAGTACAGTGAAGACTTCCTCCACCATCTTCCTCAGAACAAAGATGTTAGATTGAGCATCTGATGGCGCTCTCGGTTTCCCATGCTCACCATCCTTACTCAGTTTACTGAGATCGCCTTCCTGGTCTTTGGTATGAGCATTTGCTGTGGTCAAATTCTGCAGACACGGCCCCCCTAAAGCCAAATGACAAAAGTCACATCTCGCAAATTCCGGAAACATTAAAAAAAGTGCAAAAAACATTTCAGATGTTCGTATGTCCAAGTGACCTGCAATATGAGTTTGGAGAAAGTCAATTTAGCTTTCCTTACTACTTTGTTTTCTTAACAGAGTCAGTATCTTGACTTTAAGAGTACATTTATCTGCACCTTTATTCCTGTTAACAACTAAGAAATGACCAAAGTGTATGGACACTGAGAAAAAAAAGGTAACGCTTCAAATGTATTACTGCTACTAGGCTATGCAACTACCTGAAACCTAAAAATGGTTCATTTCTATTCTATTTCTTTACTAAACAAAGCAAACTGGAGCTACTGTTCCCTGTAACTGGCAGGAAAAACTAATTTCAGTTTGAATAATACGCCTGATAAAATTAAACTCTGTGATGGGAGGTCCCAAGCCCTCAAATTGGTGTTATTAGTAGGGGAACATTGTTGAGTCTGAGAATAATATTTGCTGTTCTACTTCAGCGCTCAAGGTCAACAGATGGAGCTTAATGTCCCAATGCTTATTTCTGAAATATGACTCAGCTTACAAACCTCCATACTAGTTTGTTTATAGGAAATGAAGACTTACAATTTGGGTAAGAGGTATACTGAAATCATTTTTCCCAAGGCAGCTCCGTCACCATCGGTGTGTGTTAATGGCTGAATGAGAGGCAAATTGTAAAGAGCTTTGTACGTTGAAGGAAGAAAATCGCCATAGAAGTGCAGTCCATTTACCTTGATTTTAACCTCTATCAGTGACAAGTAGGAATTGCACCATTACCTTAAACCTAACCTAAGCTCCTAAAGAAGCCTCTCACTGTTACTGTTACTGTTCAGAAAAGAACAAGGGTTGTAAGGAGTGATGTCTGTTAATTTTGATGTCTGTTAGTTTGCAAACGTAGCACATCAAATGTTTTTGCCAAATGAGATGTGACAAGACAGTTTGTTGATATATCGTTCTATCTAACAGAGTGTGATAAAATGTGTGAAACTGCAACTACGAAGTAACCCGACATTGAGGAAAAACTGCAAGCTGCTGCAGTTACTGAAGCTTTTGGCTGAATCTGCATTTGTTCGATCACAAAACTGCAAAATCCTACAGGGACAAGCCTCACTTAAGTGTCATTTTATGTAACTGCCTCATAGCTGTAGCTATAATGAGACTGATCAATGCTCTATCAAGAATGAATAGTGGAAAGCAAACATTCACAACTGCGCAGGAGAGCAGAACTTACGGCAATACTTGTAGAAGTCTGTTTGGATTTCCCTCCTGGAGTTGAGGAACACTCTGCCCTTCTCTGTGCCGACAGCAATCACGCTGTCCTCGTGTACGGTGACACACGCCACCTCAGCGTTGAGCTTAGACATTGCCATGCACTGCAAAACAATACAAAGTTATTAGCATGAACTCCATGGAAGACATGTGCAACTCAAAGAGTTTGTTGAGAAAACCGAGGAACCAGAAGAGCTGCGTGCTGATTCTCTTCTGATAAAACAAGATACTTAAAGTTACTATTTGTAACTTTTAAATGTTTCTGAAACTGTGCAATTTTTCATCTGATGATCATAAATGACCAACAACAGCAAACAAGACTGAGGGCCCTATCTTGCACCGGGCGCAGCGCGGCGCAAAGCAAAGCAAAGCCTGTCTTTGCTAGTTTAAGACCGACGCAGTTGTCAGTTTCCAGTCCAGTGCCCACGTCGTTTAAATAGCAAATGCACCTGCGCCCATCTGTGCGCCCATGGGCATGCTGGTCTTACAGGGAGGTGTGTTCAAGTGCATTCTTGGCGTGTTGCTATCTTGAGGCAGCGGGAAGTGATCGCGCCATTGACCAACAAAAACCTGGTCTAAAGTCAATAGTGCAGCATTTTATTGTTATTTTAACAGCGCATTAGTAAAATGCGCCTAGGCACTAGGCCTAACACTATGCTTGTTACACACACAGTGAAGCGCAGCAGCACACAAACATGCAGAAGATTACAAATAAAAATATTACGGTGCAAATCCGCCATCATAATAGCAATGTGCCAAGGTACAAACGCACCTGGCTTTTAAAGGTCCAATATGTAATATTTGTACTGTAATAAATCCAAAAATGACACCAATGCTTGATCAGATATTAAGGAAACATGTTAAACTGAAATACTATCTTTTCTGACAACAATGCTAATGTCAGTATTTTTTCTTTTTGAAATTTACATTCCGTGACGGAATTTATGTTTATGTTTTGATGTGTGTGTTGTTATCAACGGCCCAGTTTGACAGGCAGGCCGGGTTGCCAGATATACCTGTAAAAACGTAAACCCAGCACGCTACAGCTGTAACGGTAGTACAGCCATGAAAGCAGCAAACAAACGAACAGGATCAACGGAGATAGATTCTACATGACATAAAAAAAAAAAAACATGTTTCTAACAGTTGCGTGACCAGAGACGTAACAACCCCCTGGTAAATATTGGAGATGTATTTGAAAGATGGAGACAGCTTGGATCCCAAAAGGACGCAGAGTTGGCTTATTTTCTCCTGAACCGGTAAGCTACTAGGGATGGGCATTTTTTGTCATTTCAACATTTGTGTACTCACATTGAATTATATAGCTGGGTACCAGAGTTGGTTACTCGCAAAAACAATTGAGACACAGCCAGTAAAGTGATCCCGACTGGTCCTGGCTAACGCCGCCATGCTAACCCTGCTAACTGTTAACGTTACCGGGAGGACCAGGCAAGCAGCCCATGGCTGTTTACAGCGTGTAGCCTCTACAGTGGCTGGAGCCGACAACGGTGGGTTATTTTAAACCACGAGAGGGGGGCTGTAAATCGGAAAGAGAGGACTGTGAGTTTGCAGTGTGTTTAGCGATTGTTGCCGTAATTCTAAGCCAATGAAGTGTGTTCCGTCGGCAAGGTAGTGGTATTTTTAGCGTTTTGTATTGTAATTCTAAGCCGAGGAAGTGTGCCTGACTGGCGTGTGGAGAGGACAGTGAGGTTGTTTTGTTTTTAGCGGTTCATACTGTAATTTTAAACCGAAAAAGTGCATCTGTCAGTTGGTTACAGAGCTCCGCGTGAGCACGGGCTTTTATGACTGTCAATATAGCCAGCATCTACCGTTACAGTGGGGGAAATAAGTATTTGACCCCTTGCTGATTTTGCAGGTTTGCCCACTTACAAAGAATGCAAAAATCTACAATTTTAATCATATGTACATTCTAACAGTGAAAGACAGAATCCCAAAGAAAATTCCAGAAAATCACATCATATGAATTTATTAAAATTGATAACCATCTGATGAGGAAAAACAAGTATTTGACCCCCTGGACAAACAGCAAGTATTCTGGCTCCTACAAGCCAGTTAGTCTTTCTTTAAGACACAGCCCCAATCCGAACCAATTATCTACATCAAATACACCTGCCTCACCTCGTTACCTGTATAAAAGACACCTGTCAACACCCAAACAACCAGCATCCAACATCACCACCATGGGCAAGACTAAAGAGCTTTCTACGGACATCAGGGACAAGATTGTTGATCTGCACAAGGCTGGGATGGGCTACAAGAGAATCGGAAAGCAACTTGGAGAGAAAAGATCAACTGTCGGTGCAGTTATCAGGAAATGGAAGAAGCACCACACCACCGCCAACCTCCCTCGGTCTGGGCCTCCACACAAGATCTTGCCTCGTGGGGTGTCCCTGATCATGCGAACGGTGAGGAATCATCCCAAAACCACAAGGGGGGAACTGATGAATCAACTGAAGGCAGCTGGGACCACAGTTACAAAAGAAACGGTTGGTAACACACTACGCCATCATGGACTGAAATCCTGCAGCGCACGCAAGGTCCCCCTGCTCAAGAAGAGACATGTACAGGCCCGCATGAAGTTCGCCATTCACCACCTGGACGACTCAGAAGAGGCCTAGAAGAAGGTGATGTGGTCAGATGAGACCAAAATAGAACTTTTTGGCCTCAACTCAACTCGTCGTGTTTGGAGGGCAAAGAACACCGAGTACAACCCAAAGAACACCATCCCCACCGTCAAGCATGGTGGTGGCAACATCATGCTTTGGGGGTATTTTTCAGCCAAGGGGACGGGACAACTCCATCGTATTGAGGGGAGGATGGACGGGGCCATGTATCGTGGAATTCTGGACCGACATCTCCTTCCCTCAGTGAGAGAGCTGAATATGGGTCGAGGATGGGTGTTTCAACGACCCTAAGTACACCGCCAAAGCAACAAAAGAGTGGCTGAAGAAGAAGCACAGAAAGGTTCTGGAGTGGCCTAGCCAGTCTCCAGACCTGAATCCGATTGAAAATCTTTGGAGGGAGCTTAAAATTCGAGTTGCCAGGCAACAACCTCGGAACCTGAATGATTTGGAGGCTGTCTGCAGGGAGGAGCGGGCCAACATCCCTGCCGAAATGTGCACAAACCTTGTCACCAACTATAAAAACCGTTTGACATCTGTGCTGGCCAATAATGGCTTTTCTACAAAATATTAACATGCTGTTTGTCCAGGGGGTCAAATACTTGTTTTTCCTCATCAGATGGTTATCAATTTTAATAAATTCATATGATGTGATTTTCTGGAATTTTCTTTGGGATTCTGTCTGTCACTGTTAGAATGTACATATGATTAAAATTGTAGATTTTTGCATTCTTTGTAAGTGGGCAAACCTGCAAAATCAGCAAGGGGTCAAATACTTATTTCCCCCACTGTAGCTACTCCGCTGTGCTGTGGAGTAATGTCTGGCTATGTGAGACTAGCATCTAACGTTAGCTACTCCGCTGTGCTGTGGAGTAATGTATGGCTATGTGAGACTAGCATCTACTGTTAGCTACTCCGCTGTGCTGTGGAGTAATGTCTGGTTATGTGAGACTAGCATCTAACGTTAGCTACTCCGCTGTGCTGTGGAGTAACGTCTGGCTATGTGAGACTAGCATCTAACGTTAGCTACTCCGCTGTGCTGTGGAGTAATGTCTGGCTATGTGAGACTAGCATCTACTGTTAGCTACTCCTCTGTGCTGTGGAGTAATGTCTGGTTATGTGAGACTAGCATCTAACGTTAGCTACTCCGCTGTGCTGTGGAGTAACGTCTGGCTATGTGAGACTAGCATCTACCGTTAGCTACTCTGCTGTGCTGTGGAGTAACGTCTGGCTATGTGAGAAAAGCGTCTAGCAACATTGTTGTGAATGCTGCGGTCTCAGCCTGGCAACCCCCGTGAACTTCGAGTCTGGGCAGGAGGGGGCGGGGGAAACGACTCTCCAGTATTTTGAATTGGTAGTGCAGTAACTACTTTAACCGCTAGCTGCCAGTATTACATACAATATTACATATTGCACCTTTAAAGGGAATGGGAGATGACACTCTGATTGGTTTATTGCATGTTATGCCCAAAACACACCTATGAATTAATGAAAATACTAAGTACATCCCTTTGAACCATGCGCCCGGCGCACAAACCCTTTTTTAGGCCTACTTTCTCCTTAAAAACATTGTACCGTGTGTGCAGGGTCCGAAATTGGGTACATTTTCAGTTTGGCGAGTAAATCTCAGAGGGCTGTCCGCCACGTGGCGAGTAAATGTTTCTACCAAAATAGTTCTGTTTTTCAGTCTTCATTGTGGTGATGGTGCAGCTACTTTCTTCTGTTCCTCTGCTGTCTGCATGTCAGAGATTAGCGGGGGCGGACCCACATGCGCACACACACACGCCAGACGCCAGCCACCACGTCACTTCTGTTTACTGATAACTAGCGTTTAACTCAGGCTAATTAATTAGCTAATAAGTGGCGATTTTTGGCAGCCAGCCTTCCGAAAGAAAGCGCAATGAAATTAAATGTTTACCGATCATTAACCGTTGACCGACAAGCAGGAAACGGAGTCTCAGTTCCCCGTGTCCGCAGACAGCTGTAGGCTTGTACCGGTGGTGATGTTCTGGGCATTGTCGGGCACATGCAGCCACTTTCCTGAAACCGCTTGCGGGACTGACACAAGTCCACAGCGGCCCGCGGCGGGTATGTCCGAGCCTGTCTCCAGCGCCTCCACCTGCAGGTTGTCAGCTGTGTGTCTGCCTGGTGTACTCTGGGACGGACGATTTAACTCGCCGGTCCTCATTGATACGTGTCACGTAGCTCTCCACAAGCAGAAAAAAAGAGGATCTTAAAACGCAACTTGCTGGTTCAAAGTTAGGGTCTAACAAGTTAATTAGCGGTTAAGAAATAGATTGTATAGGCTATTTACATTTTTATCATGCAAAAGACGTCTTTTAAAACTTTATACAAAAAGATTTAAAAACGTAGTATCCGTCGTCGAATCACAAAAAAATTAATTATCGTTAATTTATCGTTATCGAGGTAAAAATCATCGTGATTTTGATTTGAGGTCATATCGTGCAGCCCTGATGTATATTCACATTAACAAGAACATTTCACCACAAAACTGATTCATAAATGCAATGTAGCTGTTTAGGAACATGTTTGAGGGTGGATTTTCAAACATTTGCCAAGAGCAGTCAAAAATCTTGACACCACAGAATAAGACGAGGCTTGATCTGGGACATACCACTGAGTCGAGGGCGGACACCAGGCTGGTGAGGATCTCCTGTCTGGCAGACACCAGCGGGGCCTGTGAGTCCCCCCGGGAGTTCGTCCTGATGCCATCACATGCCAGCTTCCTCATCTGAGCCATGCCTCTGCAGGGACCAGACGAACACAGTTTATGCAGGAAGCCACAGTGCGACGTAGACAAAATCCGTACATGAAGCATGCAGTCATGTACACATTGCAGCAGTTACTGACATTCAAAGCAGTTTCTGCTGACATCATTTGGTTTGACTTTAAGCAAATACAAGCGTGTGGCCAGGGCATCGTTGTGATACTGGAGGCTGGGAGAGGAATGAAGTAAGACAGTGTACAAGCTTTTTCTTACCTCAAAGATGCATATTTCATATACTAACGGCTCTGTGAGGTTTGTTAACATGGTGATGTTTAGCAGGTAATATTCCCAATGCTAACATTTACTACTTAGCACTAAACTCAAAGCACAGCTGTGGTTGATGGGAATTATCGTTAGTTTTGCAGGTACTTGGTCATAAACCAAAGTGTTAGACAAATAAGACCTAATTGTGGCGCGAGAAAAAAAAAAAAAAAAAAAAAAAAAAAAAAAAAAAAGGGTTCATCAAAGTTGGTTACAAATCATTCTGGGGAGGGGGTTGATGCATATTCATGGTAGAGCTGGGCGATACGGAAAAAATCTAATATTGCGATATTGTTGACCAAATACGTCAATATCGATATTGCGGCGATATTGTAGGGTTGCCAATTGGTGGTTACAAAAAAATATTTACACAATGAGATTTTTTTTAAATAATCATCATTAATGTGTATATAACTAAGTGGGTAAAGGCAAATAATAGAAAAGCTAGAACAGTCTGGTAAATTCGAAAGATTACATCACTTTACTGTAATGCATCCATCAAAACCAGGGACAGATAACACTTGTGTCATATCACAATATTAAGATATCCAAAATCTAAGACGATATCCAGTCTTATATTACGATATCGATATAATATTGATATATTGCCCAGCCCTAATTCAAGGCAATATAAAACTCTGTGCTGCTCCAGAAAAATAAACTGTTGCTGAGATATTCAAGTCTGGACGGAGGGGGTCGAACGAAAAACATCCCTAGATGTCCGCTGCTAGCGTGGTTAAAAGGCTAGTCCATCTGAATTCAGCAAGTTATGGTTTAATGGTCTTATGTTTGTCATTTGGGGCTAATTAGAGCACCAGCATGATGTCATGTGAGCCTCTTTATACTTTTATTTTCTCTCCTTGACAGATGGCGCAGGAGAAAGAGAAACTGATTTAAGATAAGTCCTTAAGTTTCCACAACCACTGCAAGTAGAGTACCATAGTGTAACTGCACAATACATCTGAACAGAGACTTCCCCTAAACTCCAAATGACAAGATAGACATTCGAAAATCAAAGTAAAGAGGCACACAGATAGGAATTGTTTAAAAAAAAAAAAAAAAAAAAAAAACCCTGCCCAGCAAACGCCAGACACTATGTTCTCATGGCAACTAAAACTAGTCTCCTTGGAAACTAATCTCGGGGCATTTGAACAATGCAGCTCTGGCCTTTAATCTCTCCAGACACTGGGAACCATTATACTAGCCTCTGGCAAGCCCAAACCACTGACTCAATAGAGAGAGGACATAAAGGCAGAGAGAGATAGACAGAGACAGGAAGAGAAAGAGGAGGGTGGGTGTGGTGGGGTTTAGCTGCACCAGTCTGAACATGCCGAGTCTATTGGCCATCTAAATCTGCCTCCCCTGAGGCCACAGCAAACATTAGCCCCCTCCTAAATTATTACTGCCTCAAAATAGATGGCCTCTTTCCCTCACATATTTAAAAGGCAAGGGAAGTAGCGAGGACGAGAAAGGTGGGGATAAGCACAGGCTCAGAATAATGCAATGTCAATCGCTTTGCAAGAGGAAGCACAAGCCCAATATCGCGGTCCTGTTATGGTTCTCTGTGAATCTTGAACCATTCAGCATGGAATGACATTAATAAATAAAGCAACAGAGTGTAATTATGAGTCTACTATGAAGCTAAAAGAAAACAAAACCAAAGCTTATTAGATGCAAATCCTGCAGTTGCTCTGATGATTAACGCAAACTTTGTGGACATGCCAACACTATTCACTGTGATTCCATCACTTTGACAAAAGCTCGCTTATTCTATGAGCCCACAAAAACCAGCCAGCAAGGCATTTTAGTGGGAGCTACAGGTTTTGGAATTTCCTTTAGATTCTGTCTTTCAGAAACTGTTCAGTATCATATCGACACACAATCAGATTGGTAACTTTATAGCATGTATAAAAACCACGAACACCATCTCATTACTAGTTTTACACTTTTTGGATTTCATGGTCAATAAACCTCATTTATTAAGGAAATGATACCTAATCCTTGAGTTAAAAAGGCTGGAATTATGAATTATTTAGACTAATAAAGGAAGGACAATCACAGAAGGGTCAACGTTCAGTCAGGATACTGTTTCCAAACATTTCAATTTCTTTTTCAAATGCTAAATCTTTTTTTACAAAACACCCCAAATTCAATGAAAGTAGAGATCCGATCTCCTGTTTTACTTGTGAAACGCATTGTGTGGAATCATCCGTCCGTGTTATTTTTGGGTAATCAAAACAAAATGAGGTCGTTAAAAAGAAACCCATATTTCTGATATAGACATTTAGAAAACGGGTCAAATTTGACCCGAAGACAACACAATGGTTACGAGTAGCTATTTTTGGGGAATTATTTATTTCTAGATTTATTTATTTACATTCTTTTTCAGTTATGACTGTCAAACTAGATAATAAAATAAAGCAATCATATTACATGCATACAGTGGTAATATACTACAGTATATATACTTTTAACGCACTGTGATTTGTGATAAGATGAAGCTTTTAACTGACTACAAATCCAAATAATCCAAATCATAAAACAGAAAAATAAAACAGGTAGCTAGCACAGCTTTATGTCAGATGTCTTTTAAAACAACAAAAACATTTAGGGACCGGGTCTTTGGAGTTCTGAAGCGGGGCAAAACATGACCACATAGATTCAAAAAGGGTACATTTACACCACCAAACATTTACAGTTTACATATTAGTAATTTTCTTTAAATAAGTAAAAAAAAAAAAAAGCTCTAACCTTTCTTCCATAGTCAAATTACAAAAATGGGAGTCATCTGTCAATCTCTGAATTCTGTGTTTCGGATGGACAAACATTTCTGACTGCTGCAGACAAGAAGTGTTGGTAGTATACATGTAACTGTATATCCAGTGTTTCCTCTATGTTGATTTTGTAGTGGCAGCCCATCATGGCAAAATTTCTGCCACCACGGTATCAGAAATAGGGCTGTACAAAAAATTTTGTTGCGGTTGCCTTTCAAATGATCCTGCCGACATAATGCAACACTCGTTGGCTGCCGCTCACATTGCAATTTAACAACAAGTAGAACTATTCAGAGGCCCGTCCAGTTGTTCAGACAGACCTGCCCCCACTGCTAAAAAGTGTGTATATCTTTAAAAACGGGGATAATGTGGTAACACACAAGGTCACCATTGCCTGTACATGGTTTCCCATGATGTTACAGTATACCAAGATTCCAATTATTGGGACTTTAAAACACCTTGCACACCTGCACAGGTGTTTTCAATTAGTCTGGCTAATTAGACATCTGCTCAGGTTGCAGTTGGGCAGGGCAAAGCTAAAAATCAGGTGAAGTCACAAACTTCAAGACCCAAAATAAATAGCTGCACTCCATTTGGCTGTGCTGCTGTGTGATGTTAAATCTCTATCAGCTGGTAATCAAACAGCAGCAGGTAGTGGAGCTACTGTGGTAAGCTTTAGAGGCTTTTATGAGTGGATCCCTGCATTGTTTGTATCTTGTGCATGTGAATGAGGAGTGAGGATGCAAACAGGTGACACAATACACATTCCTGCCAATGGTTTTGCACTATTCCTCTGTACAGTTGGCAGTAAGACGCCAAGAAACGGCACTGCTAATTATTCATGAGAAAGAACATGCATTTAACACCTTTTGTGACGCCTCAAGGATACACACAATCCATTTTGGTGAGAAGCACTGAATGTTAGAAACTTTGACAAAATAACTCCATATTTAATCTTTTTTTGCGTTGGCATGGCAGAGACTGTAGAGTACACTTTTTATTTGGAGCCTTTTTATTACAAGCCATGTGAACGAACTGTGTTTTTAATTGTCTTTGTTGTTTATCATGCTCTTGGTACACGTTTGCACAGTGCTAGATAGATTCAGGTCAGCAGGCTGTTTTGAAGTGGACGGGAAAATACGCCCAACTGGCCCAAACTGGCACTGTGTCGTTCGGGTTCTGTAGTGAAACTAACAGCTGCAAGAAAACTAATAGGAGGGTCAAAGAGATGTCAATGAAGTGTAGTCTGTACATGCCCACACAGTCCTCAGGGAACATCTAATTAGGCGGGATTATGTGTGGGAATTCCATATAAAGGGTCCTTAAGACAAATGTTTGGAACAAAAACCTTGCTCACCTTTTAGAGGTCTGTGGCCTGTTTTAGTTGGTGGCTAAAATAACTGAATAGCTGAATGACTCTTAAATTTCATCCACCTGGAAAAATCACAGTGAGCATCAGTCTTAACTTTGTATTAATTTAAACAGTAAGTCAGGCTGTAGTTTGGCAGTTACTGTCTAATTTATTATACAGCAAACAACATAATCCCGCTTTGTTTACACCCTGTGCCTGAGGCCTTAAACCGGTGTTTCTCAGCAGGGGTGGTACAGGCCCCCCAGGGGGGCGGTTCAGAGGATGACGGGGGGCGCTGGAAGCAATATTGTGGAAAGTTGTGAGTGTTGAGGTGCCTTTGGGTGGCATTTGTTTTAAGGCGAGTTTACACCAAAGGTTCACAAAAATACGAGTTTACACTTTAAACTACTTGCAAAAAACAGTGGTCTGCAACATTAAAACCGGCCAGTTTACGCCACTAAGACTGCACAAGACGGTGGATCGGAACGCTTCTTCTCTTTAGTGTTTCTTTAGGCTTTGTGTGGTGCAGCTCCGTGCTGCCTTCATGGGAACGGGACGTCAGAGTATCATCTTATATAAACTCCATACTGCAGCGTTATGAATCGCTCATGTTGTGAACTTTATAGTCTATATTAAAAGTTTTATTTATTTATCTTTAATAAGTCTATGAACATAGCTGTCAAACATTTTTCATTCAATGATATGATTTTTTTGATACTTTTTGATAACAGTAGTAACAACAATAATAGTACTAATAACAACAATAATAATTATCATAACAATAATAGGACCTAATCAGCAATATTCAGGACAATTAGCCTACATCTTATTTGATAGGGGGAGGGCGGTAAGGGACCTGGATAATGGATAGGGGGGGGCTGGTCCCAAAAAGGTTGAGAACCACTGCCTTAAACCTTTAACTGTCTGGAAAAGAGCAAGCAAGATATAAGGACCACACATTTCACAATGATGTAAACATGGTATATTTATAAGGTAATTGTGTTATAACATATAAACAATTCAGTGGATTTATGACATGGTTAATATAACCATAAAATGGTCAATTCATTCATCAGTAATAAATATTAGGAGTAACAGTTAATTTGTTGTACTTGGGATCATTGGATATTATGATATATGGAAAACTGATACCTAATTGGTCAAATTACTTATTGTAACCGTTATGTATATTTACAAAAGGGTAGTGTGTGTGATAGTGTACTCATACAAGATATTTTAGTCCCTATATTATGCTAATTTTTTACAGGTTCATGCTTGTAGTTTGGGTTTCTAGTAGAATGTTTTTATGGTTTAATGTTCAAAAACATCATTTTCTCATATTGTCTGTCTGAATAATACCTGTATTCACATCTGTCTAAAATGCTCCGTGTTAGCACCAGTCTCTTTAAGCCCCGCTCCCGAAAAAGCCCAGTCTGCTCTGATTAGTCCAAAATTTCCGGGTCTTCCACATCTGTGCTCTTAGTGTCTCTCAACTGTTATTGCAGCCAGGGAATGACTGTAGCAGCACTGTCTACCAATATATAGTATATACACATGGTATGCACATTTATACACAGTGACATCCCAACTGTACCAAAGTCATGACGGCTCGTTTAAAAGCACAGATTCTGAAAACGGGTTGTGTGCATTTCCCTGTGGATTGAGTGTTTTGATACTTTCATAGTATTTATATAACACCTTAACCTGCTTTATAATTAAAAAAAGACATGTAAATCTCACTTTTTACAATATGGGATCCAACCCTAACCCAGGATGTGGTGAGAGCTTCTTGTACTGGAAAATGCTGGCAGGACTACTGAGTTCACATCGCATGAGAGGAGAGGAATTACTTTGAAAAGCTGGACCCAGGAGAAAATAGCTTTACACCACAGGATATGAGACCTGGGTGCAATAAATAAAGTCGAGGTCTGTTCTTCCAAAGGAAATGTGTGTGTGTGTGTGTGTGTGTGTGTGTGTGTGTGTGTGTGTGTGTGTGTGTGTGTGTGTGTGTGTGTGTGTAAATCTTATGTCTTTCTCGTCTTGTGATTTCAATCCGCCAGACAGTTACAGCTGACAAAGTTTTATCACAGTCAGCTTTTTATAAACTTTGACGTTTCTTATACCAACTACAACCAGTCAGCTGAGAGCAAAAATAAGAATAAAACAGCACTCTAACTAACGTTGTCTGGATTAAGAATAACGCACACAACAGTTTGAGTTGGCTTTATCGAAATTCCTAGTTTTGAGAAACGCTCCTCTAACCGTGCAGATTGTAATTAACGATAAGGCAATTAGTAAGCCATTGTTTAAATTTACTGCAGTTTAACAATACGGTCACTAACCTTAAACTTTAACTAACAGCTTTGAGCTTTCAATATTAATATTGTTTTGCTGAAGTTCAAATGTCTTGTTTCCTTTCTCGTTTACACTTGCTACGTTAGCTACAGTAGCTGGCTTTGTTGTACTAACGCTAGCTCGGTAACCGTATCAGTGATAGCAATATATGGGGGGATAATTTAGCAAGCAGACATACGCTGTATCCTTATCATAAATATGGGCTAGTACTCGCAAGGTTACAGGGAGACGTCCGCCTAGGCTGATTTAACTGCTAACCAACAATAACCTGTCTTCGCTGCTTACCGTCACGTTATGTCTAGCTAACTAATCAACACTGGCTAATTACGGTATCATAATAACGTTGGGCTAGCTAACAAGCTAGCTTACACTCGTTAGCTCTGCAGCTAGCGCTAGCACTTTCCTTTCATCTCCTTCCCCAGTCCAGAAATTAGGTTATAATCTGCACTTTGTAAATGTACAGTTCCCAAAAGCAACCCGTTACATGAAAGCAAACTACGTAACTGCTTATGAATATTAAAAGGGGCAGCGAAATCTCACCTTAATTAGCGATTAAATAGCCTTGTTGCTGCTGTCAATCCCGGAATAGGTTTATTCCCCCGTTTTAATCCATCAGAAACGCTCACAATTCACATCCACAATGTAGCCGTAGCGTCTGCTAAAACATCGTAATCCGGAACATCGCAATGTTGATCGCACGTATTACAGTCTATTATTTGTGTATTTTTTTCTTAGTTTATTTCTCTTTTTCCCTTAACAGAGCAGGGTGTCCCTTTCCCCTTTCTTTGTTCTGTAATCCAGTAAAATTGAAACTCATTCGCCTCCTGCTAATCCCAGCCCAACTCAACAACAGCATCTATTGGCTGCAATTTACATACAGGATTAACCTCTGGAAATACCCTCAGGGTACAAAATTTACATGGAAAGGAAAATATATTATTGTTATTATTCTTATTCTTATTATATCAGGACTGTAACTTGTATATCACTGTCTGCCACTTGGCTGAAACTTCACACTGTCAGATTTGCTGCTTCTTTTTTTTTTTTTTTTTTTTTAATCCCTCATAGACTGCATGAAGATGGTTTGATGTTGAGTATCCAAATTATTTTTAGGATTTGTCCAAAGTGGATATTTAGTATAGCTACATGGATCTTCTGGCCATGGCAGTTATGCCATAGCTCTTGTGATTGCCTAAAATAGCTTGTCAGTTTAATATAGGGTAAAGTTCATATCCTAGGGGAAAGGAATACGTTCTCTTACAATAAATTTAGTCAGAAAACATTTATAAGAAACATGTATAATCCACTACATCACTGTAATCTGGTTAGTTTCAGTTCATTTTGCATACATTTATCCCTAAACCACTATAAAATATTAAGTTGAACTCTTTCACCAACACCAAAAATTTGGTTTGTGCTGTTCACATACAGTATGCTGTACTTTTGGATTGCTTCTGCAAATAAGTAATCATTTATTTATTCAAATGTCACCTGCATAATCAATCTGCCCTCTAGCAAAAAAACTGGGACGTGTGGATAAAACCTGACATTTGCCAAGGCTAACAAGTAAAAGGTGTGGAGGTTAGAAATCCAGAGATTGTAAATAAACATTTGTCTGGGTGTCAGGAGCTTGGCCCTTTTTCCATATGAATGAATTATTGCCTCCTCTTTTCAACAAGTCATTCTAACACCAAATATTTGCCTGAGATGAGAGATTTACAACAGGTGTGTGTGTGTGTGTGTGTGTGTGTGTGTGTGTGTGTGTGTGTGTGTGTGTGTGTGTGTGTGTGTGTGTGTGTGTGTGTGTGTGTGTGTGTGTGTGTGTGTGTGTGTGTGTGTAATGGATAAATGGTTATGGTTACTGGCAGAATTTCCCAAACCACCACCCTCTTAGTGGTATGAAATTTGACACCACTTTGAGTCAACTCTGGAAAAATATACCTATTTTCTGTGTGCTTTGCCCTCAAAAACAAACATACAGAAGTGACACAAGTATGAAAGAGTGTGAAATAAAACACCACCAGCCCTTGCCCACATTGTTAATATTTAATGACTCAATCTCCGAAACCATTGCAGCAATAATCCAAAGGGTATGAACCCTCCAGCTGAAAAGGCCATGTACAATATCCAATGGAAAATTTAGGTTTTATCTTTGCTGACCAGCACCTGCCTTACATGTTTTGCTCAGACACTTCTCCAAACTTTACACACCACTCACCTCTGTGTAATGTCTCTTGTGCAGCAATAACCTATGACCAACTACAAACAGGATCTCATAGTTTAGTTATGGATAAAACAATATGCTGAAGACTTACAGTATAAGTTCCATATGTGTCGATAACATTTTTGCAAATGAAATCCAAATGTTGACAACCTGGGGAAGGTTGAGTGTAACATTTTACATCCATTGTTTGGGTTTTTAGCTCCTGTGACAGCCCTTCAGTAGCCCTACGTAAGAAAAAGGTCAGTAAAGTAATCCAGGGACATTTAGATACAGCATTAAAAGGGGCATCAAATAGTACTGCTATGCTGTACCATATATAAGTAAATTATATGGATGGAGTCTGCACTGATACATAGTCCACAGTAAATAAAATAGCTGATAATTACTGATAAGGTGTATTGGTACGGGGTCGGACAGAGTTTAAGAGAACGCAAAAGTCTGTAATAATTAACTATTATTAATTCTATTAATATACTGTAACATAACTCAGAGCTGAATTCAGGAGGCCTCCCAGTTTCATTAAGTCCTAGCAGAGGGGTCCAATGATGTGCAATGACAAAAAAAAAAAAAAAAAAGAACTACTTTTTAAGAAGATTGGCCCAATAGCCACCTTACCCAATTCCTGAAGAGAGGATTGGTGGTTGAAATCATGTCTGTCAGTCCTGCAACAGATAACTCTCTCCTATAGTGTATTCACATGTATGATTTAGAATACATCACAATAAGCAGTTGTTGGTGATTCACAATAACTTGTGGCAGCTTTAATAAGGCTGGACCAGTCACGTTATGTCATTGGCATAGAAATAATAGTGATTTGTTGGGTTCCAACACCTCTAACATAGTTCAACAGGTTCTGATAATAGTAATCATACAGTACAGTAGCAACAGCAATGCTGCTTTAGAGTATGTTAATAGTTAAGTTAACTAAGGGTTAAACCAACTATTTTACATATGTTAGCTAAAAAGAAACAAAATTAGATTTTCCTGTTTTCTTTGATAAGTGACCATAATATAAGTGTGATAATGCACTCACAGTATGCCAGAGGGAACACCACTCTGCTTTATGTTGTGCCTCCACCTTCTCCATCATGTTATGCTTGATTACTTTACGTAAAGACCCAAATCTAAACATGGAACGGTTTTCACAGAGTTAAACAATATTCATTCAGGATACTTCAAGAGTACTGTAACTTGCTCTTGATGTTATCGAGACAGCGCAGGGTTTTGCAAACTTTTCGTAACCGACAAAAAACTAATGTGGACTGCTTAAAAAGTACTTTTTTTTTAGTATCAAAAGGTGCATTAGGATTGAGACAGAAGCAGAGTATTTAGCGATGTCCTGGCGGGAAAAACAAAAACAAAGTTTGGAACAGATTCAGCACATTAATGGAGACTGGGGAAGTGGTTAAGGAGGTTTTGTGGACAGTTAAAAAAAAAAATTGGAATCCATTGTTACACAAATGTAACCAGCCTGATAACAACAAAGGATAATACAAATCTTTTTACAGCTATTTTGCAAGCCTAATGTGTTTGTGTTTTGTTAATCAAAAGACAAAATAATTTTGGGTGGAGTATTACTTTAAAAAGGTCCTTTTTAATACTTCCATTAACACCAGTCACCCACAATTGTTATCATATTGTACACTAAAGCAGGAGTGTAAACACTGGACAGAGCTGACTGTAATGAGTTTGCAACCAATTCTCTCATCAGGTATTAAGTAAAGTGACAAATGAGCCAAACTCAGTATAAAATAGTCAGTCATCATGAAGAGTTGCTCTGAGTATCACTGGCCAAGTGGCTGAGGAGCAAAGTAAAAGTAATAAATTAAACAAACAAAGCGACTGAGACCCAATTCTTCAGTTCTTCACATCGTTGTCAATCAGCCGTTTTTTTCCTTCTGGTTCAAAATTAAGAATTGTCACAGAGTTCCCGGCAACTTGCAGATTGAAATTTTCTAACTACTGTAAAGCATCAAAAGTTGCCATACTGTACGTTCTCAGGAGTTATACCGATAATATCTCTTCATGTCCATGTGCCATTTCCTGTTTATATTTTATAGTACTTTAAGCGGTCTTCATGATTGGCTAATAGCTGCTTTCTGCAACAACACATAAATTCACTCAAGATAGAGATTCGCTGTTTTGGTATTAACTGCAAACTGAAATCTTCTTCAGGCGTCCATCGCAGGATCAGGAGAAACGTTGGATGAGCTTTTCTTTAAGATGGACTTCTGCATGTCCCAGTTCAGTCTTATCCCTTCTGCTCATATCAGTGTTGTTCCTGAAAAGCCCCAAAAACAAGATGTCTTAGCACTGAAAGGCATTAATGACATCACCACATCCATGTTAATTGTTTAAATAATATATAATGAAATAATACCAACATCTCGAGTGCCTCCTGACTCCTCATGATGAATTCCATTGGCTGAATTTGCACCATGCACCTAAAAAACACAGTCACCGATCGTCAATGTAGCCCCCCTTCTGGACATGATTCAGCTGTGTTTTAAGGGTAATTAAAGGACTATTTCGACATTTTAAAGAGACAGGCGCTAAAACAGAGTAGAGCTGTAATCGGCCTTAAAAGTTAGGCCCGACAAGTCCCGAGTCCGATAAGTACATTTTGATTGACAGCTTTTTAAGATTATTTTTTTGGGCATTTTAGGCCTTTAATTCCACAGGACAGATGAAGACATGAAAGGGGGAAGAGAAGGGGAATGACATGCAGCAAAGGGCCACAAGTCAGTGTCGAACCCGCGGCCACCTGCTCTACCAACTGAGCCAACCTGAACCCGTTTACAGCCCGACATTATTCAAATGTGCGCACGCACACAACTCTTTAGCTTTTTGTCAAAAATTAGTCATTTATAAATTATTTAACACCATTTATTCATGGCTAACATAGGCTAATAGGCCACTTGGAAGTTGGAACAAAGAAATAAAATAAGTCCTCCAGAGGCCAGCCTCCGTTTCACCTCCTCAGCATCCATTTTCGCGCTAATCAAAACGCATCACCTGACTGCTCATTTACTGCGCAACCCGGAGCGCGAGCCCAAGCAACAAAACTTGCCGTTTGGTAATTCAGAGTTTTTTTAGGTTTTTTTTCCATGTAGCGTTAAAAACGGTAACACACAGATAGCGGAAGGGGGGGGGAGAATTCCATCTGAAATAGGCAGCTCATGGCAGGCTTGCACGCACAGTTTACATCCCGTGAGTCAGACTAGGTTCATATTTACGGTACAGACATGAGAGTGGTACACATTTTCTCATGTAACTTTCCGCAAGAAAGCGAATAAGCATATCTTCTATTCTTTCAAAATTGTCTCCGATATACCGTAAACATTCAAATCCATTTTCTCTGTACGATAACACACATTACTGCACACATCACTTCTTTTGTAATGTTTAAAGAATTTAAAGCTGACATTAAAACCACTCATCCGGTCATCCATTTGTTTTTGTTTTGTAAAGATTATTTTTTTGGGCATGTTAGACCTTTATTTGATAGGACAGCTTAGACATGGAAGGGGAGAGAGAGGCGGGATGACATGCAGCAAAGGGCTGCAGGTCGGAATTGAACCCACGGCTACCCAGGTGAGCTACCCAGACGCCCCCCTTTCATCCATTCTGATATGGGTTCTTCATCCCAAGCTGCCTCACATCAAAATCATTTTTCATGCTTTTCCTAGTTGAATCTGTGAAAGTATTTGTTTTACCGGGCTTTTATCTGGATGCCTGCGCATGGCCTGGACCAGCTGGTCGACCTGCTGGTTGTGTTCCATGGCGTTCCTCAGGGCGTCCTCAGTGCTGAGCAGCCGTTGGCGCAGGCGGATCACCTCTGAGTCCAGGACAGAGGGGTCCAGCATGGAGTACCGCCGGTGGTCAGGTGAAGAATGTTCCCGACCCTAAAACACACACACACACACACACACACACACACACACACACACACACACACACACACACACACACACACACACACACACACACACACACACACACACACACACACACACACACACACACACACACACACACACACACACACACACACACACACACACACACACACACACACACACACACACACACACACACACACACACACACACACACACACACACACACACACACGGCAGCAAGATATCAGCCAACGCCTGCTGTTAAATCCTCATGCTACAGTATTTGTGTGATTAACATCTGGAAAAAAGATTATTTCATAAAGAGCACATTTTCATATTCAAACATAACACATTTCCTCTCAGGCATCATCTGTTGGCACAGATTATGCGGTGAATATATAAATAAACAGCTCCCTTTTAGCAGTCTGTCTAAACATAGACTGACTAGCAGTAGAATTATATCTATAACCTGGATAAGGTCCCATTTCAACTACCAACAAATCTGAATGAGGTATTCAACTAATGCAGTGGCTTAATCGTTGTCCAGAAAACAATATGATTTGACAGACAAATTGTTTTGGCAGTACGTTTTTAAAAGGAAAACCACCAATTTTGGTGGTTTTCCTTTTCTCCAAAATGAGAAGATCAATATCACTCTTTGTCAGTATTATATAAAGCTGGAGCCAATCAAAAAGCCACCAGATTTCTATTCATTTCCTAGTGAATGGAGTGGCCAGATAAAGTCACAAAGCTTGATGGCAGCTGAATTTTGTCTGTGTCCAGTAAGACCTGCATATTTTCTTGTTTCCCAATTGATATACAGTAGGATTTCTTGATTACAATCACCCCTTGGTAAGCAAATAATAGATTTCTAGGGGATATAGCGCAAACCTTTTATGGATGTTACATTATACTTGCTGGGGAATTAGCAACATCAACGTTTGTAGAACAGGGAAAGAACAAGGGCAAATGTCTCAAAAATTGATGAAGATTAACGGTTAGGGTTGATTCTAACCTGACTCTGCCAGATGGATTGCTTCGCATTTGCTCGGCATATCCATCTGGGAAGGGGTGAAAATACTGGTTAGCTGATTGGATAAAGCATCTGTCTATCACCTATGTTGGTGATAGACGAGCCAAATCAACCAATCAGATCAAACTCTTTGAATCAAACTAGTGCCGTTTTTTGCTCTTCTTTCAATGAAGGAATACTTTCTAATTGCTCATCTCATCCGTGGAAGCTGGCATGTTGTTTAGATTGAACAGTCGCTTCTTGTTGCGTCACGCCTAAACCCGCCTCAAAACCAATGCTGATTGGTCGGTCGTTTGGCGAACGGCTCCAAATTTTCTCTATCTCAAGATGCCAGACTGAACTGCGAGTAGAAAACTGGAGCTCGTGAGATCAGGACGGTCTCACGAGGCTAGGTTGATTCAGTCCAAAAGCAGCATCATCTTATCATCGCAAAGTCCTTTCTTCTCACCAGTAGAAGCAATTTTTCACGCAGGGTCTTGATGTCATCCTGAAGTTTCTGCTCCTTGACCTTCCACTCAGCCTTGTGCACTTCTCGGTTCAGGTCTTTCTCCATGTCCCGTGAATGGCGATGTGACTCCAGGAGTAACACCCTCAGTTCATTCAGACTCCTGGAATAAAAAAAAAAAAATAAAAAAAAATAAGACAAAATATAGGATTGACACAACAAACAAAGAAACCTATAGAGAGCCATTATTGTAGCAAAACTATTTGCAAATGTGTGCGGAGAGTTGTGCAACTGTATTTTCATCTTTGTGTGCGTGTGTAAAATAATCTCTTAAATTTGTACACATTTAAAGATTTGTCTACACATTTACAAATCTGATTACGCACACAGGGATTGTGAATACACAATTTGCAGATTCCTGTACACATTCACATATCTCACATTTAGAGATTCTTTTGTATGTATGAATGTCGATATATATCTGTATAGGGATTGTACATTCAAAACACCAAATTATATATAGTTACATGGGAGTGTTCCACAGTACTAAGTGTCAGGAAGGGAAGTTTAAAAAATTAAAATAAATAAATAATAATAATAATAATTAATTAATTACTTACTTACTTACTGAGCTACGGAAAAGGGGTAGGATTAAATAAGTGTATACTTCTTCCTAGTCCTTTTCAGACATGTCTATGTTGGTTAATGTTTCTTATTGTTTATTGAATGTTTTGCTTATTTACTTATTTGTACATTCCTTTGATGTTTTGTTTGGTTTATTTTTTATATGTCTGAAATAAATTTCTTCATTTATTCATTTTACACATTTACAAATCTGATTACGCACACACGGATTGAAATACAGTTGCACAACTCTCCACACACATTTGCAAATAGTTTTGCTACAATAATGGCCCCATGGAAAAAGAAAAAAAAAGAAAAAGTTTTGCTAATACTCAAGTGTTGCTATGAACTTGGACCACTCCATAGAGCAATAATGATAAAGAAGCTGTCAAGAATTATATGAGTGGTACATCTGCTAAGACCTTGCACAAAGTTCATTATAACTTAAAAGCTTACCAACCCTTGATGTGAATAACATATTAGCCAGTCTGGCCAGTGGGGATTGTGGAGTCGGCCTTATCTCTGTACATGTCAGACTGGCTGGTGGCTTGATGCCCCTATTCCCATATTCCCCTTTAACATCTGCCCTTAGGTGCTGCATATTCAGCTGTGCAGCTCACCCATGAGAGCATCATTTTCTTTTTTTTTTTATAAAAAGATCTTTACGGCTAGATTTTTTTCTTTGTGCTGAAATTGTTAAAGCACCTTTTCAAGCTGCTCTATTCAATATTTTTTTTCGCTAACCCTTTCACAACACAGTAAAGGGGCTGTTTGCTAACAGGTTTGACATGTTAAGTTTATAAGGCGATAATATGCCAAAGTCGTGTTCACAGCTTGTTTCTGCTGCCCTCAAGTGGACAACATTTCTTTTTTTCATTTTAAAAAAATGTCCTCCACCTTACTAAACATGTATTCCTCCTTTTCAGTCTCTGTTTCCTACAGGGCCTAAGACGCACTTCTGACCATTACCAAACTTAGTCAGCCTGTGTGCTCAGTAATAGATTATTTTCAGTGACATGCATAGTTACATTGGACTGTATTATTGTTTGCTTCTGAAAATCATTATTTCTTCTACCACACAACTTCTTCTACCACACTAGTAATTGGCTTTCTTGAATAATCTTGTCAACTTCCAAAGATAAAAATGTGTAACAATGTTCAAAGTTGACTGTCTTGAGGCAATGCGCTAGTTTGTTTTGCTAAAAGGATGTCACAGACTGAAATAGCAGCAGGAACATTAAGGAAGCGAATTATGCTATCATCCGATAACACTAACTCAAGGGGCCACTGCCCACTGAATTTCTTGATGGATGGTATATATTTTTTATTGCATACAACATAATTGCTGCAGTGATAATGCACATGAAAATAGTCTGCTATAGCCAGAAGCACTTATTATTAGTGACTTGTAGCATTTACAAACATCATACTACTAATACAATGAATCTCATTAAAGATTATGTGCTCGACATTAAGAACATTAGTATAGCGGCAAACAAATATTTATAAAAGATTATGCCTAACGTATGTCATGAGGGCAGAAGGACATGTGTTACATCATTTAGCAGGACTGCATAGTAAATAGTAATTGCCTACATTTTTATAGTGCTTTTAATTTACACACACACACACACACACACACACACACACACACACACACACACACACACACACACACACACACACACACACACACACACACACACACACACACACACACACACACACACACACACACACACCACACACACAACACACACACACACACACACCTGGATAAATGCTAAAAGATAAATGCTGTTGATAGTAAGGCAACTGGGTTTTATCCAGATAAAACATTACAAAATGAAATAGTATGATTTAAATAAAATCCAATCCAATAATAATCAATACATTTCCTGTAAAAATATGATGTATTTTTGTGCATCAGGCCTACACATGCAGAGATATCATTTTCCCCAGTAAGTGCTGAGACAGATTATAAAATCAATAAAGCCTTGTCTCCATACCTCTCTTTCTTCAGCAGCTCCTGGCTGATATTGACGAGCTGCCCCGAGGCATCGTGGGACTTCTTGGTCATGGACTCCAGCTCTACCTCCACACGCATCTTCTCCTTGGCCAGGGCTTCGGCTTTCTTTTCTGCTGAGCGAACTTTGCCCTCCAGTGCTGGTGGAAGAGAAATAAGAACCAAATTTTTGCTGTGAATTTGATTTGAATTGTCTGTAATACTTTATTCAGCATTTATAATGTGTGTATTATTATACTGTATAATGTAGTAACCGCATTTTTAGATGTTTGTGTCTTCCTGCAACTCTTCCTACAGTTGTAATCGTATATGAAATATTTCGTTTTTATTTATTCTTATATTATTAATGGAGCTCTTATTATCCAATTCAAACACTTCAATTGTCCTTGGGGGGCAATTTGGAGAGGCATGTAGAATAATACAGTAACACAATAAAGGAAAAATGTAATACTTAAAAATGCAAGAATAAGCTGTACATAATATGATAATAATGATGATGATAATTATACCTATTGATCAAGACTTCACTTGCCATTAAAAATGAGCAAATCCATCCCCTGCTAAAGGCTTAGAGTGCCGAAGGAATCTAGTAAGGACCGTGAGTTATTATAATATATTATAGAGTTAAAAATGTGTTATCCGAGATCAAGATTAAACTTTGAAGCTCATCATGTCTTCATTAGTTTTGAACACGTTTTATGTGTTTAGCCCACCTGTGAATGATTTGTACATCTGAATAAACCGTGAAATAATAACATCCGGATTGTTGACCTTCACTGTGCAGAATAAAATGTTGTATAAATCAGGCTGTGAATGATATACATTATGAACAAACCCCTCTGTAATAACCTTTAGAATATAGGTAGGAATGATACTGGAACGTTTGGTGTATGTACGTGCTACTGAAGTGGAGATTTCTGGCTCAGAGTATGAAAACAAAAACTTTAAAATATATACTGTAGATTGTAACATTCCAAAGATTTTAAATCTCAAAATTGCACGAAAAGCGATGTTTCTGCCAGTAGTGTCTCGAGTTAAAAATGAGTGTGTGTGGGGAAATTTATTCAGTATAAAATATTGCACCGGTACTACTGGACACCAAATAGGCTTTTCAAAATAGGACTAATAAGTACCAACACATGTTGGAAATGTAAAAACAGAGATGGGCACCTTTTGCATCTCATTTGGGAATGCTCTATGGTCAAACCATTTTGGTGTAACATACTGGAATTCGTAGGGACATGGGCAGGAGTAACCATGCCAGTATCTCCAATAAACTTATACACTAACACTTTTTCCAATTAGTATCTTGAAAGTATCACAACATTTAGGTGCCTACATGGACATTGAAATAGGTTTTGCTTGCATGTAATCATTGTCCTGTCCATACTGGCCATTAAGAGTTACCTTTCACATAACTGACGCTGGAAGCATGTGAGGTTTAAAGAATAGAATAATAAAACTATTCTTCACTTTGTGTCTCACTGAATTTCTCGATGGGCATACAACATAATTGCTGCAGTGATAATGCACATGAAAATAGTCTGCTATAGCCAGAAGCACATATTATTAGTGACTTGTAGCATTTACAAACATCATACTACTAATACAATGAATCTCATTAAAGACGATGTACTCAACATTAAGAACATTAGTATAGCGGCAAACAAATATTTATAAAAGATCATGCCTAACGTATGTCATGAGGGCAGAAGGACATGTGTTATATCATTTAGCAGGACTGCATAGTAAATAGTAATTGCCTACATAGTGCTTTTAATTTTTAGTTTTAAAAAACACACACACACACACACACACACACACACACACACACACACACACACACACACACACACACACACACAAATAATAAAACTATTCTTCACTTTATGTCTCATATTGTTTAAATTATTCACAATCTATTCTTCAAAGTGTGTCAGTTTGATTATCTGAACTACATGAAGTGTGTTTTGGGCCCTTTTGATGTGATGGAACTTTATGTTTTTCAAAAGACAGCCGGTTGACAGATTTCTCAGCGATGATCAAAGAACGTAACTGTGAAGATGAACACAATCCACTGCACAGTGAACTAATGAAGTGAAGCGTGCAACAATGATAGAATGACACTAATGAGGGCCATTATGTAAATATGACACAGATAACGAGTTTATATGTACCAAAACCAAAACCCAAATTGGCTGATGAGGAAATGATTTAGCCCATAGCAAACATGACCTGTTTACCGATGCCATTTTTCTACAGGCTTCACAGAAATTACAGTTTTTATTTGCACTGCTATTGCGCGTGAAAAGACATGAGGTTTCTTTTTTTCTTTTATGTATTTTTTGTCATGAAAAACTTTGGAAAATGCCGCTGACTGCTCTTGGACGTGCTCTGGAAGGTAATATTTACCTCCCATCTGGAACTTGAGGACTTCAACCTGGGAAGTGAGAGTCGAGACCTCTTTTTCCCTTTTCAACAACTTCTCCATTGTTTCTGATAAAAAACAAAAACAACAGTTAGTGTCTTGCTTGGAGAATGCAATGTTCAAGTCCACAGGCTCTTGGGCAATTTAACAAAGTCGGTAAGGGGCATGCTGTAGGTTTAAAGTTACATATTTTTTCCTAATGTTACTGCAGGATATCATAAAATCTTATGAAAACATGATATGTGGTGGACCGAACTTCTTTTGGGCCGAGGGATTTTGATTTCTGTGGTGATTTCAGCCATTAGTCCATCAACATTATGTTTGATTTATGAAATAGAGATTAAAGCTTGTGGAGTCTTTATTCCAAATGCGGTTATATCCTAAAGCTTGGTGATGAACATGTTGAATCTTGTTTGTTTAATCCATACAAAATAAAACTGTGAAAATTTGCTGTTTTAAAAGGGGTTATGTACCAGACTATTTCCTGGCCAAGCACAGTAACTTCCTGGAATCACAGCTGTTTGCCTGACAACTGAGACAAAAAGTAGTCCTTTACAGGTGCAGGTACATTAAAACAGGGTCAGGCTAGCGGTTTCCCCCCTGCTTCCAGTCTTGTTTCTAAGCTAAGGTAACCTGTAGCCTTATATTATAACAGACCGATATGAAAGTGATACAGATTTTCACAAAATGTGCAAGAACGTGAATAAAATACTTCTTAAAATGTCAAACTTTTGCTTCAAGGAAATCCAAGAAATAGTTCAGGCTCAAACAGTTCAAATAGTGCATTTCTTTCCATTCTTCACATGCATTAACATTATCATAAGAAACTATATGTAAAATCTATACTGAAAAGTAAAGTGGTTTTAATTCTTCTACAACACACAAAATAGTATCCATTAGTTTACTTTTTTAATTATATGGTTTGTTTTTATGAAATTGTACTTAGTATTAAAATAGATGGACATTGATACCTTCGATATTCTGTTTCAGCTTCATCTTCTCATCTGAAATTTCATTATCCTCTATCACCTGAAAAAGGATAAAGTAAGTTAAGAGTTGGACTTAAATCAAAGCAATGACAGCATATCAATAATTGGTACTGGCTTTCTGATTTGTTACTTATCAGTTCTCCTCAGCCACTCACATTTGCATCATGGGATGTGTAGCGGTCTGATTGGATGGCCTGGAGCTGGTTCGCCGTCACCCTCAGCTTCTCCTCCAGCTTCTGGATCTCCTCTTGGCTCTCCGCCTGGGCCTTCTGCAGAGCCTGATAGTCCGTCATCTTCTTCTCTGACAGCTCCAGTCTCCCTCTCAGCTCCTCTGTGCTTTGGCCCTGCTCCGTCTGAAGCTTCTCCATTTCCGCCAGCCTCTGCTCTGCCTTCTGTAGCTTCTCGGTAGCCTCCTCCAGGGCCTGCTTGCCGCCTTTGGCGTGTGCCTCGGCCCTCCATGTCTGGCTGCCCTCGGCCAGCTGGTCTTTGGCCTCCTGAAGACGACCACAGAGGTCTTCGCGTTCCATGGTCAGAATGGCGGCTTCGATCTTATGTTTGGCCTTGAGATTCTCCATCTCCAGCTGGTGCTCCGTCTTCAGGCTATCCAGAGCGGCTCTCAGCTCCTGGGCGTCCTGCTCCGTGCCTGCTGGAGTAGGACGATCACCGCTCAATGAGGCCTTCAGTTCCTCCAAGGAACGCTGGTGGTCAATTACTAAACTGTCAAATTTAACCTGGAGAGGGGAAGTGAGAAGAATTATTAGATTATACTGGTTGTAGTATTTGGGAAACCATTAATTCATTTAATTATTGTTGTCCTTGCTTTTCAAGTTTGCTATGCTTTTCCGCAAATTCTGTTGGAAACACTGAAACTTTACAATGCTTCACAGAATATTTCAGCATGGAAATGATCAAATTTGAACAGTTTCATCAAAACGTATTGCTCTAATAGCATTACGTATATAGTGCCGCCTCATTGGGTTTATCTTTTTTTTTTTTTTTTTTTGAAAAATACAATACTTCCAGTCACAGATACAATTTACCCTCTTTTTTTTTTTAAACATATGAGTATGTACACGGACACATATACACACATAAAAACAAAAATAATAATAAATAAAAAAACACTCTGATAATAATAATAGTACCATGTAATAAACAATGAACAACCCCCCACACAGCTCACCAACACACATTACTGGTTATATATATATATATATATATATATATATATATATATATATATATATATATATATATATATATATATATATATATATATATATATATATATACACATATATACATATACATATATACATATTACATATTACTGTTTATTTTTGCAAAACAAAAGGTACAACAATAACAGGCACACATTCAATTGGGTAGTACCTCTAAATTAGTGAAATAAGAAATAAAGGGTTGCAATTTATGGAAAAATTTGACTGTACATCCTCTCAATGTGTATTTAATTTTCTCAAGTTTAAAAAAAAATACATGACATCTTTGAGCCACTGGGAGCTAGAAGGATATTTAGCAGACTTCCAATGTAACAATAAGGAGCGTCTTGCTCGTAAGGATGTGAAAGCCATAATGTCCTTTTGTGTAGGGTTAGTGTTTATTTATCTTGATTGTTATATTCTACTATTTACATTTTCCATGTTGTTGTTATTTTCCATTTTACCATTTCAATTTTCTATTTGTCTGTGATTTAACGGTCATATTGAGAGCTGCTAAACTGTGTTTCGTTGTTGAAAACAATGACAATAAAGATCTATTCTATTCTCTCTGCCTTTAAGCCTCTTACCAGTTCAGCATGCATACCCTACTGCTCTTGCTAAGGTTATTTGAACACTTTGCATTGGGTCAAAACAAATATAACAGAATACCTTCCAGGTGTCCATCATTTCCATGTTTTCCTTGTTGGCCTGTTGGACTTTCTGCTTCATCCTACTGACCTCCTGGCGCTTATCCTCCACCACTGCCTTCAGTGAGTCTATCTCCTGCTGGCTCGCTGCTAATGCCGCCTCGTACTTCTCTTTAAGCTCGCTGCTCTCCTTGTGGTGCTCGCGGCCTGCCATCACCAGCTGCGTGCGAAGGGCGAGGGCCTCCGGCTGGGTGTCAGACCCCGGGGCGTTGTCACTGTCGGTGGCTTGCTGCGAGCTTGTGTCAGATCCTCGGAGTTTGGCCTGGAGGTTCTCCATCTCAGCCCTCCTGAGGCGGAGCTCCTCCTCCAGCAGCATGATACGACTATGCTCTTCAACTGTGGTTTGCTGAAAGAGAAATAAAACAACATCCATCGCTGCTACTGAAAGATTTATTTTCTGGTGATCACCATAGCAGAAAGATGTCAGCCTTTCAAAAGAATGACATTACGAAGGTAACAGGTGACTCTGCAACTGAACAATGTCATTCCAAAGAAAAGGGGACACTGACTTTGAGAGCAGAAATCGGAGGGAGATCCCTGAAGATCCTTGCAAGGATTAGAGACAGTCAAGTGCATTCCAGTGAATATAAAGGTACAAATAAATAACATTAAGCATGTGGACAGTGACAAACGTTTTGGCTCCTTGGTGTATTCCTTAGATACAAGATGATAAAAAGACTGACTGTACTAAGTAGTACCCAGATTTCAGAGTGCACGTCAGTGTTTAATGGGTTTTAAATATTTATGAGAAATCAGAAACACTTAACCCCCACCTAAAACTACAAACTGTCCATTTTTACTTTTTCGGTTTGTAGGTGTTAATTTGTGACCATTAGAGGAGCCGGTAGGTGCCCAGAAAACAGATTGTTTGGGACAGGACTGCTTCTGGTGTGAGAGACAAAAAGAAGTTGCTGTCCCGCTGAGAGCATTGGAGCGGACAGCTGTATAATGCACAGGATGATGGGGATTGTCCACTCTCGCAACATGAATGTAACGGAAGCACTCAATATTATCTATGATCTTTGTGACAGTTCACTTACCACGTTCCGTTTTTTTTGTTGGGGTTGCATTTCCCAAACAGATTAAAAAGTCCAAACAAACTATTATCCTCATTTTATGATACTGCTGTCCCCATATTAAAGTTGGCAGCCGATCATTCGTTGTATCATTTTCACCCAAAGACATAAAACCAAGGAGCCAAGGGGTCAATGTGTCACTGTCCAAATATTTGTCAAGCTCACTGTATATGCAAAGAAGTGGAAGATGAGAGGAGAGCACAGCCATTCTCTGACCATCTAGAAGCAGCCAAGCAAATACAATAAAGCCAGCAGCAAACCTCCACACAGTGACACCGCATACACACAACTGCAAACATCCTCCGCACACTTCCACCCAAGTAAAATAAAAACTAAAAAGGAGATTAAGAAAGAGGACCTGCTGCACAGTGCACGGATGTTAATTTCAACCATCTGGGAAAAACAAGTCTACCAGACATCAGAGTTACTAGTTGATTCATATCAAAGAAGTTGCCTGAATAGCATTCAGATTATGGCACATCACACAGGAGTAGAAGAGTAAAAAAGAGAATATGCCAGGTTAATGTCCTTGATAGCATCTGACGTCGATGTCAGCATCTGAAGTCAATTTGAAGTCAAGAATTGAGAGAGCTCAGCAGCGGATCAAAGCCAAAACAAGATCAAATTTATTTTTTTTCACCTTGGTTCTCTTACCCAACCTCAAGGATACTGCGTCATGAGAGCATCTTCCCTGTTGGCAGAAGCAGACCTTACTGCATATAGAGATGTAGCGTTTTGAAAGAGTTTTGTTATCTTTTGATGCCTGAAAATTGAAAGCAAAAGCTTGCACGGTTTCATTTGTGATACCGTTGTTGTCTATTATTGAAGAGGCTTTCCCTCTGAAGTTCAGCGCTGCATGTGAAAGTGGTGTACACACTCAACCAGTGATGTAAATGGGCATTGCCAAAACGATTTGTCTTGAAACATTCATCCAAGAATCAGCGAAGAATCCCATTAACAATTTAGCCATTTCTCATGTGTTGCTAATTACATAAGTACTCAAAACATTAGCATGGAGCTTCATCCACTAAATTCCCCAGAGCTAAAATGGAAGTATGTCATAAATGTTACATCCCGACATCTCAAAAATGAAGCTGGCAACGGATCTGAAAGCCACCCTTTAAATAAAAAAGATAAATCGCAATTTAAAAAAAAAATAAAATAAAATAAATGAACAGCAGCTATTGCAACAGAAGATGTGTGTGTGAAGCTGAAGCAGCTGACGGATGTCTCAGGGGAAGCTCTGGGTCAACAGTGAGGAGCATGGTCAATGCAATTCATGATATGATAGTGTAGGAATGAAGGAGAAGACAGATGAAGTCAGTCTGCATATATGTTTATGTGATAATGTAATATTATATAAGGTAAAACATAATCTATCAGTGGCATGTTGGATATCTGGACTCACTACTGACATTTTTCTGACTTTGTTTAATTACTTTGTAAAAGAATATATATATATATATATATATATATATATATATATATATATATATATATATATATATATATATATATATATATATATATAAAAAAACATGCCAACATACAATCACCGGCCACTTTGTCAGGTACACTTTGCTAGTACCGGGTCGGACCCCCCTTTGTCCTTCAGAGCTGCCTTTATTCTTGGTGTCATAGATTCAACCAGATGCTGGAAACATTCCTTAGAGATTTTGGTCCACGTTGACATGATAGCATCACGCAGTTGCTGCAGATTTGTCGGCTGCCCATTCACAATGTGAATCTCCCGTTCCACCGCATCCCAAAGGTGCTCTATTAGATTGATATCTGGTGACTCTGAAGGCCATTTGAGTGCAGTGAACTCATCGCCATATTTAAGAAACCAGTTTGAGAGGATTCAAGCATTGTGACACATTGCTTTATACTGCTGGAAGTAGCCATTAGAAGATGGGTACACCGTGGTCATAAAGGGATGGGCATGGTCAGCAGCAAAACTCAGGTAGGTTGTGGCGATAAAACAATGCTCAATTGGTACTAAGGGGCCCAAAGTGTGCCAATTATCCCCAACACCATTACAACACCACCACCCTGAATTTTTTATAAAAGGCAGGATGGGTCCATGCTTTCATGTTGTTACGCCAAATGTTTACACCAAATTCTGACTTCAAAATCTGAATGTGGCAGCAGAAATCGAGACTCATCTGACCAGGCAACGTTTTTCCAATCTTTTCTTGTCCAATTTTGGAGAGCCTGGGCCAATTGTAGCCTCTGTTTCCCTGTTCTTTGTTGACAGGAGTTTCACCCGGTGTGGTCTTCGGCGGCTGTAACCCATTGGCTTCAAAAGATCAGCGTTCAGAGATTCTCTTCTGCATACCGCGGTTGTAACAACTGATTACCGTTGCCTTTCTATCAGCTCGAACCAGTCTGGCCATTCTCCTCTGACTTCTGCCATCAACTAGGCATATTGAACCGAGACCTGCCGCTCCCTAGATATCTTCTCGTTTTCGGACCATTCTCTGTAAACCCCTAGAGATTGTTGCGCGTAAATCCCAGTCGATCAGCAGTTTCTGATGCTTGCTTTAAACTTTGTCATGACTAAGTCTACATGCCTAAATGCATTCCAAAAAATAAAAATAAATTTCCCCTTGCGGGATCATTAAAGTATATCTTAATCTTAATTGACTTGCTGCCACGTGATTGGCTAATTAAATAGTTGCGTTAAGGAGAAGTTCAACCGGTGTACATAATAAAGTGGCCGATGAGTATATCAGACATACTTTAAAAGAAAAGGCTGGAAATAATCTATATTTTTATATTATTTCAGTAAATCATACTAACAAGTGTTGTTAAAAAATAACAGTAGTGATCTTTTTAAAAAGTGCAAACTGAGATTGCAATATATGTGTATGTGTATCGATTTTAAATTATTATTCATACATCTGTAGCTTGATTTGATGTAAATTCGGACACCAAAGACAGGTGGAGTATGACTTGTATGACCTGTGCAGTTTATGAGTTATGTTACTATCAACAAAGAAACAAACAGGTGCAGAAGCACGCAGGCTACAGGCAGAGGGCTCGTGCTTTTTTTTACCCTCCTCTTCTCTAAGTCTTTCTGAAGCACCTCTGCTCTCGACTTTTCGAGGAGCAGGCTCTGCTCAAGCTGACGGATATGGGCGCGTTCCATTTTCCTCTGAGTCTACAGAAAGAAACAAAGAGAAAGACAGGGAGGAAAAGAAGAAAAAGAAGAAAAGACTCCAAAGGGAAAGAGACCCATACAGATCCAAAGGGAATGATAGATACTCTGAAAAGAGTTGATTGTATGATGAGGAGAGTCGACGAGGAGAGGCTGGATTGAGGTCAGTTAAACTTTAGGCTCTGAGGTGAAGTTCATTTTGCAGATAAGGTTATTTTTTATTTTTTTTTACTTGGTCATTTGTGTTAATGTTCCTTAAAAACAAAATAAAACTCAATAAAAACTCAAATAACAAAAAAACACATCAATGAGCCACACTGTTGTTCTATCAATTGCATGACCATGGGCAGTGTAGTTTATATTGATCCAAAACCACATACACCATCCTGCTGGTGTAAATACTCATTACAGCACAAAATGTGTATTAATCCACGGCTGAAAATATAGTCCCCAATAAATGCCCGATTTACTCCTGTTTGAGTCACGTTTACTAAAAAAAACTACAGTGCTCTGCTTCTCTATAATATAATATATGCTTTTTTAATTTAAAGTATATATTTGTAACAATTTTTTAAAAGATTTTAGTCTTTGATAGGAACCTTGCTAGCTTGAGGCTGAGTGCTACAGACAAGGTAGGGAAGTCAGAAAGCATAGTCTTTTCATGCTACTTGTTTACAAAAATAAAATTATAAAAACATCCCCAGCCTAATCCGTTATCAGTCCATCCTACTGTGTTTTATCCACATCCTTGTTTAAAGAGGACTTCCATGCCATGTTGGAACATTATGCTCTATTATAAAGAAGGAAAAACACTGTAGATGTAGTAAAGTTAAAAAAATAAAAATAATCTGTATTCTCAAATAGTAGTCTTTAGCCTTTTTTTCTATAATAATGAAAAATGTGTTTCTTGGTGTTTATATTATATATCTGGAGGCTAAATGCAGGGAAAGCCAAGAGCATATTTGAAGTAAACAAATTCCATTTACCTGACATTCAGGTTCTTTCTCAAGGGACATACAGGAGAGAGGACAGATAGCTGTACCTTATCTAATGGATTTCAAACTTCAGACTTCATTGCTTAAATTGAAGTGCAAGTAACACCTTCGGTGAAGTCAGCCATTTATTCATGGTTTTTAAATCCTCGCATTTTTTGGCTTGACTTTTGCCCTCAAAACATGCTGCCACTGAAAGCCGCTGCTCTCCTTTCATGAAAATCTCTGTATTGCTGGGGTTAGCAGGCAGCGTAGTGACTGGGGAAGCTGTCAATCAACAGTCGAGAGGAGTTCAAGTCCAGATCATCCTTTCAAAATTTTTTTTTTTTTTTATGTGGTCTACAGAAAAACGTTGAGGTACACACATTTGCTTTTGTGCATTCAAGCCATTCTCCCAAAGACATTATCATCTTTACTGGATGTTTGAACCCCTTATACGTCTTTCTTTTTCCTTCTCAGAGTCCACGATATTAAAGGATACACTGTATTTTAGCATGTGGAAGCACAAAGTATTCCATTATTGATACAGTTTATAGGTATAAATAAAGCTGATGAATACCTCCAGGTCTCCCTTGGTGATGGATTCCTCCTCTACTCTGAACTGGAGGTCCTCCACTTTCCTGTTAAACACAAAAGTTGTGCGAGATGTGGCACAGAGGATGAAAACATCAAAGCATCATGGACATGCAGCTGTTAAATCACTAAGAATAATAAGACTGTGTGTAAACACGGTCACATACATATATTTCTAAACCCCACATTTCACACGGTCTCGTGATCCGTCTGGTTTTGTAGAAATCACAACTTTTGTCCCAACAGTCATGAGAGAAAACTTAACTATCGGCGTTATATAACACAGAACAATGACTCGCATTTAGATTTAGATGAAGACATGCATGCAACTAGGACTACAGTTGAAAATTAGCCGACTGGCTAACACTGGTGCATTTACAGAAATGTTGATTAATGTGCATTGTCCTAATCAAATAAATAAATCTATCTATCTATGTACCAGCACTGTTGCATGAGAGAATGAAAGTAGTCATTACCTTTTCTCTTCTTCAAGCTGATTGGACAGTTCCAGTTTATCTTTCTGTGTGCTAGCCAACATGGCTTTGATTTGCTGGAGGGTGTTGTCATTCTCTGTTACATACTGTGGATAGTAAGAAGGAAGGCATTTATGAGACCTACAACAGATTTATTGTTACATGAGTTATTGGGTGGACTGGCGTATGCCGAACACAACAACAGAAATGCAGAAATGCATAATATTTGGTACCTGCACGTGCTGCACCTTGAGGACGCTCAGCTCCTTCTCCACCTCACAGATGTGGCTGGTGGCCTTGGCCATGTCGGCTCGCTCCTGGTCCCTCTCGGCCAGCAGCTGCTCGATGTGCTGCTGCTTCTCCTTCAGGGCTTCCTGGAGCGCGGTGGTGCCCGAGATCTTACGGGCGTAGCGCGAAGATGTCTCGGTCAGCTGAAAAACAACAAGGACATAAAACATTAAGAAAGTTGAGCAGAAGAAAGGATGAAGGGTGCGAGGGAAAGAAAAGAATGCGAGGGAACAGGGAGGAAGTGGGAAGAGAGGTTGGACGAAAGGTTTAAACATGTAGGGAAGTGTGGAGAGACAGGGGCAATCAAAGTGCTAGGAGAGAAAACAATGAGGTAGGAATGAGAACGGATTCCCTCAGAACATATCTGGTTGAGATCGAAATATCTATTTCTCTTAAAGTACATCAACCTCTCTTTTTTTCACTGAGATAATATAATGTAGTTATTTAATGATCACGGCAAAGCAGCTACTCTGTGATCTCGACGTAATATGCTCTGCTTTCTTGGGATCTCTATGTAATATTTCATTATTACGTGAAAACAGCTAGTCGAAACCAGTTTCATGATTTACAACATGATCATGGAATAAAATGACTTAGTAAATCTGACATAACGTCTGCTTTCATGTAATCACAGGTTAATTATTTCACAAATATGAAAAGGCAAAGCTTGTTATCCCTAAGGAAAACAAAAATTACAAATAGCCAGCCTTCTGTATATGTAGCCTTCTCATCCTGACAAGGGTAAGATCTTGTGTAAAACTGAAATGAACTTAGACATAAACACTGTAAAGTTGATTTTTTTAAGATTAGTTTTTGGGCATTTTTAGGCCTTTATTTAACAGAACGGCTGAAGACATGAAAGGGGAGAGAGAGGGGGAATGACATGCAGTAAATGCCGCAGGTCGGAGTTGAACCTGAGCCCGCTGCGTCGAGGAGTAAACCTCTACATATGGGCGCCCACTCTACCAACTGAGCTATCCGGGCGCCCCACCATTTTAAACTTTTTAAGCTATTTTCTAAACTATTAAGTCCTGAAAGATGCAACATTTCCTTTGACCACTAGAGTGTGCTCTTTGAAAGGATTCCTGCCTGAGATCAGTTCAATTCAGTAGCCTTTTGTATAGAACAGAATAATACTGATAATGGAGTTGTCTTCAACAAGGACATTCTAGTTGTTGGTGATACTATATTGTACATAAAATCATTAACATGTCACAAATAACCCTGAATTCCTTTGCCTGCAGCATTTCTGATACAGAAACATTGAACAGCTGAAATGCTCAGAAGCTCAGTCAGCTTCAACATAATGTCAAATACACGCTTAATGGATGTTGCAAAGGTCAATAATTCTTGCTTTTGTGTGGACACATCTATTATGTACTACAGCAAGGACTGCAGAAAAAATAATTTATACTTTTTAAAAAACATTTTTTTATAAAGAGAATTTTTTTGGGCTTTTTTCTCTTTATTAAAGTGACAGTGTATAGACAGGAAAGGGGGAGAGAGACGGGGGATGACACACAGCAAAGGGCTTCAACCAACGCGAACGCATCCACTGGGTGAGCTAGAGGCCGCCCCAATGATTTATACTTTTATGGATGTCATGAATATTTCACTGCCAATAATGCAGCGACTGACTGATGTTTTAACACTGCGTTCATGTGTGGTATAAGACGTTTCTGCAGGGACAGAGCATACTTTCCTAACATTTAACAACGTATAATTGAACGTGGTACACCAAAGATCTTTATAAATAACAGTGAATAGTTTGTGCAGGGTGATCAGCTTGACAATTCAGAATGGCTGCTTGCAGCGCCGTCTGACACTGGTGCCAACAATTAAGTAAGTAAAAGCAAGGGTTCTCCATCCAAGACCTGGCTTGCAACCAGAAGCTAAAATCAATGTGAGATACCCTGATGTCCCATTCATTTTAGTTTGTTGCCAACCATTCCTGAGGTTATTAGTCTTAAAAGACACTGACAGGTGATTTTACAAAAGGATTGCGTGGCTTTTGCGGCCACTAAACCTGCACAAATAAGACAAAAAGAAACCATCTCTGTCTGGTACAGAAAGTCTCCAATTGCAGGTCACTGCAGAAATTAGTGGAAACTGCGGAAAGGTGTCTCTCTCCTTACCATACCTGACATCTACCTCAATTTCCCTGAAATTCTGTGGTATTGTGCCTTGTAACTCTGTATTGAAATATTGTAAACTATAGTTTACTTACTCACCTATTTACTTTAAAAGAATACTTTAGGGATAAATGCTCATCTGCTTTATTGGAGGGAGTTAGATGAGAAGACTGACACCACTCTAATGTCTGACAGTGGTATCAGTCTCCTCATCTAACTCTCTGCAAGAAAGCGAGTTAAGTGTAATTCCCAAACTGTCGAACAATTCCTTTAAGCAGCAACGTTACACTGTATGAACAGCCCCTTTTCTCTCAGTATGTATTTGAGGCACACTGCCGTCATCTTACCAGCCCAGTTCGGCTCGGTCGTCCACCCACGGAGGAGGCCACCGAGCTGACTGAACTGATGGAGGAGCTGCTGGGGCTGTGGGCCAGAGAGGAAACCCCCATGGCCATCCGCTTGCTCTTCTTAGCCTTGGCCGGGCTGGTGGAAGGGAAGCCGATGCGGATCACCTTGTGGATTGGCGCAAACAGGCCAAACTTGTGAAGACACTGAAAGTATCTGCAGGGAGAGAGGCATGAGGTTAGGGATTTTGTTTACAAGTTGTTTTCAAGCAATACTCCAAAATGTCTGTACCCAAATTCCACCTATTTAAAACATGTTCCATTATTGGAGGTGAGCAAATCCAAACCCTAAATTTAATAAATGTGATAAATATGAAGCATAAAAGATGCCAGACCAACAGTGCAGACCAGCTCTGGGCTAATGGTCAGACAATGTAATTTCATGGACAAACAGATGATAGAACAAAGAACAGTCTTGAAATTGAGTCTTTCCCTTAACAGACATAAAGTGTGTGTGCGTGCGTGCGTGCGTGCGTGCGTGTGTGTGTCTACCTTGTACCAGCCACTGCACCATCATTCTTCCCCAGGGGCTCATCCAGCTCCACCCCACACCATTCACCCTTGGCGAAGTCGGTCTCTCCCATATAGCGTATGACTCCCATCTTAGAGCCTCCCACCTACAACAGAGTAAAAGGTCTTTCAATTATAAAAACAACATGCAGAAAGAAAGACAGTTCAGGAAGTAGTTGTGGAAGAATAACCATTGCTGGTTATTACTTGTCTTAATAAACCTTTATATAGTTTATTTCGTTGGAATAAACATGGTTAAACAAATAGTTCGTCATTTTGTTAAATGCGCTTCTTCGCTTTCTGGAGAAGAGAGGAGAACATCAACACCACTTTAATATCTGTATGGTAGTCTATATCCACGACGTTCCACTTTTGGGATTGCTCCGTTGCCGCCGGAAATTCCACCGTATGTCCTTCTTTTCGGCCCGATATCTGTTACCTTCCCTTTGGTTTGTGCTGGAATTTCGATTTTGATCTCTGCAGGGTAAATCCAGACAGCTAGCTAGACTATCTGTCCAATCTGAGTTTTCTCTCGCACGACTAAAACAACTTTGACACATGTTCCACCAAAACAAGTTCTTTCCCGAGGCTATTTTGCAGCGGCACCGGGGCTCCGTGCAGCATAGAGCGCTGCCCATGACGATTGTGATTGGTTTAAAGCCATGCCAATAAACCAGAGCACGCTTTTCTCCCATCCCGGAATGCTGTGTGGACTAGCCAGACCCTCCTCCGCAGGGCTGTGGAGGAAGGTGTGGCAATGCGAGACTATCTGTAGAGTAAACATGAAACTACTGCTAGCAGCTGGTTAGCTTAGCTTGTCTTAGCTTAGCACAAATATTGGAAACAGGGGGTAACAGCTAGCCTGTTAGTGCTCCCATCTAAGATATAGTCCAGCACACAACCCCCCATAAAAACTCATTTTTGCACATTAGTTTTTGCGTTGGTATTTGTTAACGTTCGACAAAGGCAAGCTTGTCGTCTCCCTGTTTTCAGTATTTGTGCTAAGCTAAGATAGTTAGAAACGCCTGACCAGCTAGTGCCTGTAGCCTTATATTTAACAGAGAGATATGAGAATGATAATGATCCTCTCATCTAACTCTCCCCCCAAAATGTCATAGCATAGCATACTATTTCTCCAGGGCTGTGTATGAAATCACTACCTCGTTCATTTCTCCCAGTATAATACATACTCAGTATACAGACGCAATAAATGACATTTCAGACTGTACTGCCCTACAAAGGCAGAGAGCAGTAACTACAGATAAAAAGTTTAAGTTGTAATGCCTTAACTTTTTAGGGTTTAAATACAGTATTAGGGGACCACTAAGGTCTATATAAAAGCATCCAAAGAGCACCATGTCATGGGACCTTTAAGAAATGTGAACTATGACGGAAGGGGAAATCATTAACCCTTGGCGACATATCTAGGGTGCCATATCTTACAGCATTGTGCTTCCCAGTCAGGAACACTGGTTTCCTAGGAAGATGGTCTGAAATCCACGCCCACTGCCCCTGGGGTCAGCCAACATGCAAAACTGACTAGTATGAATGTCTTTCACACATGGTGACCACATGTATGAGACACAAAAGCTCATCAACATGTACAAACATCCCACTGGTCACAATATTCTTAAATGTCTAAGAGAAAAATCTAGTATAACAGAAACACAATACCAATCCAAGGACAACACACTATAGCCAGAACACATAAGCTTTAATTACATTTGACTACTGATCATTTATTAAAATTGTGTTTTACTCCAAAGAACATTGTGTCCTTTTTGATTCATTTTGTTTGTCTTGTTTCATCCAATCAATATTCCAAAACCAACACAAATATTAAATTTACAATGACATAACAATAAGAAAAGCCGCAAAACTTCACACTTGAAAATCCGGGGCCACTTTATTTTATTTCTTCAAAATATTTGCTGACTTATCATTAAAGCTCTACTTTTATCACCAGCATCTCTACCTTTAACATGGTATTCTTTAATTACATGACTGTAATCCCATTCCCTGGTAGCACTCAAATTAATACGCACAGAATGTACACAATGTGGAAAGTCCATAGAGCATTTTTTTCATTAAATAAATAATTCTATAAATAATAAATTTAATCATTCTAAACATCCATTTAACATATTGCTTTTTTGATAGCCCTGCAAACCTTTGGTGTTCTCTCAATGAGCTTCATGACGTAGTCACCTGAAATGGTTTTCACCTCACAGGTGTGCTTTGTCAGGGTTAATTAGTGGAATTTTTTCCCTTATTAATAAAAAAGCAAAGGGTGGCTACTTTGAAGAATGTAAAATATAAGACATGTTTTCAGTTATTTCACACTTTTTTTTTAAGTACATAATTCCATATGTGTTCATTCATAGTTTTGATGCCTTCAGTGAGAATCTACAATGTAAATAGTCATGGAAATAAAAAGGAAACGCATTGAATGAGAAGGTGTGTCCAAACTTTTGGCCTGTACTGTATGTATGTATGTATGTATGTATGTATGTATGTATGTATGTATGTATGTATGTATGTATGTATGTATGTATATATATATATATATATATATATATATATATATATATATATATATATATATATATATATATATGTATGTATGTATATATATATATATATATATATATATATATATATATATATATATATATGTCAAATGTCTCCCATTCTGTTCCTGAGTTATGGCGTTGTATAATAGCCAGAAAAGTGTTTTTGCAGGACATTATGATCACAATGAAGTTGACCTTTGACCTTGTGGGTATAAAATGTAAATTCAACATCTTATCCTACTAGACCGTTGCAGTTGCTAGTAGCCAAGGAGGACACGGAAAATTTAAAAAAACATGATGGACTCTTCAGAAGAGTTAGTTATCTTTAACTATCAAATTATCTCTAAGTCACCGGATGCCACAATTTTCTGAACGTAGCCATACTGAGAAATACAGAAAGAGTTGTGTGGAGCGGATAGTCTTAATTAGCTTTGTAGCAACTCCTTTGGCAATGGCTTGAATGTAACGGACGTTCATTAATATCAAAAAGTTATGCACTAAAGCTTTAAGTCCAAGTGGACGTTGTTGCCAGATGTAAAGAAATTCCCTCAAGGCATTCTTGAGATATTGCGTTCATGAACTAGGACGAACAGAGAGACGGGCAATCTGAAAACATAATGCCTCTGGCCACGGCTGTCGCCAGAACAGAGGCATAAAAAAGGCCCCATATATAAATACATACTCCTCACTACTGGATTTAGTAGCAGATGGAACTGACCACAAGGACAAAAAAGGGCATGGTGAGTCACTCTTCATCTTTCTATTGTCAAATTAATATTCCACTCCTATGACTTTGTCCATCTCCTAAACCACTGAGGCCAAGAAGCAGTGTGGTGTCAAAAGACATTAAACTGAGATGGTTGGCCATCAGCATGACTGTGTGATGTCTCAGTGACTCAGTGTCAAAGTGCCAGCAGTGCTAAGACAGCCAGTCAGCACAAGCCCCATCTTGGCTCCTGCTATCCTAAGAACATTATACGTGCTTAACATTAGCATGTTAGCACTGTCTTTGTGAGCATGTTAGCATGTAGCTCAAAGCACCGCTGTGTCTCAATACATCCTCACAGAGCCAGTAGCATCAATGTAGACTCTTGGTCTTGTTATATCAGTATAAAAAAGCATGTTATTGTAAGTGAATGAGCATATAATGAAACAGGATAAGCCTGTAAAATCCTGGTTGGTTGTTAACATGGTTGTTTACACGGCTCATACCACATGATATCAGATTTGGGAAGGGAACATTTATTCTTTTATTCTGTTTAAAAAGTCATTTAGACTCCAAGTACACCCAAATGTTATGTGACAATTTCATCGACTAGCGGCCATTGGAGTGGCTTTCAAACTATCCAAATAAACACCAGTCACATTGCGTGCAGCCACTCTGAAAGGAAACTCTCATTTAACCTTTACCAAACTCTATAGTAGCAGAGAGAGAGACGGCCTCTGGTGAAATACTAAAGCCAGCATAGGAGAGGCATTTCTGTGCTTCCTGTGGGTACTCTGACATCAAAGGTGCCAAGGCAAATAGAGTCAGTCATCATGTGTTTAGCCTCTGAGGTTGTCCCTCTGTGGGAAAACATTTCTGCAGTTAAAAATATTCTGAGTACCTCTTTAGGCAATCTCTAGATGGCTGCTATTTAGTCACCGACACACAATCATTGCCAAAGTTTGACCTTAGTTCAACATAACTCCTCTGCAAGAAAGCAGGACTGTGGGGCCAAAGATGCCTCCAGTTCAACTAAATGTGTGTGAAAACTGTGTATCCTACGCTTGCTACTATCACATAATTTAATACCAAGTGAAGGAAAATAGTCTTTGCTTTATGTCCACAATGCGTAATTTGAGTTTCACATTTTGTGCTCGTTTCACAAAATTTTGGGAGGATCAGTTCTATTTCCAACAGCAGAGGAGGGGCGTGACACGACTGGATGGCAGCGCATGCAAGCCATCGCAGTGAGATAGATTACACGGGAGAGGCTTAGGAAATAGATGGATTCACTGATCAATGTGTCAGCAGTGGTCTCTCCTCTCTTAAGTGCTGAAAGTAATCTGGAGTGATTTACGATATTGACCAGGAGGAAGGCATCTTGAGCTCCCAGTTTCAAACTGCACGGCCTCTGATGTAACTATCCCCTGTGCCCATCAGTAAATGGAAAGCAATGTGACCCAGGGCCAATAATTCCATGAAGTGAACACTGTACACTAATAGGGGTCAATAAGAAAATAAGCAAAATGCATATAGAAATGTTTTTCCTGCAGAGGTTTACTTTGACATTTTATATAATCATTATAGACATTTATTTCTTTTGTTGGGTAAGGGTAGACTAAAGCATAAAAAGGTACAATGAATGAAGGCTGCATTCTAGTCATAAACAGAATAAGGAAAAGCAGAACGTTCCTGTGGGGATCAACAACGTTTCACATTACACTGCATTAATCCATCTTTACTGAGGGCTTCATAACACTGTAATTAGCCATCCACTGGGACTCTCACCTAATTACTTTTAGTTCCTATGGATTTTGTTAGTCTCAAATATTTACAGAAAATCAAGTTAAAGAGGACCTATTATGCCATTCCTTATTTTCTGTCATATCTGTATATAATGTTACAATGTCAGATGTTCATATTAAACCTGGCCAAAGCTTAAAATAATGAGGTAAACACATGTTAAAGAAATCCCTGTCAGCAAAACCTCAGATTTCAGACCATTCTGAACACTCCGCTTTCAACTTTTCTACTCTCAGCTCAAGCTGATGTCAACCCATGCCCGATTTCTGAGCTTTTTCGGGAGGCGGGTTTAAAGACTCTGACAGAGTGTCTCAGACAGAGGGTGAATACAGGTGCCGCAGCCATGTGTAGTATGAGAAAAATATAATAATAATAATAATAATAATAATAATATTTTTTTTCAACATTAAAGCATGTAAACATGTTCTAGTAGAAACACAAAATACGAAAATAAACCTGAAAATGAGCATAATAGGGCCACTTTCAACATATTAAATTGTATTTGTCAGATTGGCACGAATAGTGAAATTATTGATATTTAATCATTCACTTTCTGTCGCAGACTTGTTGAGAAGATCAATACCACTCCAATGTTTGTGAAATATGAAGGTAAAGCCAGTGGCCGGTTAGCTTAGCTTAGCATAAAGACTAGGAAACAGCGGGAAACAGCATACCTGCACAGGATCAGCACATATAGACAATGACAGACTGATGATACTCAAGGTTTCCATCATGGCACATGCGTACATTTCCATGACTTTCCCACAAACGTCAGTTGTGAGAAATGTTTTATTTTAACTTGTCAGATTTTTGTGTTGGGAATTACATTTTTTTTTAATTCAACAATGATATTGGATCAGTAGAGGAAACACTGTCTAACAAACCAACAAAATTACTCACCAAAACTCGATCTCCAACTCGAAGATCCTTATCCCCACCTTTCTTAACCGAACCGCTGTCAGACATGTTGGACCCCGACTCGTTGCCCGTTTTCACTGCGCTGTTGAGCAGGGCCAGGCCCTCTCTCAGTGGCACCACCACCCGCTGGCCATGGGGGGCGCCATTGCCGCCCTGCTGAGTCAGATTCTGGGCAGAGAGCGAGTCAGTGGAGTGGCTGTCACTTCCCTCTCCGACCGGCTGTGGGGTGAGCTTCGAGGGTCGCGTGAAGATGCCCTGGAGGGGCTGGCACTCAAAGTAGCGCACGCCGCCCACTGAGCCGTCATTTTTGCCAACTAGGTCATTCAGTATCACGCCTGCCCACTGTCCCGGGGCAAACTGGGTCTCCCCTAGGTAGGCAATAACTCCTAGTTTGACACCGTTGACCCAGACCTGTTCACCCACTGTGTAATCCCCCAAAACCTCGTCGCCCTCTTCAGAGATTTTAGTTGGTGTGGTGGGCTTGAGTGGAGCATCTAGAGAAAAGGAAAAACATGACATATTATATTAAATGTTGTAGAGCAGGAAAAGGTTTCATATAACAAAAGCAACAAAAGCAGGTAAGTGTAGCAAAAAACATGTACATTACTGAAATCAAACTAATGTAGTAAAACGTGCATGGAAATGAGCAGTATGTCTTATTGTAATCACATTCTCTTCACTAAAACCTTTCTTATTGGAAGGTCAAGTAGTAAACACTACAAACATTGTGAGATCCTCCTCATTTAAAGTCCAGCAGAATTGCCTTTACAGCATTCATCCCGTATGATCGCGACATGCCGGCAAAAAGAAAACTGCTTGTGTGGCAGCATCCAGCACAACGGTGCAATTTTTGCAAGATTAGGCGTTTCTCTAATTCCTCCTGAAAAGTGGGTCAGAGAAACTGTGATATCGCCTGTTTGACACATAGATGAGCTGGTTCTCTGTTTCTTTCCACAGCAGCCTGTAAACTGAGCACGGCACTATTAGCACGCGGTCTACTGCACCGCACTGCCAGTAAAAGTCTGTGTTTATCTGTGTGTGTGTGCAGGAATAGTTGGTGCCAGGGCTGTCTCCCCGACACCCTGAGAGAGGGCCTGGGGCTTTGTGGGCCCCAGTGGTTTGTGCTTTATGCCTCAATTGCTGCCATATGTTGTGATGTGAGACACATTCGGCACAAATGCAAATGGGAACAACTTCAAAGGGGTTTTGACTTGATGATACAGTTTGAAAGTTTTTAGGAATGTGCTGCGTCCAGTAGAAAGAGTAGGGGAAAACTGTTGCTGACAATTTTGCTTGGTCCCAAGCGATTATCTTAAAGACAACTACAGTATGCTGCAGGCTTTTAGGAGAGACATTTGAAAAGGTAGTCCAATTGCTTTTGTCTGAATCAGGTGAAATGTTTGTTCTTTGCTGCTGTTCTTGTACTGTTGAACATCATACATACCAACTGACCAAAAGATATTGACAATCAGAGCATAAGAGTACTCAGGTCCCTCATTGATCTGTAATGTGTCAAAGTGAATATCGCACAGAGCAGACTGACATACAGCATTAATATCAGCCATAAGTCACTTTGTGTTTGACCCATATCTGCAGCTGGATTGACAGCTGGATTATGCACTCCATCTAAAGCACCAGAGATGGTTTGGAAATGTACATACAAAACCTTTTCTGCAAACAAGGTAATGGTCAAAAACATTTTTGGCCAAGATTCAGTTTGATTTTTTTGGGGGGGGATTTTATTAAAAAATACCGTTAAACAGCAAATATGGAGAATATATTGGAATACTGTAAATCAGTCTTTAGATCGCCGTCTTTCCTCCTCCTAGGTTCAGATCCACACAAATATCAAACACATTTGAAATTAAAAAGGTAGAGTTCTGATCTTTTGAAGTGGGGTTATATGAGGTACTTCTCCATAGTCAGTGTATCACCTACAGTAGATGGCGGTGGGCACCCCCCAGTTTGGAGAAGCAGGGAGGAGTACTGACTGTATTTCCTCTTTTTACCTTTATTCTCATGGACTACGTGAATGTTTACCAGATTATTTCAATGCTGTACTTCTATGAGGACTTTATGTAGATCTCTTACTGACAATACCTTGTTTCTCTCCGACATGACGCACAATGTAACCAATTTGACAGTTAGCCTATAACTTTTTGGAATCCAGTTTTCTTGTTACTGTACTAGTTAATGTTTTACAATAATTGTTGGTCTAACTCTTGTTCATAGAATCTCATTGCTTTCTTGTTTTTACTAAATATAAATTTCATTTCTTGTCCAATTCGGTTTTCATTTAAAATTTTTGGCATGTTCAGGCCTTTTATTTGATAGGACAAGTTAGACATGAAAGGGGAGAGAGAGGGGGAAGGACATACAGTAAAGGGCCGCAGGTTGGAACCGAACCCGCAGCCGCTGCGGCAAGGACTAAGCCTCTGTATATGGGCCTGCTGCGCAAAGGAAATCTGTCATCTTCAACATTTGTGTGAAGTGTGTTTTCTCTTACTGCACAGCTGTACACAGGTCTACATGCACAGTGATATACAACAATACTTTTTCTTTTTTTGTTCTTTTTTAAAACACATGTTATCCTGGCCAACGTTTCAAACCTGAGCTAACCCATGATTTTGGGTTGCTGAGGCAACAGCAGAGTGAGGGCAAAAGGATCCTCGGCAGAAGGAAGACTGGAAACACAGCCCTTACTTTCACCATTGTGCTTGGCCACCTCCCACCACCATCTGAATCCAACTATTCATCAGCTCTGCACAATGAAACCTCCACAGCTTCCTCTCGGCCCTCCTCCTCCACCCCCCAATTATCCCCCCATCTCTCCCTACTTTGGTTACACACATACACACACCTCTTTCTCTGGCCTCTTTAACTCTGCATATTTATGATCATTTCACACAGTGGCTATCATCTTGTTCTTTTTGTTTTAAATTGGACTTATCAAGACTGATATTGTGTTGCTGTCTGCAGCAGTGCTCGTGGCAGCTGTGCGAGGCCAAGCAGCACAGACACTAACAGATGGAGGGGGTTGAGCTTGAAGGATTTTGACTGTTGGTCACTGTTTTTGACCAAAGTGCCATGTCCTACATTTAAGAGAAAAATACAAACCTTTAAAATGTTTTATATGTGGTGTTATTATCTCTTTAAATGACCAATTTATCATATTGAGGGCAAACCTTCAGTATTTGGTTGATTTAGCTTAATGCTGCCAAGTTACAGGAGGAGATTTGTCACTTTATAGGCATGAGCTCTGTGTCATTATTTACCTTCTTTGACATTCAGTTAAGGGGTTAGTTACTCTATAACCATTTAACCTTGCTCATGGTGTTTTCTAACAAAGCATGCCATCGCTGTCTTTAAAGAGGACAGAAACCAGTGTTTTCAGTAGTTTGGTGCTTCAGATAAATAGCTCCACTATTCCGTGAGTGAATTTGCCATTAGTAACATTATTTAGAAGGACTGTACTGTACCTGGTAATCCACTGTTTAACAACTGAAAAAATAACTATTTTGGGATCCACCCAAAGGACTGAAAACATCAGATGTGAAAATCAATTGTGTATTTGGGTGTGTCTTATGTGCTTGCTCTCCCTTTAATATCACTGGGTGTGTCAGACCATTGTGAGCGATGCTGCAAATAAAGGAGCAGAACTGAATAATGCAATGTCCATATCGCATTTACAGGACTGTTGCATCACTGTGATAGAGTCCCATGATTTAGTAGGTATTTAATATATAGATATTTCCTTATTTTGATTTTTTTATGCCCGAAAATTCAGAATATTCAAATTTAAATCTTGAAATACAATTCAAAATAACATGATAGGTTTTATCCATGACTATATGCATCTACCTCTCTGCCATCTTTCCAGGCTCTTTCTGTTATTTCCCTGCAAGCGTTCATCTAAAGCTGCTCTAATCAATACATATAACCCCTCATCAAAGAGATAATTTGCTGATTTTAATCCAGCTCTGTGTCATGGCAGTGTTGCCAGTGTGTTTAGATTAACGGTGTGCGCCTTTCCTCCATGGTGCCAATGCACGGAGCTTGAAACAGCCGAGGTCTGCTGAAATCCGCCAGATGCCGGGAAATGCCCACACAAAGATGACACAGAGCTGGATTGAAATATAAGTATCCCTTTAAGTACAGTACGGCAAACGTGTTGATCTTTTTTATGTTGTTAAAGTTCATAGTAAAGCTTCACTAATCAATATTCTTATACAGAGAAATAAAAGCCAACGCTACTGTTCCCGTCATCACTACGGAGAGTTTTAACATCTTTCATTGTTTTGGTTTTACAGCTGCAACTTTACTGTCTTAGTTCGATCTCACCGCCCTCATCGCCCCTGCTACAAGCAGGCAGCTGTTTTCACTGAAAAAGTTAAGCTAGCTATTAAGCATAGTTTAGCATTTAGCCGCTAAAGAGCCAGATGTTTTTCTCAGGAGTTAGTGGAAAACAAAACAGAGCTGAAAAGAGGGTGAATGTTGGACATTCATCCTGTGGCTGGAAACACGACCCAAAATACATGCTAATATTGCTCAATGTCTACTGGATGTGTAAATGGGCAACTCTTTGCTAACACATTACATCTATATAGGGTGTTCATGTCCTAATGATGCTTGTTGCGCTGCCATTACATTTTTATTTTATTTTTTTTAATTAATGCAGGTTTAAAGCACAAATGACAAACACACACAAAAACTAGTGGAATTACAGACTGATGGCATTTGAGGTGCAGTAAGTGTATACTGTCTGAGGACTGGGTACTGGGTGAAACCTGCTTCCGTGGTCATAGGAGACGTGGCATCAGGAGCGGTGGCACAGCTCTGTTATTTTCACATGAAAAGCAGTTAGAAGGAAGGCTCAGATACGTTCCTCTATTCGCTCATTGACAACGGCTTCTTCCAAAGGGTGAAACAGTTCTTTAAATTCAGCAAAGTAAACTCTGCCAAATTGCGACACAGTGGCCCCTTCTCACAATCTTCCCAGATAAAACCAACAAACAGGGGGTTGAGATGTGGAGTACGAAGCCAGGTCAGTGTTTAGACTATCTGGGGCAGGAAACTAATCCCTCCATCTACTATCTGAGGCCTCAGTATTGTCCCACAGACATCTTATTAGTGTTAATAGCCACCTTGAGTTAACAAGAGGGATATAACTGAACAGAATACACCAAGCATGATAATGAGGGGTACAAGGCATCCTCCTATTAAAAACAGGAAGGTTGACTAACTGACCAGCTGACAGAGACACCAGAATTGTCACCTATGAAATTAACTAGTGTTCAAAAAAGGCTCCTGTGTGATCTAGGTGCTCTTTGAGTATTGGACAGACCTGTTCTCAGCTACCCTACATGATTTCTGAAGTGCAGATTGATGGACTGCCACAAATTGTAAGGTTTGATTTAAATGTATGGCAAGTGAACATATTAAAGATTAACATAATTTACAATAAATATATCTGCAATGCGTCCATGAATAGTAAAACCTTTAATTTAAAAAGATTGACATGTTAATTAAGCTTTAGAGGTACTGGTAGGAGGATGTTTTCAACCTGGTCTTTATGCTATGCTAACTGGCTGCTGGCTCCAGCGTTATATTTAAAGTGCATACATGAGAGTGATATCAATCTTCTTATCTAATTCGCAAGAAAGCGAATAAGCAGATTTTACACTGTTTCTAATTATATTTTGACTAGTAACAATGAACCTGTAATTCAGACTTGACTCAATTCTTTAAAGAGTCAAGATATGTTCAATGTAGTTCTGACTAGACAAAATTTATATTAGATAACTTTCATTCAGCACATTTAGATAGAAGATATCTTAATTATATTTTTGGACATCTAAAAGTCTACTCTGAAAAGATATCTGAAAATGGCGTTGGACTTATCTTGAATTTAATTTTGATCTTGACGTTAATAACAGTCCTAATTTCTTTTAAAATATCTAGAAAGATATTTGGATATGATTTAAAAAAAAATATATATATATTTTGGCCATCTACAAATACATTGCCATTAGTAATAAGTGAATTGTGAATATCTGAAAGGTCAATCTCATTAGTCTAATGCAGTAAATGATACAACAGTGTGATGATGTATATGATATCATTGTAGATTTCTCAAAAATTGAAATGACATGCAGAAAGCACAACATTAGAAAAGGAAAAAATGCTACATGCATCATGATTGTATGCATTTTTTGTGTTTGGGATAAACAGGATGTGAGCAAACTAATGAGTTTGTGTGTGGTAGAAACAAACTGTTTAAACCAGAGGCAGGAATTTAGACGAGCACTTCAAATTAGGACAGGTACCTAACAGCTGACAGACAGCATTAAGGGATTAGCTGGTAATGGCTGAGTTCAGGATAATTTAAGATACAGTTTGAGTTGTTCTGCCTTTCACAGAGAGAGAAACAAAAATGACCTCCAGGCCAAACACAAACTTGGATAGATAAATAAATGCCATTTTTGTTACTCTCTTTCACAATGCTAATAAATGGCTTTAACAAACCAGGGAAAAGAATTTGCTTATTATGCTATAGAGATGTGTTTTAGATGTCCCTGTCACCTACAAATTACGTTCCTACACAACAGAATGTATTTTTTTAATTACGTTTCGAGGGAAACATATTTTCTCTTGGGTTACGTTTGTTTTTTACTTTTCTGATTAAAGTGAGGAATGTCGGTTTGGATAAATGGGTCAAACAAACAGGACTTTTGTCGAGGAGAAGGCTTTCCTATGCTGTCCTATGTGATACCAAAACGTTGACTATTTATTTAACATACATACTTAACAAGGACCCCAGGAAGAGTAGAGTCACACGTGTGCTTCTAATGGGTATCCTTAAATAAACTAAACTTACATCACATATGAAACATACTTAACTTGTAACAAACTTATTTTAACCCAAACCACAGTCTTTGCCTAAACCTAACCAAGTCGTTTTATTTCAGTTCACAACATTCTGTTCTTAACCACGTGTTTAAAACTGCGACCGTTTCACAACGTGCGCCTGTTGCTGGTCTGAAGATGTGTCGAAACAAACGTACTCTGGGAGAAAATACGTTTCCCTCAAAACGTAATTGAGAATTCAGTTTAATTGTACGTGAACATAATTTGTAGGAGACAGGGGTGCATTTTGAACATTCTAACTGCTTTTCAGCGTAAAATACTATTTTGGACTGGTATTTGTATCTTATTATTTTACTAGATCCAAACCTATTCAATTGTCAAAGTAATAATATAGCTTGTAATAAATAGTATTTTTTTTTTTTTTTTTTAAGAAGTTAAAGCTCCTTCTTATTTAAGAACTTTCTATCTATGCATGAACAATTATGAACTGGAGTAGGATAGAAGTCAATGAGTTTAATGCTATTCTATCTAGCTTAGGTTGGCCACTTTGATAGTAAAAACTAAGAGAACTATATTAACATAATATTAAATAAAATGCTGACAGTGCACTGGAGTAATTATAAACAGTGTACGTTTCAGTAAATGAAACCCTTCCTGTGTTGGAACAACTTACATAGCAACTTCTTCCCTCGCTCCCATAACATTCCACAGTTACCATGAACCATGACACACTTGTAGCTGCCTCCCGTACACTCTGATGCTAATGAGAAACAAGCGTACTATCAGCCAAAGAGGGCTGGCTAATCTTCTGTTGTGTTCACTTAGTTTGGTTTCTGCTAAATTACAGCTTCACTCCCAGCTTTAACATACTGTATGCATGTGAAGCTGGTGGGATCGGGCTGTCGTGTGAGCTAAAGCCGGGGAGGATAAACAGTGTGGCTGCATTTAAGAGTGAGAACAGCTGTGATTACTTTTTGCAGGCAGGGGTTGTCATTTGGATGAGTGTTTTTCAGACTTCGTGAGTAGTCAGTTTTCAGTAGCTGCAATGTCAAAGTTGTAAAAGTCACATGTCCACATTTCACCTTTTCATTTTTAGATTTCTGATCAAGGATAAGGCTAGCGATATTCTATATTTTTGTTATTGGCAATAAATACTATTAAGAGACAAATGCCTGGGCGTTAGTTCGTCTCCCAATACTTTACGGCTTTCCTAATAAAGGAAGATGTCAGCCAGTGTAACAGTGGGGCTCATTGATGTGTTTTTAATAGTGTTTGGACAATGATGGAGCTCTCACATACAGTATATAACAAGATATATCAAAACCTGGCTCCACATAAAATCAAATGCTGTGTTTTGGTGCTGTGGTTCATGAAAACATATTTCCCTAAATGTTATGAAAAATCCTTATTGTAAAGGTATTTTTCGGTATGTCTTCTTCCATTTCCCCCCAAAAGTGCTATCTGAATATAATTAATCAGCTTTTTAGCAAATACATTCTAAATTTGTTAAAGGAGACGTATCATGATCATTTTCAGGTTCATACCTGTATTTTGGGTTTCTACTAGAACATGTTTACACGTTTGTACACGTTATTTTCCCCCATACTGTCTGTCTGAATATACCTGTATTCACCCTCGGTCTGAAACGTTCCGTTTTAGCGCCTGTCTCTTTAAGCTCCCCTCCTGAAAAAGCCCATTATGCTCCGATTGGCTTGCGAGAAAAATATGACGCACCTTTGCAAAGGTTGTTCTCAAGCTGTGGGGGGAGATTGGGGGGGGGGGGGGGGGGTATATTCTAATGAGCCTGCATGTGACATAGGAAGCCAAATTTGAATTGCTTGTTGAATCCCATGTTTTCTGATCCAGGCAGCCCACAAAAAAAACTGACTGGGTTGTCTTATTTCAGTTTGTGGGTTAGTGAGCACTCCAGCTACTCAAATGTATGTGCACTAGCACTGAAAAAGTGAGTTTTTAATATGTCCCCTTTAAAGCTGCAACAAGCTTTAGACACAACTCTGATATATTATCATCTTAAGTTAATATGCCACGCAACATGTTAGGAAACATGCTTATTTACACATCCAATAGACAGAGCAACATTAGCATTTATTTGGAGTAGTGTTTCTGGCCACCTCAAGTAAGGTGTTATATTCACCCACCCAGTGGGGAGCAATAGGGGCATATTTGAAACACTGGCCAAGTTGGATGAAGTTTGAGTCTAAAGTCTCTCTGGCTCAATATATAAATGCATATACATCTATATAAATATACATTATTTTAAATGGAGAGAGTGTGGCACCCATTCAAACTGCCAAAAGCTAAAAAGAAAAAAAGTTGCATTGGAGATCTTCCAATAAATACGCTGGAAGATTAAGCTTAAGACAACACTTCCCAGCTTGTGTGTGCGTGTAATCTAATGCAGATGTGCTCTACTGAGTCATTAACACAAATAAATGGTCTAAGCCACTTCCGGTGATGAGAAGAAATAGCTGGAAGAAAAAAAATTGCCTATATTTTTTCAAGGGGTCAGAAGGAGGAAGTTACTTACTGTCTCTAGGGACAAGAGGGCTGGAGGTTCCTCCCGCTGAGGTCCTTCCCACTGGGCTGGAATGCTTGGGTCCCCGGCCAGGGATTTTCAGTCCACTGGACTTGAGCATATTCATTCTAAGGAAACAAGGAGACGGCCAGGACCTGAGAGCTCCTCCCTGGGTGATGAAGGCTTGTGGATCAGTCACTAGATGTGGCAGTGGTGGCTGTCGCTCTCCATGTTTAGCTGTTGGGATAAATATAGGAACAGTTAAGAGAAATAATAGGTAAATAAGCACAAGGGCATGCTTATGTGTCTCGCCCAGCCTCCAAATCTGTATGAATGGACCAGACTGTTGAAGTAGAACAACTCACAACTGGTTTTCACAGGAACAGGAGTTTACGAGATGACAGGGAGCAGGAAATGTGTAGCTGTTTGTACAGCAGAACAAGTTATTTTTCCAAAGGTGGTCAAACATTTGTTGAAATGTCTTATCTTACCATGACTTGAATATGTTATGCATACTTTAGATCTGTGCAGGGATTCATAGTTTAGTGCAGCAACATGGGGGTCAGGACCCACTGAGGAGTCACTAGATAAATCTGAGGGGTCATTATCGATAAAAAAGAAAGAAAAAGTGCATTTCTTCTGACTTGTATTCTAATTTTTTTCTTGTGGAATTCTTGGTACTTCTTCCTTTTCAGGCTTCTCATGTCATAATATAGGCCATAAACCGTGACAAGGGGTTGCCAGTCATAGGAAAATATTGGGAGCCGCAGACAGAAGAAACGATTGTGATTTTTTTGTTTTGTTTACAGTATGCAGCTTTCATTTATATTTCTGGTCTTCATCCTACTTTACACTCAAATATACTGACAAAAAGTAAGAAATAATCATATTGGGATTTGTTTACATTCAGGAGTCTGAAATGTTCCAATATACCATGCTTAAGTGGCACCGATAATGTCAGAAGCTTCACTGGTAACGGTGACAGAAAAATATCCAAGCACTTTGGCCTTATTTCTGGCTACAAGTATGTTCACATTTGTGTTGTCGGCTGCTCATTATGACAAACCTATGTATATGTAGAAATAAATGAGAAGTAGGCACTAATCCCAAATTGTAATCCCACTACTACACTGCTGCTGTAGTGCCCCTGAGCAAGGCAAGGAGCCAACTTCCTTAATGAACAACCAAACACTGTAGTGGCACAGCGAAACACTTACAGCTCAAGAAGCTGACAGTTGAAAGCTGACATGTTTTAAGTTCAGTTGTTCTTTGTTCCAGTTATATTTACCTCTGTCAATGTCTGTTTTTGACAATTTTTAACATAGGTTTTATCCAGGTTAATAATAAACCTTTATTTATCCAGGTAAATTGATTGAGAACAAATTCTCATTTGCAACAACGACCTGTAGTCCTAGTATGCATGTCTTTATGGTGGGAAGAAACCGGAGCACCCGGAGGAAACCCACGCAAACACGAGAACATACAAACTCCACACAGAAAGGCCCGGAACGACCTGGACTCGAACCCAGAACCTTCTTGCTGTGAGGAAAAAGTGCTAACCACTGAACCGCCGGTTATCTATTTAACACCTGGCAATCTAACAGTAACATTTAAAAGTAGCATTGTAGTATTTACAATAAGCCTATTAGTATTGTGATAATCGTTACCTATGTCACAGTAAACTCAGCATTAATAATAACACCCCATTGCTTCATACATTCGTTCATGGTCAACTTATCAATTTAATAATATGCCTGATAGTTAATGTAGGCCGGTGCCCAGGTGCAGCATAGCCTACAAATCCAAGGGCCATTAAGAAGATATAATGCTGTTATAGCTACAATAAACAACACACATCTGGTTGAGGTTTTAAACTACACAGGGGAAAAACAAGCAGACTCCAGGCATAGCTATAGTTAAATCCTACATAGGCCTAATATTTACACTCGGCTCATCCAGATGATAAAAAAAGGCATTTTCATTGTAGAGCAATCAATCCAATAAACCTGTCGAGAATGATGGTTTTCCTGTAAGTGAAGTCAAAAATAAGGCCCTTGAGTGTCGACTGCTGGGATTTTCATATCTTATCCGAGGCTTTTCTTCATATGGGCCTGAATTAATTTTCCAATCGACACCTGATTTGAAGGGAAACAGGATGAAAGCTTTGGGATGATAATGCGCACCTCAACAAAATGTAACACAACGCCAGTTTGATCCATTGTTGTAGCTACTGCGGCAACGTGGTCCAGACTGCCCTTCACTTATTAAACCCCGAGTTCATAGCAGCAAAAATGACATTAAAGCACATCAATACAGGAAAATACTCACATTTCTATGCGAAATTGGAGCGTCCGAAGGGGTGTCCGACAACCGGCCAACTTTCAATTTTCTTGCCAGAAGAGAGGGACTAGTGGTTGCCACTCCCTGGGATGCAAATATGGATGCTGAGCAGAAACTGAAAGGGAGAGTCAGCGTGGATCAGTGGATGATGGCAACAACTGCACGGTGTCAGCAATAGACCCGGTGATGGCTTAGCAGTTAGCCTGCCGGTTCATTTTTTTTTCAGGAAGATAGCTGAAGCGGCTACCAAAGAGCAAAGATAATCGACATGTATACCGCTGTTTAAGTGTAGCCGAACACTGGCACACAGGTCCTTACGGTTCCCGAAAAGAAACGCAGCATCAGCAACACTCAAAATCAACTTTTCTCTTGTCTGGCTCTGATTAAACAAGCTAACAGTCTCAGTCTGGTCTCCCTGATAATCGGCTATTTTTTTCCGGCCCGTTCTCACTCTTGTCGGTGTTCCCACAGTGGTATGGATATGTTGGGTTAGCACAGCCTCCCTCTGACTCAACCCACCGGCTAGACTGAACAAAGGGGCTGGGAAGCAGAGCCTCCTGGGGGAAAGATGAGAGTAAACTAAAGTCTAGCTCATCTCCGTGACGTTCTCCGTTTAAAAGGAAGGGGATTTAAACTGGCCCGTCTTTATCGGTTCCATATACATGACTCAAAACGCATGACTCAATGCCATTTCCAAACATTGGTACTACGGTTGTTGTTCGGCATCAATACAATCTACAAAATAACGGTTTTCGACATAATATACCACATTTATGACACGGCTCCCAGTGTTCTTTATCCGCCTTTGACAATGCATCTTCAAATGGAAAACATCTGTCGTGCCAGTAATTAAAGTCAACATTTTACACGAATGCAGTGCTGTTTGAAACACCTTGCGTATGCCGAACTGAAAACTGGTTACTAATGTTTCCTTACAAGGTCTTGATTCACAAAAAGTGCTCGTACATTCGTTAATAAGTAATGAAACATTAAATAGCGAAACTTCTAATTCAAGTTTGGTGTAGGGTTCTCTTTGAGCTCGAGCACAGGCAAACTGACAGCTATAACAGGCAGATTTGAGAAGATATCTGAAACATAATGAATGCATGGAAGAATGATAGAGCTAATTTAGCGGTTTAAACTCAATGTCCACTGTCAACACGTGAATCCATTTAAACGCGTGGGCGATTCATTCTCATATTTCTCTGATGTGTCTGTGGTGGGTGGGGTCAAAACCTTAAAATGGATGTATGGATCATATCGCCTTTTCCGGCTCATTTTAAAACGTTCGGATTGGTCAGTGGAATGAAAACGTCCACACTGAGAAACACTGCGATTGGTCAGCTTGTCTTCTACTGGGAGTGCCACTGCCCCAGTTTGACAGCTGTACCGCGAAATAGAGACCTCTACTGCTTCACTGCACACACAGTGATCTAGTCCATATTCTTCACTGTTTTGATGTAAAAACGTAAAAATTTTATTCTTGGGTTATTTGCCTTACAATATGCTTTGCACATTTGTTCTAGCTTTGTAGCCTATGTTGATATTCATCTACTTATTTTAAGTAAAGGAACATTTCCAAATGTTTGAGAAATATGGATTTGGTTTCTTGCTGAGAGTTAGATAAAAGATAGCTAGCCTACTACTCTCTCACTGGCAGTTGAAAATGAAGTTTTAGCCAGCAGCCAGTTAGCTTAGCTTAGCTTAGCTATGATTGAGCATATGGTACAAACTTGAAACAGCTAGAATGGATCTCTCCAAAAGGGACAAAATCCACCTACCAGCACATCTTAAGCTTATTAAAATACATTGTCTATGTTGTTTATTTAACTCCTACGAAAACCAAAGTGTAGGTCTATGATGTGTTAAAGGTGAACCCACAGATAATCTAACTATGCAGTTCCCCTCAGCTCTACAGAGGAATTAAGCATTTTTCAGCTCATTTGGTTAAGTCTCACTTCTCTTATAAACCCTATTTCCAGCCACAGGATGTTGCTATTTTCAGCAAAAAAAACTTAGCAACTATAACTGTATGCCTACATTCAGAGACACAATAACATGAATGTTAATGTTGCTTCATGTCTCCTAGATATGGTATCCAGTACTAAACATATTTAATAGTGTACAGTGAAGTACATTACAGTACAGCTGGTACAACTTGGCACTTATTGCTGGTCATATCCATAAAGTCCATTTGGCTGCCGGAGGAGGGAACACAGAGGCCTTCTAACAATGTCCCACCACAATCTCATACATCCTCTCAGGTGGCGACAATATAGCCTATATTATACCCCACTCTCAAATGTAGCAGGGATGACTACAGTTGCAATCTTGGTACTTGGAAACAATACACTTCTGGACAAATAAAAGAACAGATTTGTAGGAAGGTCAATGAGAGTGAAGGAACTTGTTAACCAAATGTATATAAATGTGTATGTAGGTTGTTACAAAATAACTCTCAAGCAGCTGTTAATTGTTGAAATGTTGCAGTTTTCTCTATTGGCCACTAGAGGTCTCTCCAGTTCTATATTAAGTCTACTGTGTGAGCCTTATCTATGGACAGGATTTCTGCACTAAACTACAGCAGAATGTGTGTTTTGGCACACCTGAAGTTAATGTGAGTAGTTAGATGAAATGGTTGTAGCTTGGAGTCCGCAGTGCACATCTGATGCTAATGTGGATGATTAAACATGGGAAAAAATGAACCCATTTACAATACAAACCAACTAAGCCTTATACTTCCAGAAAACATTGTTTCCTCATTGCTATGCTACTGTTACACAACACAGCAGGCTTTAATGCTACACATTAAGTCTACAGTATGTGTTACATGTTTAAACATTTTAGTAAATTGATTCAACAAATCTCAGATATTTTCATATTAAAGTTATAGTGCGTAGTTTCTGTCTCCCCCATGAGGAATTCTAAGGAATGACAACAAAACTGGACGACACAATCTTCTGAACATAGCCACACTGAGAAATACAGAGAGAGTTGTGTGGAGCTGATAGTCTTAATTAGCTTTGTTACAACTCCTTTGGCAATGGCTTGAATGTAACGGACGTTCATTATTAAACAGTTTCGCACTAAAGCTTTAATATATTTCCATTTTGCTGGGCGTATTTGCTGAGTGTTGAATGTTTTCGCTGATAGCATGAAAACAACAAGATGTCACTAGCCTAATTGTTAATTATTTTCTAACTTTTCAAATGACATCATCATCCAAAACAATGTCACAGGATTAAGACTAACAAATAGCCCATATAAAAGAAATGTGAACTTACCTGGCTGCAATTCTTTCTATTCAAATAATTGTATCCAGTGTGTGTGTGTGTGTGTGTGTGTGTGTGTGTGTGTGTGTTGGGATGTGTGACTCCAACATCAGAGGAGTCCTGTAAAGTCACCGGCTATAAAGTGAAATTTGTTGTTTGTGTGTCAAAATATTTTTCAGCAAGCTGTTTTTCTAAGTGGAGGAGATTTACACTGTAATATTACAAGAAAACAAAATAAAGTAGTAAATATCTCAGAATAAAACACAGTGTTGTTGATCAATTGTATATTTCTGGGCCCTTTTAGTTTTGTCCTGTTCTTTATCAACAGATATCATCATCATTTAAGTCCAGAAAGTGCCTTAACCCACCACCCAGCACTCTGCTTCGCTCTCTTAAAGTGCTCATATTATGCTTTTTGGCTTTTTCCCTTTCCTTTATTGTGTTATGTATCTCTTTTTACGTGCACGTTATAGGTTTACGAAGTGAAAAAGCCCAAAGTCCACCCCAAAGGCATCCATACCATCTCCAACAGAAAACACTGATCAAAAACTGCTCCAAACAGCTCTATTGTAGTCCAGACTTTACTTCCGTGACGAACATGGCACGCCCTCATACTTTGCTTCTGACTAGGTAGTAGCATAGACAGTTAAATAAATGGACAACGTGACACCGTAGATTTCTACAGAGACCAGTGAAGGATATTAGAAGCACTTTTCCGGTAAGGGCTGAGCGTTACTGTGCAGCCTCCAACTGAGCTTGACGACGTAGATGTGACGTGAGCAAGTCTTCTGGTAGCTGTGCCAAGAGAAATCTCAATCATTCCCAATCTTGCAGAGACGGAGAGCGTAGGTATATGTAAGGAGATAACATAGGCACAGGCTAATTATTGCTAACTAAAATGCTAGTTAACATTAGTAATTAAACTTAAATAGCTAATTTAAGTAAAAACTGCATGCGAGCTTTTCCTGTACTGTACGGTTATTCCTCTACTATACTAAGTTGCATGGTTATGACACAATCGTTAGCCTAATTTTACAAAAATGCCTGCTACGGAACCATAACGTGAGGTGCAAGGTAATGGAGCCTTTTATACATTGTCATGTTTCTTTAGAAATAAACAATAGACAAATAGAGTCTTTAAACGCATCAGATGTAAAGTTATTCGCTGTCAAAGTGGCGCCAAAATGAATGGCAGTCAATGGGATGCTAACAGCGGGTGATGGCTTGTTAGCAACAAAATGGCTCCATAGGAGGTACGCTTTGTGGAGGCTGGCTTACCCCCTTGGGTAGTAGTCCTTACCTAGCTACTGCGCATATGCGACTCCACACAAAGATGGAATAGAAGTGAGATGTCTCACTCTGTAGCTAAAACAGAGAGCTCAACACAGGGTGAAAAGAGGAGCTGCAGCAATGTGCAGTAAAACAAAAATATGGTGTTTTTTGAAAATTAAACCATGTAAACCTTTTCTGATATAACCTCTAAAAACAATTATGAACCTGAAAATGAGCATAATATGAGCACTTTAACATCATCACATTCAAATCAAACTGTACATAAAGCATAAAACTGGCTCATTATCACCGTCTAGTGACAGGAGCCATAAACTCATAAACTACATCCTCCTCAGAAAGCCTCAGAGCTGTTCAAATTGTTCATTGTTGTTGTTTTTCTTTCATATTCATCCCTCTTAAACTAGCTTACTCCTTTGCTTAAACATAATAAAACACAGTTTTTACATGATTGTTTTCCTGGTGTTGATCATTTGAATGTTTTCAGTTAATTTAAAGTATTACATGCTTTTCTTTGGTTTGAGGTTTTTAATGGTCTTTAACCCCTCTCAAATGCTTACTATAGTAATAAAGGATTTTTTTTTACTTCCCAAAAAGTGAAAACATTGATGACTAATGTGTAAGTTTAGGGCCCTCTGGTGGCCTGTTAGTAGTTAGTACAATAACCAAAAGTACGTGGAGGCTCCTGCCCACATACGTTGGTGGAGCTTTGGTCTGACGGTGGTTTTTCATGGTTTAGTCATGGGCTAGTACCTTTAGTTCTAATCATAGACTGTTAATATTAATGGACAGAGCATGTGTGACGTCACCCATTGGTTTGTGGAGATCTGATATGAGTTGTCGAGTTTGCCGTTGCGAGCGCAGTCATCTTACTTGCGGATGTGACAATTTTAGATGAGAGGGAGGAGTGAGGGATGAGCCATAGACTGCTGCTTACACTCTACGTTAAGCTATACACTTTCACTGGCAATCACATCATAGCCACGCCCTAAAACCCCCCCTGCTTTATCGCCAATTTTAAAATCAACGAGACCATAATTCAAAAAATTAACATCATTCTGTATTGCAGAAGACAAAAATGAAGTGAGAAGTGGGTCACTTTCTCATAGACTTCTACAGAAACCAACCTCCTTTTGCAACCGCACATGTCGCCCCCTGCTGGAATTCAGATAGAATGCCGGTTTAAGGCACTATGTACTGTATTTGCAGCACTTCACCGAATTGGATGCTTTGTCCATTAATATTAACAGTCTATGGTTCTAATGAAGGGGAATCCTATTATAAGTATAAAAGTGTCTCAGTACAAATAAATAGATTGTAGCACATAAAAAACAAAATACTGGACACTCAGGACAGAACAGAAACCAATGTTTAGGAAGGTATACAGTAGATCTTAAGGCTCTGACACACCAACCCGATGACCGACCGTCGGCAGAAAAGGCAGTCGGACTGATCAGTCGGCTCCCCGAGGTCAATAAAGTGCCTCAGAACACACCGAAGCAACGCCGACTTGAGCGTACATTCTGCACGTGCGTGAGATGTAATACGTCTCCATAAAAGCAGGCGGCACTAATCTGTATTGTCGCCCAAAAAATGAAAACCGGAAATGAAGAACGTTTTCAAATGGGTCTGGCTTCTCCCGAATTTCAAAGCCAGACCATAATGGAGGCTCGTTTGGAATACAATCTCGTATTTTACGAAAATAGTTCACCGAAACGTATTTCTGAAAACATTTTAAGCGAGAAATAGGCCATACAGTTGCTGAATCTGTCTGTTTTTTTTTATCTACAAAGGTCAGTTTGAAAGATTTTCGTCAGATTTTGAGAGGCGTTCGTCACTTCTTCAAGTAATGAAGAAGAAATGTTTTGTTAACAATGATTACAACACTATGATTACAACACTACAATTCTTCAGAATATATGTACACTGCTGTGACTGGTCAGTTTTTTTTAAGAAGACATGAACATCATTAATAAATCAGAAATCATGATGATTCAAACACCTTAATTGATGCATTCATTAACAAATTGATCCTGCATGAGAAACTATTCATTCTTGTATATTACTGATAGTTCACGAAGTACTACATGAATGAATTTATGTTTTTTCATGCATGAATTCATAATAATTCATGTACCATTAGTAAAAAATGTTCCCGAAAATCCCTGCAGCCAGGTTCCAAAATCTTGTAGTAAGCCTTCCCAGAAGAGTTGGGGCTGTTAAAGCAGCAGATGAATGCCCATGGCATTGGAATGACATTTTTAACAATGAAATAGGGGTGTAATGTTCAGATGTTTACATATTTCCGGCCATATCGTGCATGTTTTATACTACTTTGCAAAGTTACCCCACCAAAAGTGTGTCTAATTGAATGGTTGTGATGTTAAATTAGCATTACGCACCATTATATTCTATGTTCCTCTCGTCCATCCACAGTAACTGACCACCAGCCAGTCACAACAATATGACAAATGGTCACAGGCCGACCTGAGCTGCCTCATTAGTATTCAGTGTGTCCAGATAATGCCCCTCTGTGATTTATAATAATGGCTCAGTGTTTCTGAGTGTGTGGACGTTGCCCTCTCATTCTGCTTCGTAGGGGAAGTGACCGGATTATGCGTTAATCCCATTATGATGCTGCCGCAATGTGAGGGCCGGTTGGAGGGATTAGAAACTAAAGGCTCGAGCTTCAGGACGGGATCAGCAGCAAACTGGGTGACTGTAGCTACTAACATTGATAAAGACACTAATGGCACATGTAAACAGTTTAGATGACACTGCCACTGACCGAACAAGTAAAGGGCATATTCATGAAGATACACTGGCATGGTATGTATTATTTATTGTTCTGCATTGCTGTTTTTGTAGCTCTCAGTATCAGCAGTCAAATGGACAACCCAGCAAACAGTTGATGGATGATGACGTAAAGCAGGCAGCCAAGTTTGGTGTCAGCTTAAATGAGCAGTAAATTCACAATATGTTACGGCAGGTTTTTGTATGGAGTCTGGAAAGTGCCATCAAAAATAATTGTAGACATGTATGGTGTTTAATTAGAATCAATTACGGTAAAAAAAAAAAAAAAAACGGATTAATTTAAAATACACTGATTATATCAAAAGAAATCAGTTTGTAATTCCTGCTGAATATTGCCAGAAATGCCAAAAATGTATTGTTGAGTCATTGGAAATGGATAAAAAAACTCCAATGGTTAGGGTTCACTCTATCATTTGAAATAGAACAACAATGAGTGAATGGACAGATGAATGTGGACTGATCAATGAACAAAGTCATGAATTCACTGACTGAGCGAACAAAGGAATAAGAGAGAAGGAAGCAATATAGGAAGGAAGGAAGAAGCAATAAAGGGAACATCAAATGAAAATAAAAGTAAGGCCCAGACTAACACATTGTTTACGTTTAGCCTTTCTTCACCATTACGTGTCACACAGAGGGAAACGTCTCTTTTGAGAACCCCCCAAAAGATGCAAAATAAAACAAAAAAAAACAAATGAATTATTTCAAGTTATTCAGTTATGATCACTCCTCATTTTTCTTGCTTTAGGCTAGTTTATTCCATAGCTGATTTTAATTAAAAATACAAAAAAGAATTCACAAGCTCTTCATAAAGTTCTTTCCCTGTAACATGAAAGGATAACTTTTTTTTTATTTCTTTTTTTTAGCTCTTTTCATTAAAGTAATATGACACTTAAATCTTTTGCTGAATTAAACATTTTCACCCAACTACACAGAGAACTAATATCCTGAAATATTCATATTCTTACAGGAGTCTGCTGAACATTTAATGTTTGGAGCGAGCTGCTGCCGATAGTGTACCACCGGTTTTGACCGATGAGAGAATGATTAACCTGGCTGGCAATGATGATGCATGTGTGTGTGTGTGTGTGTGTCACTGTCAGGGTGTGTATACATGACAGTAGGTGAAGGTCTGGATGAGGGACAGAGATCACAGACTTTAACAAAGACAGCAGAGCATCTGACCGAGACGAGAGACAGTGACAGAGAGACAATGTGCAGGAGTGCAGACAGTAACTGTGCCTAATTGTCCTGCATTATTGGTGTTTTAAGTGAAAAGTTTTTCGCAACAGGCAGTATATTGAACTCAAAGGATTGTATTTCATCTTCAAGAGCCCAACAAGTGTTTTTTGGCTCCCTTGGTCCAATGCAGCCAGCGGAGTAAGTGCTTATTAAAAGTACAGCAGAGGCACAATAGCTGTGACTATGTCAAGGTCTGAGGAAGCAGTCAGAGTCTGATACAGCAAGTAGAAGCAGGAGTAGGTTCAACAGAAAATACCAGAGGTGAATACAATCTGTACCAGGCTGCGGGCTCTACTGTTTCTTCATCTTCTACCTCCTCATCTTCTGCTCCAGCTGCTCCTGCAGCAAACCAACATAATCAAATCCTCAACTAGTCCAGCGTCTGGCTCTTCCACAATCTGCAGCAGTCTCAGGTAATGCATGGAAGTGGACTGCGTGTTTGTGTGTGTGGTACATATTACTGTATTTTAAGGTGGCAAGATGTTTTGACTGTATAAAGGTACAAGCAAGTGGACACAAGGGTTTTACATTTGAATGAATACAGTTACACCATTAAAATATGGATGTATTAGTCAGCATTTAAATGATGTCTAGCAATCAGCACTTGAGTTTGCAAATCAACACGAGACTACCAGCGGAGTTTCAAAAGAGCCAAATCATCGGCTGCAGCTAAACTGGTCAAAAACAATGCATAATTTGGAGAACTATCTGAAAAAAACACAACCTGCACCAAATAAGAACTAATTTAAGGTAACCAATAAGTGACATGACAAACATAATACAGTATCTAGACAGTACATAAATGCTGTTAACTAACATTTGTCATAAGGTGTTGATGTTATGTTTTTTTGTTTCATTAGTGTGTCCACCCTATCTTCTTTATAAGTAGTATGTGGTTTGACTTGAAACGTGTTAGTTGTATCACTGTTTGTCGGGGGTGTTTTAGCTTAATGTCAACTCGGGCTGTGCCAGCTGGCTGGACTTTGCCACATAGAACGAGACAGTTTCCCAGACACAGGTAATGCCACCTTAATGTTGTTATCTTACAGACTGTAATTAGGAGCAGTCAAGTAAAGACCTCTTACGTCAGCCTCCCAGTTGTAAATAGTAATTTTGAGTGAGAGATAATACAAAATTCGGACAGCTGCAATATCACTCTCTTGGTGAAAATACTTAACAGAAATATTAACAAAGCAGTGGCAAAATGGCTGAAGAACACCTTTGCTGGCAGTTAGACCTCAATACAATTGTATATCAACACTAATACAGTCTTAAAAAGGAGCTACAGTACCTGTTCTACTGTGTGTATGTGATTTCACATGTTGACAAACTGCTAGTTATAAGTAAAATGTACTAAAAGTAATGTCACTGAGTGCTAATAACGGTATTGGTTTGTTTAACCAATAAAGATAAATGACCTAAAGATCCCCTCCACTCAAAATGTGTTTCTGTAATGTTTATGCCCCATAAAATGTCCGACCCTTACAATACTGACTTCTGAATCTGAGATTCAAATTGCGGCAGCTAGATTTGGTACGTCACAGATTCAAAAGCCAATCGCTGTCTTATAGGCAAAAGCCGGAAAAGAAACGTGAAACCTCGAGCACAGAGCGACCAGAGAGTGGAAACACACTCGTCATTGTAGCTGTCATCCACCGCCACTTACAAGCTAACAAGCTAACAAACAACATTAACAAAGATACGATGCTAATTACACTTACCATTTTGATACGTCAACTTTTGGTGCACAACAGACCTCCTCATTTGAGTCTGATTCTGACTGTGGCTCAAACTTGTATGGCCGAATCTCTCCGATGTTTCTAGCCATCTTAATGCACACCGCCCTTTCACCCGAGTAGATGGAGAGCGAGGAGAACGAGGCCAGATACATCATTTATCAGTAAGGGCAATAAGGGAGAAAGAGTAGATGTGCTTCCAGTGGAAAGAGTATTTTACATACTTAAAAACATGTCTGGAGTGGGAGAAGGTGTGTGAAGGAAGGTTTTCTGTTCTGCAGTGGGTGAATGCAGCATGAACTCCAGTATGGAGGACCATACCATATTATCAAAATGGAATGAATCAATGATCTCATGAATGGAATGGCTGAAATCATTGAGAATATAAAAGAAGAAAATGTTTGTCAGCAAGCTAACTACTGTAGTTTCTGGGTCCGTTTATTCATCTCTTCTCCGTGTTTGCTTTTCGGTCTCCTCCATCACAGCTGTTGCCATGGCGTCAGCAGCTCTGGAGCTGATGGGATTCTTCCTGGGCCTGCTGGGGATGCTGGGCACCATGGTCGCCACAGTGCTACCGTACTGGCAGATTTCCGCCCACATCGGCTCCAACATTGTCACGGCCGTGGCCAACATGAGGGGCCTGTGGATGGAGTGCGTCTACCAGAGCACAGGGGCCTTTCAGTGCGAGACCTACAACTCCATGCTGTCCCTGCCCTCCAACCTGCAGGCCTCTCGCGCCCTCATGGTCATCTCCATCGTGCTATCTATACTCGCCATTGCCATGGCGGCCCTGGGGATGCAGTGCACTCTCTGTTTGGAGGGCGCAGGTGCAGTTAAGGGTCGTGTGGCAGGCGCCAGCGGGGGCTTATTCCTTGCTTCCGGCTTCCTTTCACTCATTCCGGTGGCATGGACCACACACGAAGTGGTCCAGACCTTCTACCAACCCAACTTGCATTCCAGTATGAAGTTTGAGCTGGGGGAGTGTCTGTTTATTGGTCTGGCCTCTGCGCTTATCTCCATGCTGGGAGGGGGGATGCTGTCTGTGTCATGCTTTGAGGAGCAGGATGGCGGCCGTGGGAGACGGCACGGCGGAGGGTATCCATATCCAGTGGGAGGCGGCATGCATGGCACAGGGGTACGGACAACCTCACAGACCTACCACAACCCCACCCTGCAGGTGGGTGGCATCAATGCAGCCAGCAGGGGGCAGACGCTGCTCCGCGGTAACAGTCACAGCTCCGAGTCGAGTGCACATGGAATCCAGGGAGCCAAGAAGCCCACTGCGGCAGGATATGACATCACAGGATACGTCTGAGGTTACTGTAACTCCATCACACCGTTAAATCCGGTCCCCTGACAACTTAACTTTCAATTACATGTATTTATGTAATGTATTTAATCAAATGTTTTCACTATATATGCTTGACGGAGCAAGAGGACAATTGAAATACAAACGAGTCAACTGTATCACAAGAATCTTGCTTGTTCAAAAGTTAGTTGGCAACACATTTGAGAGTCTTCACTGCCTCAACTGCCACAACAGTAAACACAGGTGAGAGTCCTTCCGCTCATATTATTCCCATTTTAAAATGCTTTTTATGAAAACATCGGTGCCTAATGGTTTGGTGCCCATTGACGAATTGTATCGGAGGGACACAGGTCTACACTTTTACATATCACAAATACATTTCCAAAGGTCACTGTTACATTGCAGAAATTTGCCATATACATAAACCTGTTCTTTCTATATATAGAGCCAACAAATGCATTGATTGTTTGTGTGAAATAAAAAGGCAAATGTACTTTGTAAAATTGAATGGGTTATGGAAACATACATACATTGATTTAGTATCTTGGACTGTTTGAACATGTAAGTGATATCCAGGGAACATTTTGAGTTTCACTTGATTTTTGGTGACTTTATTATTTGGACAGTTCAGTGTTGAGAACTATTTGCTGCATGTGTTTAAATATTCACCCCTGTTTTCAATGTAACACCTGAACCCAACCCTGATATTTATATACACTTCTAACAGTACTGTATCATCTAAAGCTCAAACATGTTATTGACACATTACAGTCCATTCATTGTTAATTAGTTACAGGACACTGGAAGTGTTATTAAATCAAAATGTAATTGTCTTGTTAAGTACAATTCAGAAAGAAATTTTTATAATGCTGTTTCCATATTAATAAATATTGTGCCTTATTATCACTATTATAGTGTAAAAATGTCATGTGTATTTGGTCTGAAATTCAGTTTCGTATTTTCAGGCTGAAATAAGAAAAATGGGTAACAATTTACTTGAAGGTATCTACATAAGAGTGACATGACACTGTCATGAACACATGACACTGTCATGACATAGTCATGACACATGAACCCTAACCCTAACCGTAACTTGTCATTACAAAAACCGAATGACACTTACTAAAAGAAGCGTTATGTCATAAACGTTTATGACTTGTTTATAATGTTTATGACATATTCATGACAGTGTCATGTCACTCTTATGTAGATACCTTCAAGTAAAGTGTAACCGAAAAATGTTTGCTGGGTGTTGGCAGGATTTCCTCAGCGGGTGGGGGCAGGCCTGCACTTGGCACATCTTGGAGGTATATTTATACATATTGTCAGTTGTGCGAAGATCACTTGTTTTGCTTCCTGAGTGATGCACAATGTTTCACGACATGGATATGTTGGATAATTCTTTATATCCTTGTCTTCATATATGTTTGAGGGACAAACAAGATGAAGCCTGTTATGGTCTCTTAGTTTCATTTTCCCTCAGTTGATTGTTCAACCAGTCGGAGCTGGTTAATGTGGCTTGGGAAAGGGAAGTTTGGGGTCCCCTGCTGGAGCTGCTGCCCCCGCGATGGATGGGATGGATGGTTGATAGTTCATGATAGCTGATGTTTACAGAACATAAAACAACTTTTTTTCAACTGATTCAAACAAAGCACCAAAAAACTTAGTAATTTGTTGAATTTTTGCCAGCCCAAACACTATTTTATATACCGTATTGGTCCGAAAAGACGACCCTATATGACACCCACCTCCCTTTTTTCAAGAAATTTTTTTGGAAAAGTAGTTTATAATAAAAACACATTGAATAAAACAAGGTTGGCTGTTGTTTTTAACATCTTTTAAATAAAATATTATTCAATATTTCCAAGGCCTTCAGCTGAATGACTGCTCTGGTAATGGACATCCCATCATTACGTCATTACGTTTTCTCCTGTCAATCTCTTAGAAGTGGTTGCTTTGAGGACCACGGTAAGATTTGTTCTGGCTGTTTGCATTTTTAGAAGGTGTAACATCTCCATGACAATGCCCCGTCGTACTTCCGTTCTTCTTCTGACTTCCAGGCTTTCTGTAGCTGGATATATAATTTGTTGCGTCTAAATATGAATGTGGAAAACATTAGTGATAGTGAGATACTAGCTACAGTTACACTTGTAGTGATGAATCGGCAAAAACACATTTTATTTCTCTGAGTCACGGCCGGTGGCAATTTTAGACCCTTTTTACGGGGGCTCAAACCCCCCTAAATTTCATCTCAGCCCCCCCTAAAAATTATAATAATAAAAAAACTAGTGCTGTCAGTTAAATGCGTTATTATTATTAACGCAAACCCATTTTAACGGCGTCAATTAATGTTCTTTTTGGCCTAGCAAACTTTGTAGTTTTTTCACATGCTGTTGCAACAACTAGTAACGTTAGAAAAACTACAACACCACACCAGATCTAGCTAGAACGGAAACAAAACAACAGGCACGCTGCATACACTTGTTTGGGCTCGCGAGCCGGCCAAAGAGTAGTAGGCTAACGTTACGTTTTGAGTGGATGGCGAGTGCAAGACGCCGAAATGGTTGCCAATAAGATTCTGAATGGAAAGTTTACTTTTAAAAAGTTGCCACATGGTTCCATTGACAAGACCAAAGAGATCTGTGTGTTTTGTCGTTGTGAACTGAGCTATCATTGCAGCACGTCCAGTCTGAAATACCATTTGATGGCCAAGCACACAGCTGATGCCAATTCTCCGCCCCCTCGTCAAAGCCAGGCGACAAAAACACAAAGAAACCAATCCACTTTTCCATGTTGATAAGAGCATTACAATGAGAAAAAAATAATGGGACAAAAAGAAATCAAGGGACATTTAGAATAGATAAAAATGTGCGATTAATTGCGAGTTAACTATGACATTAATGCGATTAAATATTTTAATCGTTTGACAGCACTATAAAAAACAAATTATTTAATACATTTTAGTGCTTCAAGTTAGAGTTTGTGAACTTGTCTGTTAGTAACAGAGGGCAATTACAGGCTCAAAGAAACAGGTTTAATATCCTGTGTGTCTGTTGCCGATGTTATGCACCTGTAACCCAGTCAAGGAAAGTTTTATTTATTTGTTTACACCTCATTATTTCATTTGATTCTGGTAGTCCATTAAGGGACTTTTGTAGTTTTTTCATATGCTCAATATTTTGCGTTTATCATCTGTTATAATAAACAAATATATTCATTGTTATCCGGGGAAATTTCTGATTTAGCAGGGGGTTAACACTTTGGCAAGGCACTGTATCCGTGTCACATTCTCATTAGGGGCTGAGCCCACCTAAAGGTCTGATCCTAGAATCGCCCAGTCACGGCTTTGTTCTAACGCCGCTGGGCTCTCTGTCTCTCTCCATCATATAACGTTACCGTGCTTTGGGGCACTCGTTGAGGCTCCGTCTAAAACGCTGCTTTTTCGACTAGCTGTTTGTAACATTAAAATAAAATGGATAATTGTATTTCTATAGTTTATAGCTGACTTCTCTATTGTTAGGCTCCGGTCAGACCCGGAACTGAGAAACAGGCACACAAACACAGATGAGCAGTTTACAGTGTTTATTAGAAACAATGTTTGATAGTGGAGGAGGGAGATGGCCAGGATAGCTGCTCCAGGCAGGGTCGAAGCCGGAGATCAGAAGGCCAGGCAGCGAAGATGACGGCTGGGTGGAATGGCTGGTTGAGAGCGGAGTGGCGAGGTGAGTAGGCAGCGAGGGGGCAGATGAAAGCTGGTGAGCAGCGGGTCCAGAGGCAGAGAAGGAATGCGTGAGCCAGAGCATAAATGAGGCAACAACCAAAATGGAAACAGAGAAAACAGGGATAAGTCTCTCAAGCACAGAGTAGAGCCACGTTACCACGAGAATGGTTGCAACGAACTGGCGCTGAAGAGGTGAACAGCCCGGGTTGATAACTGTTGGTTGAGTACTGGAATGAGCTGCAGCTGGCTGGAGCCGAGCAGGTGAGAGTGGCCACGCCCCTTGACCTAGATCCTCTTGAGTGACATGGAAGCCGGTGGAGACAGACACAGACAACACACACACAAGGGAAAGGGGAACAGGAAAACAGGCAGGGACAGGGAAACAGACACTGATCCACAACATCTATTGGCTGTTGAAACAGGTGACGTCCCTTACGTTCTGCGACTTGAACAGCTGAAAGTCTAGACCCCGATTATTTAAGACGACCCCACTTTCTTTTAGATTTTTTTCTAGGAAAAAAAACCCTTTCTTATATTCGGACCAATACGGTATAATATAGACAGCTGCATTAAAAAGAGAGCCCCATAATTAAGAATAGAACAGAAAAATCTAGGTGTGTTTCTGCACCATTTGCAGGTTTTGAGTTTGTTGTGCATTCACACAAAAAAAAGTGACAAGATGTGTTTTTAGTGTGATATCGATAGGCACTAATTGTCTCAAAATGCAATATAGAAAGGCAACAGAAAAGCTGCTCACAAACAGTTACATAAATTGCAGATGTTGGTGAGATAGCTACAGGAACATCAGACATGTCGGTTTGTATTATATAAAAGTACTGCTCTTAGTATCTTGAAAACACAACTTTAAAGTATGTACATACAATAACTGGCACATGAAGGATTTTTTATAGAGCAGCTGGTAATAATTAAAGAGTGTTGTTGTTGTTAGAGGTGAGATTCTGCTAGTGTTTTTACAATCTAGAATGGGGAAAAGGTCACAGCCCTGAACTGAAGGCAAACAGAATATCGACACAAACAAACCAAAACAAACATAGCCACTAGTTTAGTCCGATCGATACGCAGCTCCTGTTTGACTAACCGGTGGACCGTGAGACCAAATCCTCATGTTTACTGGTTCAGCTTACAGTACAGTCACAAAACTGTGTAACACGTTTGAGATTTGTGGCTTGAAAGGCTGTTGATGATTTCTATTTCAACTAGCTATCTGTGGCACAGGTTCCACTTGAAATAGTGCAGGTCTTGGGTCTGTGCTAACCTTTTATTGGTTCTGAGAGGACTTGCCAACAGTCTATTAAATGAGCAGTAGATTATGCATTGTCTTAAGGCTCCATCATATCAGAGTTCAGCATTGAAGTTTGTATGTGCATTGCTGTCACAGAAAAACCACAACAAATGAGAGTGTGGTTACTTTTCTTTCATACAGAAATGGAGGTTTTGAATGTAGGGTACCAGTTAACTCCAAGTTTAATTTCATTGTGTGATTTTCCCAACTGCAATTGCATTGCAAAAATGCAATGCAGTCTGTGTGAGCTTATGATAAATTAGAGGCACCGCATCTATTTAATAACTGTTGGGCCTCTTGAAGTCTGCGTATATACAGTGTTCTTCTCAGTGAACAAGCCTACTGTGGGGTGATAGGTAAGGGTGCAGTTCTTTAGACCAGTGAAGACCTCAATTCAAACATAAAATCCTGCAAACCACGATCCCTGGTGGTCAAACCCAAAGGGCAACTGGAATCCTGCCAGGAACTGAACTGGTTCAACCAACACACACACACACACACATTTGACCGAGAGAACGTTAGAGATAAGTGGACTGGACACACACACACACACACACACACACACACACACACACACACACACACACACACAGAGCATGTGGGAAAGACACACAATCCCCTAAACATACAGTAGATGATCCTGAGCACCTTTTATCACAGATACAGTCTGTGAAACCAACATACAGGGGTTAGACAAATAAGGTAAACACCAAATGACAACTCTGCAGTCATTTGTTACAATCATGATGTTAGGTTGTATACCACTTTTCAGCATTTGTCGTCTGTAAATAAACAATGGCTCTTTGATATCTGAGGTTTTAAAGAAATATGAAACATAACATTGCATGACAAATTATATTAGGCTGTTAGAAAAAGTCAACATGACCTAAATAAAATCTCATTGTACATGTATATGTCAAAACTAATACAACCAAGAGTTTTTATTTCAGTGAAGATTTTAGTTTCCTCAAAAACAAGACCAGCTTGGTCTTTAAGAGTTCAACTTTTGACATCAACGTTTCAATGCATGAGAGACACAAAGTGCATTCAAGCTTACAACACAGTGGTCAGTGCTGCAGTACATCAATGATATCAGTGTGAGGATAGGAAAGGAGATAAGAAGAGACACTGCAGGGATTATGTGTGTTATGTCTTTTAAACAAACTAACCTCTATGGATGAAGTTTTTTGGCCATTACTCAAAGCAGAATAACCTGTAATGGCTGAATGGCTCCACCTAGTGTCCAAAAGAAGAATAACATTGAGTTTAAACAGGAGTCACCTAAATACATAAATAGCATTTCAATTGACATTCATGTTTCACTGCAGTTGGATTGGTTAACATGTAGACTGATTGTACAGTGCTGCTCATGAGTATAGGAACCCATGCTAAAGTTGACTAAAAAGAGGAATAAAAAAATCATCTTTTGGAAATTGATCTTAATGCCTTTATTAAAAAAATGAGGAAAAATCCAACCTTTAAGGACACCAACTTTTTTTGTGAATAATGTATCGTAAATAAATAAATGTTCTTCCTTAAAATACAGGGGGCATAAGTAACTACACCCCTATGTTAAATTCCCATAGAAGCAGGCATATCGTTACTTTTAAATGCCAGTTATTTCATGGATCCAGGATACTATGCATCCTGATAAAGTTCCCTTGGCCTTTGGAATTAAAATAGCCCCACATCATCACATACCCATCACCATACCAAGAGATTGGCATGGGGTACTTTCCATAAAATCATCTCTCAATGCAAATCAAACCAGCTATTAGGCTAACTGAAAGTACCCCATGCCAATCTCTTGGTATGGTGATGGGTATGTGATGATGTGGGGCTATTTTAATTCCAAAGGCCAAGGGAACTTTATCAGGATGCATAGTATCCGGGATCCATGAAATAACTGGCATTTAAAAATAAAAATCTGCCTGCTTCTATGGGAATTTAACATAGGGGTGTCTATACTTATGCCCCCTGTATTTTAAGGAAGAACATTCATTTATTTACAATACATTATTCATTCACAAAGAAAATTGGTGTTCTCAAAGGTTAAATCTTTCCTTTTTTTTCAATTAAGGCATTATGATCAATTTCCAAAAGATGATTTTTTTATTCCTTTTTATTCAACTTTAGCATGGGTACCTATACTCATGAGCAGCAGTTGGTCCTGTAAGTCATTGTGTATCAACCCAAATGAAAACTGAACATTGTGTCTTGTTTGTAGTGTGTATATATCTTTATAGAATCAAATAAATAACATATTACCGCATTCGTTCATGAAACCACATGCTGTAAGTACTTCCCTCTGACTGAACAATTAGATGTCTGGATTTATTAATGTCAGAGGGTTTAGTGTTTGTCTGAACTGCCTGGTCAGTCAATTTTAGAGTGAAAATCTTTGTCAGTGTCTTGGAGACAAAGTGGTAAAAATCTGGCCTAATTGTAGACATAATTATGAAGAAATTTAATAATCAAAGAAAAAAAAAAAAAAACGTTATACCTTTTTATTTTGATATATGACTATTATTAGTTGGTAAAAATCTCCTTTTAAAATGAAAACTATTTACTGGAAATGATATGGCTCTAAGGCCTGAGGCTTATAACTGCATAATGGTTACAGAAATGCCATTCATTCAATCAAAATGGGATTATAGGCAAAATTCAACCAGAGAAGGCATTGTTGTGAACTTGTTTAATAGGTAGGAACAGTATAGCATGTCCCATGAAGTGATTTGTATTAATGCACTTTTGCAGTCTTGTTCATCCTCTTTAGTTTTGTCTCCATTTGTTAGTTTTCTTAATATAATGCCCCTAATATAATGTAATTTTTAAGCCTGCTTGCTGACCTTGTCATAAATACTTTATCATCAAGATAATGATGAAAAGGTTAACAACAGTTTCTGAAACTCTCATGACAAACTGCAGTTTGATGCAAAACAGACATTTATTAAAATGCAAAGATGACCACTTAATTTATCTAGAAAAAATAATATACATATACACAATATTTACAATCCCCTCCATCTCAGCCTGTTATTCAGAACTCTGGAGCATCCATGTTGATGTCAGGAATACATTTTTTTTTTTTTTTTTGTTATTTTGTCTCCTTCTGCTTCTCCTTCTGTTTCTCTTCTTCCTGTCGCTCACGGCCAAACTCAACCACCAAAGGTTTCCCTAGCAACCGGTATCCATGGACCAACTGCAAGGCTTTCTTGGCTGTTTCAGCATCTGCCAAAAGAAAACAAATACAGCTACTAACAGATCTAATGTGTAATGTATAATGGAAAGTACACAGTGTATTTATGGTTGGTCAGTGTGTCTGCCACTTTGGTCCAGAGTGAAATGGATTGTTGTCAATTCTGGTTGAAAAAACCATCATGACCAACAATTCCCTGGTGACAGAGGCTGCACACTGCACCACATCCACCACCTTTAGGAGAGAAACACTTTGTCACCTGGCAGAGTGATGAAGGCCTGACCCTTCATCCTTCCAGTCAGCAGGCGGTAAAGTACTGGCGGCCCGTTCTCCTGTTCGAACCTGGAGAACAGCGCCACCAGCTGGGCCACTGAGGCCTGCACACTCAGGTTCTTTACACACAACACCTACATTGAGACGCAAAAAAAAAAAAAAATATCCTCATTAGTGGAATTGGTTATGCATCTATATATAGTTGCTGCATTTTGACAGCTGTATGCATATCAGATCCACGGCACTTATACCTGTCATACCACTGTCCTACTGTGTTCAGTGTGCACGTGGTGTAGCGTTCTGTTTAAAACTGCAGCTTTTTGATGTGGCGTAGGGAAATACAATTCAAGTTGACAACAATCATCTTTTTCTTTTGACAGTCGGAAACAAGTCGAACTTCCTCAACCTGCGGATCGCGGAGGTTTTAAATGACTGTGAGATGATTTATTTCACTTTAATGATTCATTTTAGGAGTGTTAAAGGGGTGATATAATGCAAAACCGATTTTACCCTGTCATTGTTGAAAAATGACAGTTTGGAGGGTAAATAGGACATGCATAGAACCTCAAAATCCCATTGACACCCCTTTCCCCTGCAAATCTCACAATTTGAAACTGCTGCTGAAAACGGGCAAATCTCAACAAAGCTAAAAGTTGACGTCAACTTCTCAATTCCTTCTCATTTGGCACTAGCTTCTATCTTTGTAACGCCCCAAAATTTACATAGGCCACTAACTGATCTGAGGTCAGTTAGTCTTCTAAATCTAGGTTGTGCTGATCTCTGCTATTCCATTACAAAATTCACTTCGGAGACTTTTTTATGCGAGAAATCAACTATGTAAAACTCAAATATGGGCCATTTTATGAAAATTGATGGCTAATTGCAAATTTGGTAAGACAGTGTCGGACTTTAGGAGCTCCACAATCTGCCGGGACAGGTGGTGGCTGCCGGCCGGGTTTGCTGCCTTCCCGGTCGGCCTCTCCCCCTTCACAGACCCGCTGAGCTGGAGCTCTGTCTGGATCTCACACACGAGTTGCGCAGTTACATAGTGTTGCTTTAAGTGTCCCTATAAACATTGAAACAGTTTTTGCTTGCTGTGATCACTTCTCCTGCTCATACTGGCCACCAAGAGATCTATTCCCAAAAGCAATTTCAAGTGATGGGGGACAATCACTTTTTCACAGCAGACATTTTGACTTGTCATAGTAGGAATAACATGAGGCTTCATATATATATATATATATATATATATATATATATATATATATATATATATATATATATATATATATATATATATATATATATATATTACAAAGTTAGTGTTTTTAGCACAACATTCTCTCTTTGTGTATCCTATGACAGTGTTTCCTTGTTGTGCTGCATAGGAGGGACACCAACACAATGAGTGAATTTTGTACTAAAAAGACTTCAGAGGTTATTCACTTATTTTTAGGTTAGACTGCTAAAGTGTCATATTAGCCTCAGGTTAGTCTATAGTATATCCTTGATGTTCCACTTCCGGGATTGCTCCGGTGTCGCAGGAAATTCCACTGGATGCATGCATGTCCGTTTCCTTCCACTTTCTTTGTGTTGAAATGTTAAACTCCGGTGGATTTATGAGGACTATTGTTGACCACTCCTCAGATCTCTGCAGGGTAAATTGAGACAGCTAGTTAGACTATCTGTCCAATCTGAGTTTTCTTTCGCACGACTATTTTACAGTGGCTCCATATACAAACTGGGAACTATATTCTCAGAAAGGCAAAGCTCTGCTACTTGGGCGGAGTGATTTGCTTGCAGCACCTGATAAACCCCGTGGTGAGGAACAGAGAGCAGCATTGCTTCGCCTTTCTGAGAATATAGTTCCTAGTATACGGTTAGAAGACGGCTTTGTCTCATGTGACCTTGTTATTTGTACACGCTGTGACTATACAAATCACAACATGTAAATAGGAAAATGTTGGCGTTATTTTGCCACTTGTTGGGAGCAGTAGGCTAGTTGGAGCCAGTTACCTCCAGGATCTGTGCTAAGCTATGCTAGCGGAGTGCACGTCAGACAGAGTTACGACACGCACGGAAATGAGAAGGGTATGTATGGACTTATCTAACTCTGGGGGATACGGTGAATAAGCTAAAGTCCCAATAAGTCGGCGTGTTCCTTTAAAGAAATGCCTTTAAACCAGAGCATGCTTTTCTCCCATCCCAGAATGCTGTGTGGAGTAGCCAGACCCTCCCACGCTCCGCAGCGTGTGGAGGAAGGTCCGGCAAAGCGAGACTAGCCTCAGGTAAACTTCCACGATGGTGGATTTTGTCCCCCATCACTTACATTGGAAGCAGATTTAGAAAATAATACTTTAATGGCCAGTATGAATAAAAGTAATGACTACAGCAATCAAAGCTTGTTTCAATGTTCATATGGGCACCAGACATACTACATATATTTAAGACATACTTTGTAAACTAACTAATCAGATTTTTTTTTTTAAATCTCTGGACTGGTTTTCACCGGTAAAAATGATTTCTCCGATGATACATTTTTTAGATGTGTTGGAAACCATTAGCATTGTAGCTAGCCTAAAACAAATGTCTGAGCTATCCATCGGGATCATCTGGTTTACGCAGTAACAATAAACACTTTGTGGCTTGTAGATGCAGCTGTTGATACCTTGGAGGGTATTCCCGGCTGGTAGCTTCGGAACCTCGGGATGCTCTGGATCCCTTCTTCAGATTCACGGTTTTTCAGGATTTCTTCATCTGAGATTGTCTCAATCTGCCCTCTGACAGTCAGTGGTCCCCCTGACCTGGACTTCGCCGCTCCACAGAGACTGCCGATTGGCTGGCTTATATTTATCTGTGGTGGAGCAGTCGTTGGTGGGGGCCCCGGTCTGTCCGGAACGGGCTGCTGCTCTGCAGGGTCTGAACTTGACTCCGACTGTACTGACGAGCTACTTTTTTCACCCTGCAGTTCTGACTGATGGTCAGAGGCTTCTTCTGATTGTCTGTTGTCTCTCTGTGAGTCCTGTAATTGGTCAGGTATGTTTCTGTGTGTAGACAGGTGCGACGCTTCGGTTGTTTCTCTCTCCTGTAGTGAAACCGGTTTCCTCTCCTTGCTGAGAACGTCTCTGTAGAGAGAATCCATTGGGTCAGAGGACGACGCCCTTTCCTGGCCCTTTGGGTTATCTTCATCTGTGAGGGAAAATACCACAACAACCCAAACAACAACAACACAGGTGAGATCTTATGACATGGACTTATGGGACGTGACAGTGACTGTTTAACTACCATCTCTCTGCTCTGTTGTTCTGAACAGTTTTATTTATCGTCCTGTTTTTACATTTTCCTACTTTACTCATTCTAATTTCTTTTGAAAAAAAAAAAAAAAAAAAAAAATTCCTAGATCGCAGGATGGATTTCTGCTGAAAACTTTGATCAATAACATCATTGCAGAAGTTGGAAAATGAAAGCACTGTTGCCAATCAAAATATAGGCCAATAGAAAACTTGTTGACATTATAGATTTTACACACACACACACACACACACACACACACACACACACACACACACACACACACACACACACACACACACACACACACACACACACACACACACACACACACACACACACACACACACACACACACACACACACACACACTGTACAACTCACACCAAAACAATCTTGATTGATAAATAGCACTACAGGTAAGAGGAAAAATATGTATTTTTGATTTTGGTGTGAACTATCCCTTTAAGAGTTTCTAAGATGCTCTGGGTTAGACAATCTATTAAGCCACAAAAATGTGTTAGTACAGTAATTTAGTCTCTGTCAATGTGTCTCCTGTTTGGAGGTGAGATGTTTTTGAACAATTCTTGGGATTACCCAATCTTATCATTTCATTTTCACCTTTCGGTTTTGTCATTTCAAAAACAAGTTCAGCGTGTCCCTCATACTGTTCGGAAGACTTATAACACTGTTTAGTTGACGGCGCTCTGGCACTCCGTACCTCTATGGTAGAGTGCAGTGAGGAAACCCAGGCGGTCAGTTCCCTGGAAAAGCGCTCGTTCGATCTCCATCTCCCGGCGTGACAGCGGCCGGCTGGCGGCAAAGCGCTGTGGGCGGGACAGGAGCTCTGCCCTGGCTTCAATCTTGTCTCTGATCACCTGCAGGCGCTGCTGCTTCGCACCTGGAGCTGCGCACACACCATGGGACTGTGTGGGCACAAAATATAAATATATATATATATACAGTGGGGGAAATAAGTATTTGACCCCTTGCTGATTTTGCAGGTTTGCCCACTTACAAAGAATGCAAAAATCTACAATTTTAATCATATGTACATTCTAACAGTGAAAGACAGAATCCCAAAGAAAATTCCAGAAAATCACATCATATGAATTTATTAAAATTGATAACCATCTGATGAGGAAAAACAAGTATTTGACCCCCTGGACAAACAGCAAGTATTCTGGCTCCTACAAGCCAGTTAGTCTTTCTTTAAGACACAGCCCCAATCCGAACCAATTATCTACATTAAATACACCTGCCTCACCTCGTTACCTGTATAAAAGACACCTGTCAACACCCAAACAACCAGCATCCAACATCATCACCATGGGCAAGACCAAAGAGCTTTCTACGGACATCAGAGACAAGATTGTTGATCTGCACAAGGCTGGGATGGGCTACAAGAGAATCGGAAAGCAACTTGAGAGAAAAGATCAACTGTCGGTGCAGTTATCAGGAAATGGAAGAAGCACCACACCACCGCCAACCTCCCTCGGTCTGGGCCTCCACACAAGATCTTGCCTCGTGGGGCATCCCTGATCATGCGAACGGTGAGGAATCATCCCAAAACCACAAGGGGGGAACTGATGAATCAACTGAAGGCAGCTGGGACCACAGTTACAAAAGAAACGGTTGGTAACACACTACGCCCGTCATGGATTGAAATCCTGCAGCGCACGCAAGGTCCCCCTGCTCAAGAAGAAACATGTACAGGCCCGCATGAAGTTTGCCATTCACCACCTGGACGACTCAGAAGAGGCCTGGAAGAAGGTGATGTGGTCAGATGAGACCAAAATAGAAATTTTTGGCCTCAACTCAACTCGTCGTGTTTGGAGGGCAAAGAACACCGAGTACAACCCAAAGAACACCATCCCCACCGTCAAGCATGGTGGTGGCAACATCATGCTTTGGGGGTGCTTTTCAGCCAAGGGGACGGGACAACTCCATCGTATTGAGGGGAGGATGGACGGGGCCATGTATCGTGGAATTCTGGACCGACATCTCCTTCCCTCAGTGAGAGAGCTGAAGATGGGTTGAGGATGGGTGTTTCAGCACGACAACGACCCTAAGCACACCGCCAAAGCAACAAAAGAGTGGCTGAAGAAGAAGCACATCAAGGTTCTGGAGTGGCCTAGCCAGTCTCCAGACCTGAATCCGATTGAAAATCTTTGGAGGGAGCTTAAAATGCGAGTTGCCAGGAGACAACCTCGGAACCTGAATGATTTGGAGGCTGTCTGCAGGGAGGAGTGGGCCAACATCCCTGCCGAAATGTGCACAAACCTTGTCACCAACTATAAAAACCGTTTGACATCTGTGCTGGCCAATAATGGCTTTTGTACAAAATATTAACATGCTGTTTGTCCAGGGGGTCAAATACTTGTTTTTCCTCATCAGATGGTTATCAATTTTAATAAATTCATATGATGTGATTTTCTGGAATTTTCTTTGGGATTCTGTCTTTCACTGTTAGAATGTACATATGATTAAAATTGTAGATTTTTGCATTCTTTGTAAGTGGGCAAACCTGCAAAATCAGCAAGGGGTCAAATACTTATTTCCCCCACTGTATATATATATATATTACCCAATTATACAATTATATTTAATGCTTAATCTGATTTACATAAATAGTTATACATTTGGATGTTTTATTTGTTGTTTAAATATTAAAAGGACAATTCCGACGCAAAATGAACCTAGGGGTTAATAACATATGTGTACCGAGTCAACCGTTTGCCGGGATCTGTTTTCCGGCTAATCAAATGTGTCTCTAGCTTGAAAGAAGCTAGCGCAAACCGGTGATTAGCTTCTAATGCTAGCCTTCGGGGCAGAGGGTAAATCGCTATTTCTACACCACTAACAAGGCTCAAAATAGCACCACACTTCCACAGTAGCATAATGAGGCTCCCTACATGTAAAGCGAAGCACTGAGAACTGTGTAAGTGTACAGACAGTTTATTAAAAATATAGATTATAAAGACTGTACCGTTCACTATACAGCCAGGCGCCATCTTGGGAAAACAGTCATGACCAGTCGAACCACAAACGCCGTGCAACCAGTAACCACTAACGTAGCTCACGCACGGCGTTCGTGGTTCAACTGATCGTGACTGTTTTCCCAAGATGGCGCCTGGCTGTATAGTGAACGGTACAGTCTCTTTTTAATAAACTGTCTATACACTTACAAAGTTCTCAATGCTTCGCTTTACATGTAGGGAGCCTCATTATGCTACTGTGGAAGTGTGGTGCTATTTTGAGCCTTGTTAGTGGTGTAGAAATAGTGATTTACCCTCTTCCCTGAAGGCTAGTGTTAGAAGCTAATCACCGGTTTGCACTAGCTTGTTTCAAGCTAGAGACACATTCGATTAGCCGGAAAACATGTCGACTCGGTACACATATGTTATTAACCCCTAGGTTCATTTTGCGCCGGAATTGTCCTTTAAGCATAAAAATCAGCTGACACTTTTCCCCAAATGGAAAGCAATTTGGAATATTTATATATGTATGTGTGTGGTGTACATTTTTCTAAAACAAAAAGGTATTAAACCTTTTTTGGGGCCTTATACTTCCAAGCATGCAATCTAGTAGAAGATGGGAAAAAAGGAAACTCATAATTTAAACCTACAGGCAGATTTAGAGTTTCTAACCTGTGCGACCTGAATGTGTTTGTATTAAGAAAACCAGAGAAAATATGAGGAGAACATGCAAAGTCCACATATGTAGGGCCGGGAATCAAACCCAGCTCCTTCTGTCCCTCTGGCAGGTTTCACCTTCTCTGCTGCCTCCGGTACGTCTCTGCTCTGCCACTGCTGGATCTCCGTGTCGGTTAGGCCCAGCTCCCGCAAGCTGGCCAGCTCCTTCTCCCCATCCTGTAGGGCCTGGAACTGGGGGAGGCTTCTCACTCCAGCTGCCTGTTCCCCAAACGGCAGATAGAGCGCCGCTGGGGCGAAGCACTGCCTCTTGGCTACACATCTGTAGGACAGAAGTTATTTCAAAAAGTTTCACAAAGACTTCTTGTGCTCCAGCAGAAGCAGCTGCAGACACATATCATACAAAGTCACATATCCTAAACGTATTTACTGATAAAAACATGGCTGAGTGAGTAAGAATATGTAGCCCCGGGGGTTGTATAAAAGAACATCCTCCAGGATGCTCCGTGGGCCACTGTGGAGGAAACATAACAGAGCATTTGATGAATGCTTTTATCCAAAGCATGTCACAGTAACAAGAGCGTGGGAGCACAGAGAGCTCCGGTGAGAATAAAACTGCAGACACTGCTTATTTTTCCCACTGAGCTACACAGGCAAGTTTTATTAACCCAATTCTACACAGAAAGGCTTTATTGACACAATTCATTGTCTTTTTTTTTTTACGGTCACTGTGTGACAGTAAATTCATCTAGAGAGAGGTTAACCGTAATTTGCACTGTCAAGATCTCCTATCAAGAGGCAGATTCCTGCATATATCACTACAGGATATTTTGCTTGTTAGTAGTAGGGGATGTGTTGCAGAATGTTTTGCTACATTGGTGCCATTGTACTGATAACATTAGGCAAGGGATTGAATTGTGGTATATTTTTGTATCTCAAATTTGTCCCAAGCCCAGTGGGTGTCTGCTAGCCTGGAAATCCAGACCCAAAGCCGTAAGATTAAGGGTCTGGCACTGAGTAATGAAAATGGCCCAACTCGAGGGGCAGCACCAAGCATACATTTGAAAATCTCACTGCATGCAATTGGATAACACTACGACCAATCACAACAATACATGGGGTGACGTATCCAGAGCCCCGTATGCTTAGATACCAGCGGAGCTAACAGGTAGATTAAACTGTTGTCATCTGTTTACCTCGCCTCTGGCCGCCTGTATCAAATACACCGATGTGATTGGTGCAGCTCGGCTACAAGGGCATAGTTAATGAGCATCATTACTCAATGCCAGAGTGACTCGCTGAGCAAATTCAAATTGTGCTCTTGCGAGAACTCTGGATTTCCAGGGTAGGTGTCTGCAGCACTGTAAGAAACCATTAAATGGACTGTAAATCCATATGGAAACAAAATGTTTCCAAAGTTTATTATCAAGTAATGTCCGTGGATGTTTGGATTGAACTTTCTTTACACAGTACAATGCCATATTTTTAATGATACAAACAGAGAGTTTCTGACCGGTCAATGTCAACTTCAGTGTGGAGCTGCTGCAGCAGGAGGCTGTGCAGCTGCCGCTGGCCCTCCGTCTCCTGCTCCTCAAGCAGCGGGCCGTCCTCACAGGATTGCCGGCTCACTCTGAACAACACAACAGACACATGAGTTCAAAAACTCAGTGGATGCTTATACAGCAGTAGATAAAGGACACATCCACCGTCACCACTAAGTCTTACTTTCAGGTAACAGTATGACAGTATTCTGCCATTTGGTGGACACTTAAAGGACACTCACAGTACAGGCTTACAGTACCACAACTAAACTGTTCATGCGTCTTAACTCACAAAAATATAACACATGAGAGAAAGGACTTTTGAATGAATACGTTTTGTTTAAGGATGGACCATAGAATCAGGGCTGCAACTAACAATTATTTTCATTATTGATTAATCTGCTGATAATTTTCTCGATAAATCAAATTGTTTGGTTTATAAAATAGAGAAATTGTGAAAAATGGCCATCCCAATTTCATAAAGCCCTCTGTGTTGTCTTCAGATAGCTTGTCTTGTCCGACTAACATAGAACAAAGAAAAACAGCTAATTGTCACATTCAGTGTTGAAATTGGAAAGTACAAATACTTTGTTACTGTACTTTCACGTATCTGTACTTTACTCCACTACATTTCCTAAATAAAGTGCATAATTTTACTCCACTACATTTCCCTAAGCATCTTCGTTACTCGTTACTTGCAAGAAATGTTCTCGCACCTTGGAGTGAAAGATTCTTTTAAAAATTCTGTTGTTTGAATTTGATGTTAAAGAAGCATGTGGAAACCCAGAATATTAAGCTTTACTACGAGGAAGCCACAATAAAGTTCAGAATCCAAGTTTAGTTTTACTTTTACTTGTATTAATGAAGTACATTTAATATCAGAAAATTACTTTTGATACTTTCTCCACTGGGGATCAATAAAAAGTATAAAATTAAAATTAAGTACAGCAAATATCAGATACTTTAAGACTTTTACTCAAGTAATATTCTAAAAAGGTATAATATATATATATATATATATATATATATATATATATATATATATATATATATATATATATACCGTTATCAAATGATCAAGCAGGATTGGTTGATAAAAACATTGGATTCACAGGATTTTTTAATGTGTTCATCAATATTCTGTCAAAGGCATACATTTCCATCTTTTGTTTCATTTATAAACATTTTCTCCATTGAATTTTCAGATAATTCACTTAATAACAAAACATGTATAGATATCATCAAATTACATGCTACGTAATGGAAAACGGTATCGATTTATCCCGGCCCTAACGTTGAACTTTATGGTGTCAAATAAAAAGCGGGCAGCGAAAATACATAGTTAACGTTAAAGCTAACTTTAGGCTATTAGCTAACGTTACATGTGTTTTTCCAGGCACTCTGATATTGACTGTGCCTTCCCCTCGTGGAGGTTTACAAACCGCCTTAACTGGCTTTTGAGAAAGAAGAAAGATTGCTAACGTAACCTACTTCTATTATATCAAACGTTTCCGTTTAAAGTATCTGTAATTTCCTTATTTTAATAAGTACAAGCTTGTAACGTTATGTGATAATTTGAGACCTCCAGCCTAAAGTATGGCGAATGGTCGACGTAAAAGCTACAAGTAAGAGCTACGTAAGAGCTTTAAACTGGTATTTTCTGTCAACTATGTGTCGAACCAAATACTTCTGATTAAAATGCCACAATTCTTTTAAAATGATTGTAATAATGACACTGATAACCGAAAGTTGTGTTTACCTTCGCATGCTTCCGGCTTGTGCTTCCTGTTCCGGCCTTTGGAATCATGGGAAATGTAGTAAAATCCCCACATGAACAATAATGAACTATAAGATATGTTTCATGGTTAAACTTTGATGAAACTAATATCACAACATATATTTTATGGCGTTTTGGGTTGAAAAGAGAGCCACGTGCATTTAGTAGAAAAATATAACAAACGAAAGAAAAAGTCTATATGACGTATGATGTGTTTTTTTCAGCTGTTTGGCTGACGGTTTGGATATCCGCAACAGACCCAACATTTCCCATGCATTTTTAATGTTGTGAAATATCTTATAAAGAAAAAAGCACATGCAAATATTTGCATGTGGGCTACCACACCCTACTTCATCAGAAAGGGTGTGGTTATTTACCCCATGCCAATCATCCGACTTGACTGCCTTCCCTTAATTTCTCTACAGTGCATGGTGTCATATTTATCAAATTTATATTATTTATCAGCATTACATTTATCAATGTAATGCTGCAAAGCCTTGCTAGATATATACTCTAGTCTAAACCACTCATACCCTCCCTACCTAGTAGAAGTGTCCTCAATTAGCCTGCTGGCTGACGTCAGTAAGGGGACATGGGTGTTTAACTTCACCATCTCTGAGCAATATAGCAGCTGGCTGCTGCAACATAGATGGCATTAATAGATACTTGTACACCGCAGCTGGTTGCATGCTAATTCAAATTTCCCAATGCATTACTGCGCGGTTCTGCTGCAGCTCCTCTCCTCCTGCCCGCCTGCCTGCTGCCGGTGTCGGGTCGCCGGCAGCTCAGCTTCGCTCCGCTCCGCTCCTCTGCAGGGCTGCAGGGCTGCGCAGCTCCTGACTGACAGAGAGATGAGGGGTGGGGACGCAGGGTGGGGTCACAAGCAGGGAGAGGCGGAGGAGGAAAAGGCAGAGAGAGAGCCCAGCCCTTGAATACACGGCAACAACACGCCGTCACAGAGAGAGGGAGAGACACACAGAGAGACTCGCTGTATTTTGGGGGAGCAAAGGGAGCCTTCGACGCTGCGGATATGAACTGAAAAAAACAAACACTGGAAGAGGCAGGGTTCGTGCTCCTATATCCCGAATATTCACTGTAAAGGTGAAAAACTAGCCCCCCCCCCCCAAACCCCCCTATCTCTCTACCCGTTCTTATTCAGATAGAGCTACCCAAAGCCCCGACCGAACCCCCTCCTGCTCCTGCTGCTCCACCCCTCCGCCGCTGCACCGCTCCGGCAACCGAGATGCACACGGAGACCCGTAACAAGAAAGTAAGTGTACGTTATTGACTTTGCCCTGGTCAATAAGAAAAGAAGAAAGGAACATCTATCTGTCTAGATGATCTGCCTGTACACAAGCAGAGTTGACATTGTCAGCTGTACATGTGCCAAATAGGAACGTCAGTGACTAGGCTCATGTCTTATAACAGTTAATTACAAGTACATCCTTGCAGGCAGGGCAGTTTATTTTGCAATTAGTGGAGGAGTTTTTTTCTTGCCAGCGACCTCTTTGCATTGTAGAACATTATGTTTAGAGCATGTTCAATGCACTGTCATTTGCACGGTTAATACGAAAACCTCTCCGTCTCTGTCTGCGCGAGGTTAGTTCAGGTTCAATTTTAAATGCTCTGTGATCTCTGAGAGGCAGGAAGGAAACGGAAGGCAGAAACTGCAGCTTGTAGGACACCATCTTAGCTTTTAAAGGGCCAGCAGCCTCGACAGAAACGCGAAACCCGGGGAAGCAGCCAGGTGCACTGCCTCCAGCTGCACTGCATGGGCCCTTGTGTCTTTAAATGAGTCTTGCTTTAGCATAGTATGTACTGTATATGTGTCAGTTGGGCTGGCGGTAATACTCAAAAGCAAATTAAATCTTACACTGTTATGGGACACAGAGCTGAGAGCAAAACACCAGTTTCTTCACTGCAGCTCCAGATGTTTACGATGGTTATTGGATGTTGATGGTTTGTGAGAAAGATGCAGAAGACAAGTTACAGTTTGGGACCCAACTTTCAAGTTCTTCAATAAAGAAGTGAACTTCGACCTTGAAAATTTGCATGGCTGACCAATTGATGTGTGTTGTGTTTGAACATGGCTTGTTTTATGGACTGTGGCACTATCACTCTTGCTCTGTTGTTTTTATTTTATTTTAATTTTGACTTCATTTTTGCTCTGTTCAATATTTTATAATTACCAGCATTGGAGACTTGACTGATGACACATCTTAACTCTACTAGGGATACAACTAACAATTATTTTCTCTATCGATTATTTATTTTTTAATTAATTATAGTCATAGTCGGTTGATTTATTTTTTGATGAAGCACTGCCAGTGCTGTATTTCACCCCTATGAGCAACACTTTTCACTAGCCAATCTCTATCCTTTTTAGAGTAGCCAATGTTGAAATGTACACACGTAAAGTTGATGAGTGTTATGTAGACTGTTAGAAAAGTATTGTATGGTTTGGCTCTGCTGAACTCGACTACATTTTTTGGTAGCAGCACTTTTCTCTACTTTGTTACCACTGTGCATAGTACCCCCTCAGTGTAGGCCTGATTCTCAGCTGATCGCCTTAGCAACTGCGCATGAAAACTGCCGGGACATAATGTTCAACGTGACACTTGCTGAATCCTTTCATCAGCAACCAAACTTAGAGGAACGTCTTCACTTCGTCAATTGTACAGCTAAAGGCTGTTTTATGCTTCTGCGTCAAATCAACAGCGTACCCCCGCAGACCCCTCTGCGTCTACGCCAGACCCTACGCCGTAGCCTGACGTGCACCTCTCGAAAAATGTAACTACACGTCGCAGAGACGCACGTTGCTCGGCCGTGGCTTGGTAGCGTTGCATTTCCCCCGACTCATTTCCTGGTTCTCCTTCTCCATAAACAACATGAAATCAAGGAGAGGGTTAACTTTTCCTGTTACAGATTTCCCACCGTGGTCAGAAAGAACAGGGGAGACACTTTGTAACTCTCACTATGACTCTAGAGTCGGTACTCGCTCCGAAGCTAATCACCGTCACTCTCTCACTTCTCCCTCGCTCTACCACACACTAGTTGAAATAATCTAATTGGTGCGAAAACCACACCGGCATCTTGATAGCTAATATTACAGGCTATTAGTGCTGGTTTTGAACTTAGTTAGCTCCTCTATCCTAACATATACATTGATAAGAAGCATTTCTTCAGTTAATAACAAGAATGCTAGTCTTCATAGCATTGCATTTTCTCCTCTCTAGCCATCACCTTTTTTCACTGAGCTTCAGTAGAGCCGCTCCGCCTCCAGGTAAAGGTAGATTAGCAAAGCTAGCTAGTTAGCAGTACCGTGTTTGAGTGTGTCTTGTGTAAAATCTGTATGAAAGGTCAAAACACTTTGGGCTCCAGGGCAAATATGTGACTGCTTAACTCAATGAAGGGCTTTTAAGTGAAAGTGGAAATTAATAGATTGTCTGTGGCCTTGTGACTGAAGACTGGTTTTACCACTTCCATTTTAGTAGTAGTAACCACAGTAAGTAGCTTTCACTCTGCAATAAACTTAGTAAGGTGTTGTCACGACTCCCCCTGTGCATTTATCATTAGGCCTAATAAATCCACTGCAGCATGTCAGCAACCCAGGAAATGCGCATGAACAACAGCATAGGAGTCACAAGCACTTTATTTGCCAAATACAGTAGATCTGCAGGAATTTGAAGCCAGCATTGCACTAGAAGGGCAACATGTATCCTCCGGTTTCAAATAAGGTGAAAAGGGTGCAAGCAGAGCACTGGCATACTTGTATTTACATGATGGCGCTTTTTTGATGGCTGTCTTTGCTTATAATGCTATGTGCAGACATTTAAAGCTGAAACCCATTTCAGACCAAAAGTCAAAGCAACAGCATTGGGAAAAAAGATTTAAACTTGAAGAGGCTGAGCCTCGCGGGTGAAAGTTGTACATAAGTCTTTTAAATAGACGTCAGTTAGATGGGTCAAACGAACAGGACTTTTCACCCAGGAGACCGTTGTTCATGTCTTGTGTGAAATCAAAAGCACGAAAAATTGTGCATAGCCTTTTGTAAGATATGTAAAACTTTGTATGAGGATACGTTGATGCTATGAGGTCATTGCTATCGTTTTTCTGCACTGACTGCATCTTCATCAGGTGGGATTGTAAGATAGAGGTCTTCACTGGTACTGTGGATTCCTGTTATCAGAGATCCAATACTGGACCAAAATTGCTATTTTCTGTCTAATCAAGGCAGCTGGTGTCTCCTTTTATTGTTTGGGTTTTTGGATATGTGTCATAAAACCCGAGTGGATCCGAGCTGACTCCTTATTAGCTGTGATCATGTGGTGTTTGTTTTTGTTGGTGTTCTTTCTTTATTTGGGTCTTATTGGGTATAATTATCCTCAGGTCTGTCCCCAGACTTAAACTGCTGCATTGTCTTTTTTTTAAGTTGAAAGAGTTTGAGTTTCTATAATTGTATCCTCCAAACAAACAAGAAACATAAAATACATCACTTCCTGTAGGCTGGAGAATGTTTCCCTCATAAAAAATGACTCAACAGGTACAACAATGACTCTAAGAGCTTTAATGCACTATAATGAGACCAGTGATCAGTCAGTCGATAGTGGCAAACCAGACATTTATTTACACACTCTAAATATTTTGGGTTATTACTTTAAATGATGTGGCGCACCATCACTTGTTTAGACACAATAAATCTGTGTAATATTGTACAAATGATAGCAAGTAAGATGAATATAATAGACCACACAGTAACTGTAGACATTAGTGTCATAAGATAAGTGTTTATTTGTTTTCTTATTGCTTGCTCTAGTTGACTGTGCAGAAACACTCATGAAGCTCTTAATTTATTTCTGTGCTTTCTGTTTTGACTTTAACCTTTGACCCAGATAACTGATTTTGACACTGTGAGAGTGGAAATCCATTTCCTCCCGTCACAGTTAAGGCTGTGCATTATTGGAAGTGTAGTTAACTGATTGCAGTGCTCTGCTTCTGCATAACAGAGGCACAACTGAGCATGCTCCATAGTTTCTGTGTGTGTGTGTGTGTGTGTGTGTGTGTGTGTGTGTGTGTGTGTGTGTGTGTGTGTGTGTGTGTGTGTGTGTGTGTGTGTGTGTCCAGGATCAGCTGGGCTGTAGAGTGAGAGCAGGGTCAGCTGTACATTCCGGAGCAGGGCATCAGCAGGAAAGGGCCCTTGAATACAAAGTGTGTGTGTGTGTGTGTGTGTGTGTGTGTGTGTGTTAATGCGTACGTGTGTGCGTGAGAGTGTGTGCCAGAGAGAGAGGGAGAGAGAGAGATGATGCCAATGATTAACTATGCTGAACAAAGTTTGATCAAACTACTGAAATAGTGGATATTGTGTATAAGTGTATCAAACACACACACACACACACACACACAAACTTGTTGCCAGCATTGTCACCCCAATCAGTTAACCGGGCAGCAGTTCCCTGATTGACCCAGATTTACTCTCCTGGTTATCTCAGTTGCATGAAATGGTGGGAAAATAATAATTTGCCATCAACATCTGGAACATTTATTTAACAGCTGTGAACTTTATTTTCAAATTGTATGATTAATGACACAGCTGTGCCGTTGATTTTGCATATTTCAGCTCATTATGTACACTTTGTTTTGCATACTTTACAGCGCTGCTGACTGCAGCATGTCTTTCTCATTTAGTACCGTATGTTTGCTGAGTGATTTTGTAGCTTCAATACAGCCGTTGGTTTCAATACATTTCAGCACATCAAAAACCAACTTGATGAGACTTGTAGAAACTGCTATGCATAGACAATCCATTATCATGAACCATTAGTCACCATTTGTCTATTGTTGTTATTTTTGCATGGCAATGCAGGGAAGTTAAAATTGAAACATTCTAAGTGCAAGAATTAACTCAACTCCAATTAGCCTCAACATTCATATTTGCTTATTTGTCCTGGCCTCCGGGTTTTATTTTTTAACTACGCAACTCATCAAATTAGTGCTTTTTAGAGAACAAGTTACAGTTCTCAAATGTTGGAGCATCCTTGAATGTGCCTCCAAGGAAAGTTTTCAAATTGAATAATGATTTAGCTACAATGCTAGCTCCCTGCATTTGAATCGTGTTGTGAAAGTTTTGCAGGCTTACTTCGCCTTCATGATTAAATTATTCCTTTTAAATGAATTGAATTTGTGGGAGTACATGGAGTTTCATACCAGACATTTTATTTTTAGGGATCTAAAATATCAATGTACAGTATATGTAATGTTTTAGTGTCAGTACAGTAGAATCAGGGGCATCTTTCTCAAATGTCTTTCTTTATAAAAATAAAGCAAGAAATCTGTCAGAAGAGACACAAACAGATGCATGATGCAAAACAGTGAGTTTTGCAGCATGCATGTTTCTTCACTGGAAAAAGTCCAACCCCATATATATATGGTTTGGCACTGGTTTACAACGTCTCTCTGGTTGAATAAGTTTCCATAAGTGTGTGACAGGATTTAGGGAAATGTAGGAAGACCCTAAATGAAGTACTGTAGAAGTAGGTGAGGTAGTTTGAGGGAAAGTAGGTGCACTGAAAACCACATTACAACACCTGATCACGAAGAAGAACTTGGCATGTGTCAAAAATTGATTCTTTTAATGATTTAGAAGTATCCAGGGGTGCATTTGTAATTTCGAGGCACTTGTGACCTGGAGATCAGGAGTCTCATGCTTCACTGGCTGAGCTAAGGGCGCTCTAATAAGTGAACTGTAAGTGTTTTCCAGGTGGCGAGGAGCTAACTGGCTCACTGCCCTTTTCCATTTTCCATTTAATGTGATGCTCTTATTCAGAGCAATTTACAACGTGTGCAGCAGTACAATAAGTTTCAGTTCCTTGATCGCCAACATTAAAGGCTAGTGGCAGGGACTAGTGCAAAGGGTTGGATGCCAGAATGACAGATGACAGGTGTGCTGACAGAAATGTTTCTGTGGCCACCAGATGAGATGGAGAGTTTTTGTCACTTCTCTGCATCCTCATGCAAAGACATTGACATGTTGCCACGCAGACGCTTGTATTAACCACAACTGAGTATATTTGTTTGTGTATCAAGTGGGGAACCAACCCAGCTGAGTGGGTGACTGGTTAGTTGGCCAGCTGGTTTCTTGACTGTGTGTGTGTGTGTGTGTGTGTGTGTGTGTGTGTGGGGGAAGAGGGGGGTGTGTGTGTCTCTGAGCGCATGTACCATGGAAGAGATAAATGAGAGCGAGGTAGACATTGTGTGAGGAATGGACTGGGTGCGTTAGGGCCATCGCAAGGGTCATTGCTGACGGGTGGCGCTTTGGTCGGGTCATTCAGTCAGCTGAATCACTGAGAATTAATGGGAAGCAGGAAGTCTGGAGAGCAGAGGGGAGGTAAATGTCAGATCTGTGCTTTTCATTAGTCTGAATACCGCTATAGAGCTGTACAGAGCTGCATAGAAATGCAATTTTTCATATCTTCTTAGGGACTCAATGTATGTTAAAGACACAATGTAATAAAAATATTACATTGTTAAATAATATGTCATGTCATAATATACAATTATCTAGCAATATATTTAAAAAGAATCTAAGGAAGATACAACCTGGAAAGGAAACTCTTTCAACGTGACAATGTCCCCGTACCCAATGCCAGCTCCATAAAGAAATAGTTAAATAGTCCCTGTTTGGTGTGGAAGAACTTTGACTGGCATGCACAGAGCCATGAGCTCAACCCCATCCAACACCTTTGGGATGAAGTGGAACCGACTGGGAGCCATGCAGACCTTATTGCCACAATCAGTGTGGCTGAATGGGAAAATCCCTGCAGCTAGGTTTAAACGACTTGGGCAGAACCTGAAACCAGAGGAGTGGAGGCTGCTATAGCAACAGATTAATACCCATGGTTTGGTCACATATGGGTGTAATGTTTGGGTGTTCATGTACTTTTTTTTACATTTAGTGTAAGGGGGCCGAACTTCCTGTTTCAACTAGAAATGTGTTGCATTAAGAATTGGTTCTGATTTTGCTCAAATCTGGGGCATGATACATCTTGATACAGATTGGTGCCCACAGTATCTGCATTATTCAGGTAAGACAACATTTTAACTTGTTGCCAATGCTCTGCACTGTTGCTTGCAGGGTCTGGAGGAGGGTTAAGAGACTTTGTTGCCCTGGATTCAGCAGAGCAGGGTGGAGGGGGTGGAGTTGTTGGTGGTGTCACGGTGTCTTTTTTTTTCTTCTTCTCTGTTTGCTGGGCGGCCTTGCTCAGGCTGGCCTGCCCCCGGGCTTTAGCGCTATTTATAGAGACGCAGCACCATTTACATGGTGAAGGCAGAGCAGAGCAGAGCTGGCTGATTCTCTTTTTTTACAATACCAAAATTTGACCCTGGACACCATTACTACTAACATTTTAAAATTGCCTACTACAAATATCATATCGCAGTGAACAAGAGTAAGCATCAAGCAATGTGTGTAGAGCCAGCCTAAGAAAGAGTGTTGAGAATGAGGATATGTCGTCACAAGCTGTTGATCTGACCTTGATTTCCCTATAAAGAGTCCCATCTTCTTCACCACCTTTTTATAAAGGATTCAGACCTGGACTGTATGCAAAAAAAAAGAAAAAAAAGAAAAAACTAAAACGTGTCATCTTGTCACCAGTGTGTACAGTGAATGCAATGAAGGTGATGGAGAAACAAATCACAGCTAGCCTCACGGAAATGTGGGTTGGATTCTATTAGTACAATTAGTCTGCTGGACTTGTTTGCCTTATTTTTGAAGTTATATGAGATAAACAGGAGCGGAGTGGTTCAGTATTTGTCATATCTGTACACAAAATAATTCCCTGTTTGACTCCTGGCACAGGTTTTATCAACCAGTTTAGGTGGAACTGGGATCCAGTTCAAGTCGTGATGGACTATCTGTTACAAGATGCACTGCTGCGGTACATGAATAAGAGGCAGACTGCTGCAGCGCTGTCTATTACAGGCCTCCTCCTACTTATTTTTCACTACTACAGTCTACCATTGACACCATCTGGAGGTGACATTGAAAATAATAAAATGTCTGCCTCATGAAAATACTGTGTTTGTAATATTATGTAAAAATCATTTATAGTCTTACTAACTGACAGATATGAACTCCACACAAAACCGACTTCATGTTTTTATCCATTTCAATAAAATAAGATAGATAATCCCACATAGATAATTCCTGTGCCACAATCACAAAGATAAAAAAACAATGAATGGATGTACAAAGTCCAATGATATGCATATAATAAATACGTACTGGACATATCGATGAATCTGTCACTTTGTTTTACTATTTATTGATTAATCGTTTAGACTATAAACGGTCAACAAATTGTAAAAATAGCGCATTATGATTTCAAGGTGTTGTCTTTAAATTGCAAATTGAAATTTTCGTCAGATTAAATATCCATAACACAAAGACATTCAATTTACAAAGAGAAAAAGAGACAAGCAGCATATCTTCATATTTGAAAATCTGGAACCAGCAAATGTTTGGAATTTGAGCTTGACAAATAACAGAATGGTTAGCGTTTTGTTGTTGATAGGGTTAATGACTATTTTAATTGTTGAAAAGGTCTGAGATGGGGAAAGTCTGGAAAGGTACTGACACATGAGACTGTTGGGAAACTGAAGGTGTGGCAAAACTCAAGCTGCCAGCTTGTGACACTGTAGCAGGAAAATCCAAATGCAGTGTGTGTTTTGGTTGTGGTTTTGCCATTTTGCCCATGGAAACCCTAAATGTGTTGATGTAAGTGGCAGCTGATTGTGAATAATACACACCCAGACTATCTGTCTCTTTAACTGGTCCGTCAATCACCAACCTGACAAGAAAAGCAGAAGGTCGGTTGAATTATCAAGATCGAGAAGAGAGACTGAAGAAGGTAGTTGTAGAGATGGAGAAAAAGGCTACACACAGATACACACACACCGGTCCAAACACACAGAGTTCCTTGGAACAGCTTGGCCGGCCCAGTAGCCATCTGTGTTGACTATAGATCGAAGTGACAGTTTAACTCTGTCTGTCTTAATGTGCTAATCTGTCATACTTGTATGTTTCCTGGTGATTCTGGCAACATCTTAGCTGTCCGGTTGTCCTGTTTATTCCAAACAAACTGGAAACCTGGAACACATCATTTCCTACAGTTTTCATATGAGGGAGCTACCAGACAACAAGTTTTTCAAGGTAGAATTTATTGTCATTGTTGTAATCGTGCTGACGGACAGAAAAACAAACAAACGGAGCCAAAACATTACCTGATTGGCGGGGGTAACAAAAAATTCAGCAAAACAAAAAGGGATGAACGATGTCATTTGGAACAATTTCTATCCGGAAGTGGAACGTCGTGGATATAGACTAGTGTTTTTCTGACTGTCTAATACAACTTTAAAGGCTTAATTTTTGTTGTGGAAAGTCTTGTCCGTTTCTTTACTCTTGTTCTTGTTCCCCATCCTCCTCCTCCTCTCTGTTGGGTCCATAGACTGTATGTAAGTTTGGGTCATGATTTCTCATTGTCGGGTCCTCGTTGCTCCATCCCAGCGTCAGCATCATTACTGTTAACTGGCTCTTCATGGAGGGAGAGAATAGATTAAATTGACCTGCTCGTTCAATCATTGACCAGTTTTCTGGCAATTTTATTGACTTGTTGGCTGTCATCGACTGACTGCCTTGTTCAGCCGTTTGATTAGCAGACTTATTAAATGACTATCAGTTAGCTCTTTGGCCTGTTTACTAGTACAGTGAGTGACTGAGTTCCTAGTTTACTGGCCGACTGCGTGAAAGTGCACTTTTTCCATGCATTCCATGCATGACGAGGGATAAGGAGCACATATTCAGCATGTGTTTGATCCTTCATACCAGACTGTTGGTCACAGCAGTGTTTCCCACAGATTAGAAAGCAATTTGTGACGCGGGGCGGGGGACAACGACGACAACGACGTATTTTTCGTAACAACACGCTGTTGGATGCTGTCCTCTCCTACTTTAATGCCTAACAAATCTATCTCTCTCTCTCTCTCTCTCCCTGACCCTGTCTTTCACTGGTTGAAGCCTGAAAATATTGTAAAAAAATGAATAACATAACCAATTACACTGGTCGGACTGTTCAGACTGATACCTCCGGTTCAGGATGGTCCTTATCCTCAACACGGGCCTTTTTCAGTCGCGGAAAATACTTTTCAATACTCATCTGGATTGAAGCAGCAAACATTCAGTGTAAGAGTAAAAAATGACATAACATTATTTATAATAAGTTTATTTGATTGACAGCTGCTACATATAGTGTTTTGACCTCGACAACCCAACTGCATTTTACCGCAAATGTGCGACGCATTAACTTTCTAAAGCAGCCGCAATCGCTTCTTTGCTAAGAGTCGGGTCGGGACTCCAACATTAATACACTGACAACATTGTATTCAGAATATAAAATATTTGTATAGCACTTTTTAATGTGTGATTGTGTAAAGGTGTTCACGAGATAGATACCAACCTTTTGTGAACTTGTGGATTTCGCCAGCCGTCTTCTCTCACAGACACTGTGTGCACGGTGGGAGGGACTGTGTGTTTGTGTGTGTGTGTGTGTGTGTGTGTTTGTGTGTGAGCAAGACGTAAGTGACAGAGAGACGGAGGAGAGCAGGGAAAGGAAATGCAGCTGAACGTGTTTTAAATAGCGTTTAAAAAAAGAAATAAAAAAAAGAATAATGAAACGCAATGTGCGGCGGCCGGTGTTGATAGTGCGGCGCACCACCACACATTAGTCTATGTGTGGGAAACACTGCACAGTATTTACCTGTGACTAGTCTCGCATTGTCCACACAGCATTCCGGGTTGGGAGAAAAACATGCTCTGGCTTATTGGCATTTCTTTAATCCGTTTCCCGGAAGTGGAACGTCGTCGATATAGACCAACCTGTGACTGACAGTGAGCTTACACAAGACCCACGGCCCACAACTGTGGTTGTGTCTTTACACTGAAGATTCATCGAAGTGGATTTCTTTCTATTTTTATTTGCTACGGGCTTTGAGATTGAGATTTTTGACCTGAAGGGAGGTGATGTCCATGCTGCTCAAAATAATGAAAAATGTTAGTTTTTCTTTCTGTGGACACAGTCAACTCTTTTCATAAGGATTATTTTTACAGTGTCAAACTGGTATGCTTGTTTATGAAAGTTTTATAAGTTGATTGATGGTGAGCCTGTTTGCTAGCTTACTGACTGCTCCACAGCTAGCTGACAGGCTTAATGCTGTGTCTCAAATCGCGCACTTCTGTACTTATGCCGCTCTCTATTTACCTCGGAACTCTGATTTTCCGAGGTCAAAGTCGGAAACACGCCCCCTGACCTCGGATTTCCGAGCTCGGAACTCGGACAACCTCGCAGTAGCCCGAGTTCAAAATCCAACATGGCTGCCCCCTGTATCAACAGTTGTGAAAGCTGCAGTAACATAAAGTTATAAGCACTTCTGTCTTATTTGTGTCACTAAATCAGTCGTTCACACAGGCATGTCCAACTTCTATCTGTGGACATGTTGTTATGCTGTTTGCATGCACAAAAAGCAGCGTAATGCGTTGTTATCAACTGGTATTGCTAACAATAGCTAACCGGGCTACAGCTAATGAAAACAATGAAAATCCAACTTTTAAATAGAACGCATTCAACTCGGGTATGATGTCATTACCAGTTCTGGCTTCTGAGTTCCGAGGTAAATAGAACGCGGCATTACGCTTGCTATTTTGAGTACACAGTGCGTTCACACTGCAGTGCACTACGACTACCCGGATGCTGCGCTCAAAGCTGTCAAAATGTTGAATGTGGAACACTGGACACTAATCGCTCTCAACGGTTGTCATCTTTGCTACGGAGTGGAATCCACGGGGCCACCAACGTATTTTCAAACTTGTGAATGTGGCGGGCGAGGAAGCTGCAGCGTTAACTATTGAAATGGTGAAACACGACTATACAAATGTACCACAATACTGCTGTCTGTTAGTGAGAAAACAAGCCCGGCTGCAATTTATGATTTAAACAGTAGAAGAAAAAGAAGAGTCATTTTGGGTTAGTGCATAACAGCTGTGAGATTTGAGACAACACTACCCTGTCGAAATCTAGGCACTACACAAATGAGTACATAGTGTACACAGTGCACTGCTATGTAAGTGTACTCCTTGAAGTATCTAGATTGAGACACCCTGTAAGTGTTTATCATTATGTTCGCGAGCTGGTTTGCAGGGTGGTGGCCTTAATGGAGCCCGGCGGTATGGCTGCGGTTTGTGGAGCTGACGCCCTGAGTCTTGTGGATGAAACAATAGCAGCTCTAAAACTAGGAACAAAGTTTATCTGAAGGTCATAAAGCTGCGGGCAGTTTGTCATGTGAGCTGCTGCTGCTTCAGAAAGCACAGCTTTGTTACGACTGTGGTTTATAATAGCTCATGTCTCTTCCCTTTCTGTCCCGTCCATGTTCTCTGGCATTTCTTCTTCTCCTGGCTTCCCCTTCATCAGTCCCCTGCTTGATGTCCATTCACAGTATGAGATAAATATAGATTTCAGTCATGACAATGGTTTCTCTGCTACACCAAATACAGAATGTGAAAGCCACACAGCCATATGCATCCAGCCCTGTTCATGAGCTCCGAGCTAAGTATGTCTAGGTACCGATACCAATACTGTGACTTTGATACCGGTTCCTAAACAATACTTTTTTGACACCAATTTTATAAAACAAAAATAAATTACAACATTACGGCACCAATCTTTTTATTGATTTTTCAGCTCCTACTACGTGAGCCCGTCTCTGTGTAACGTAGAGTTTTCCCTGCGTGCAGACTGATCTCATGAAGTGGCGTATGTATGGCACGCCAATTCGTATGCCCTTTTGGCGTGTTATCAAGACGCATAATCGCTTTTTAGCGTGTTTAGCAACGCACTTCGCCCGCCATTGACCTACATTACGAGTGAATTTTCACCGTAGCGAGTAGTATGAAGGGACGTAGGTACGCGGTTGGTCGGAGTGGCGGATGGGTAAAACACAGGACTTTCAACCAGGAGACCTGGGATCGTGTTCCGTGTGTGCCGATTATCAGCCGTTTTTAAATTTTTTTTTAAGCCTTCCCCAATGTTTCTTTCCTAAACCCAACCGTTTATTTTTCCTAAGCGTGTTTTTGTTGTTATTTTTCATATTTTTGTGTTTTTTTTGTGTTACTAAAGCCTTTCCCATGTGTTCTTTTCCTAAACCCAATCTTTTTTTTTTTTTTTTTTCACGTGTGACGTTGATCTCGCGATAGTACGTCACGTTCTCGCGATAACACGCAACGTGGCAACGCCACGTGGTAGGTATGTTTACATCAGCTGTATACAGCGTAGACATACACGTGGATAGCTGAAAATGCTACAGATAACACGCCACTTGGCTTTAGGAAAGTGGCGTGTATGTTTACGCAAAGTCATGATGCCATGTTGCTGCGTGGCTCTACGACGTGTAACGTTAGACAGCCAATCACAAACATTATCAGATCTTGGCAGAAGCATGCTGCATGCTTATTGGCTCCCTGATGCTGATGATATTAACTCCTGATGTATTGAAATTGGTTATTGAATGACGAGGCATTTTTCGATACTTGATACTTTAGAGGCAATTTGGTCGGTGCCTAAAAAGTATTGAATTCGATACCCAGACCTACGTCTGTGAGTTAATTTTTCTTTTGGAGGCGTTTCATCCACAGAACCTCCACAACATGATGATGGCCACTGTGCCCAAATGTTGCTGTTAAGTATTATTCCAACAGGTTCTGTTGGAGGCTTGCAGTTTTAGCAACAGTGGTAATTCTGCCAATTGAAACACACGAAGGAAAGAAACCTCAACGTGATCTCAAAGTGTATAAACTTGCTACTTTTAAGGACATTTTGCGTGTCATGTGTACACATTTTAAGCTTTTCACGTGTCATATAATGTCGCCCATTTTCATATCCAACTCGTCAGTTATAAACACGTGGTTAAAGTTGTACATTCGACCAAAAACCCTTTAGGAAAGGACTAAGATCAAGGTTGGGGTTAAAATAAGTATGTTTGTGACGTGTGTAAGTTTAGGAGTCAATGTCAAAACCTCATAGCATCAACATATCCTCATACAACGGTTTATATGATATCTTATAAAAAATTAAGCACAATTTTTGGCTTTTATTGCCTTTATTTATAGGACAGATTAAGACAGGAAAATGGGAGGGAGAGGAGGAATGACAAGCAGCAAAGGGCTGCAGGTCGGAACCAAACCTGCAGCCGCTGCGACAAGGACTGAGCCTCTGTACAAGGGGCACACGCTCAACCAGGTGAGCTAACCAGCAACCGCTCACATGGGAATTTTTTTACTTTGTCATAAAATAAGTCAGTAGAGACTAAATGGCGTGAAATCACATACGACTTAATGCGTGTAATGACACGCGATAGCTAAAAAATGCGTAGATAATATCTGTATCATTGAGCGTGAATTCCACTGTGGTAGTTTGAAAGCACCCAACGACAATGAGCTGCTCTATTCATAAATGGGCAATCAGACATTACACCTCCTTTGTACTATGGAGCCGGGAGTGTTAAGTCTGTTTAATGTCTGGTCCAACTGATTTGGTCATTTGTGTTCTCTCATACAGCTCCGGGTATTGTCTATAATTTTAGGGTTGCAGTGCGTGTGTGAAAGGGGCTATATGTCATTTTGGGGCACGTGCAGAAAAGACTCATGCTGTTGTTCTTTTTTTTTCTTCTTTGTACTTAGGGTGGTTTTCAGTCTGAGCACCTCGTAAGATTACTTTAATTACCTGAAGCTTATTGCTCCAGCTGTTACGACATGCTGTAAAGAACAACGCACGTTCCCATGCAACCCACATGTACAATCATTATCACACATAGCTGCTGCTACATCAACCAATAACACAGATATTTAATCATGTTCAGACACCTGCTGACCGACTTTTAATTCTAAGCGTCTTGTCTATGTTTGTGGTGCTTTGAGTTTTTGGACCACGCTCTTGAAAAGTTGAATGTAGAATAGATTTAGGGATCAGAATTGTAAGTCTGGAATAAAAAAAAGAAATAGGAGATTTATGTTTATGTAAGAAGTAATAACTCAACAGCCAGAATTTAGAGGTCTTTACTCTTGGTAGCAAAGGGAAAAGGAAAGGAGAAGCTTTGGTACTGGATGTTCAATGGAGAGGAAGTGTGTGTGGGTCCAAACATTGCACAACTCCTGTAACTAGAGTCCCTAACACACACACACACACACACACACACACACACACACACACACACACACACACACACACACACACACACACTTCCCCTTACAACCTCAACCCTGAGAAGCAAGACCCCCTCATAGGGAAGGAGGCTTCGAAGCAAAATGAAGGAAAAGTGTGTGTGTGTGTGTGTGTGTGTGTGTGTGTGTGTGTGAGCATTCATTATTGGAGGGTTGAGTGTAGCTGAATGTGTGCTTCTGGTGAGAATGTGTGACTGTGAATTATATGAATGAGTGTTGTGGAAGGGTGGTGAGGGGTGGGGTCTGTCGAGCGTGTGTGTGTGTGTGTGTGTGCATGCAATTATACACAGACATTCTTCTCAGTGGGCTCCTGTGAATGTTTGCTGCATGCCAGTGTGCATGCCCGTGTTAATGCTTGTGTGTGTGTGTGTGTGTGTGTGTGTGTGTGTGTGCTTGTGTGAGGATATTGGCCGTGTCACCTCAGATTAGGCCCTGATGCAGTCGTGGTGCCGGTAGAGGGTGACCCCCTAACAACCACGCCACAGTCATTAACGGGGAGAAAGAATCCTGTCACCATGGCAACCGCGGCTGCGCTGCCAAAACCGGCCACAGTGAAAAGAAAAGGGGATGTGGGAGGGGGAAAGAGAGGGGGGGGGGGAGGAGGAAGAGGAGGAGGAGGAGGAAGGTGGGGAAGGGGGTTGGGTGGTGGCTGACGTGGGGAGGGTGTTTCTGAAATGATGTGTGTATTGTGACAGATATAGGTTATTGGAATGTTTAGAGAGACAGACATAGAGAATAGTGATGATGAAAGTGAGAGAGGGAGATGATCAGATAAGCAGGTCAGACACACACGCACGCACACACACACACACACACACACACACACACACACACACACACACACACACACACACACACACACACAGGCAGCATTTCTTAGTGAAGCCAATTTGGATTTTTGAACTGGAAGTGTAAACGGGGTCAAAGGTGATGGAGGTCATAGAAAATGGAGGGAGAATGGCACAGGCAAAAACAGAGCGACTTTAAAAATGCGTAGTACTGTTATTCTACTAAATACATGTTACTTCATTGGGAACTATTTGGGCAATTTTGTATGTTGGATCACGTCAATGGCAGTCAGTCTTTTTACCGTGTTAATGTGGTGATGTAGTATTTTTGACCGAGCAAAACTCCAGGAATCTTCCTCTCCAACTTTACTGTCAACAAAAGATTCCCAAGACAGAAAGGCAAACAAGAACTCTGGGTGGTACGTTTTATTCTGTGACTCACTCATGACAACAGCTGTTAAGAATGAGAAAAGTGAAAGTTAAATTTTTTTGTTTGTTTTCAAGCCAATAATCAGAATTTCTATATCTGCAGGAGAACACACAAGTACTTCCCTATTCACTGCTTTTCTAAGACAATCAAGTAACTTCTTCCATCTTGGACCTGAATTGCACGAGAGACCGTCTTACTGTAGGATTAATTCTCTTCACTGCTCAGTAGTCTACCACCATAGTCTTGAACTGGATGCGAGCACAAACGGAGCAGCTAGCTGCAGAGGGTGGCAGGGGGAGTTGCAGTAGTGCAGACGGGCCTCCTCCTAGCAAGGAAGAGGTGAGTCCTCCTCATTTTGTACATGAGGAATCTATAGGAGCTCCTGGGTCACACTCAGGTTTCCTTGCTGGCCGGCTTTGCCGTGGATCATGTGCAGGCAGCTTTGGCGTGGGAATCCTCACAAGCTCGGTCTTATCCAAGTTGATCTTAAGGTGGTGCATTTACATCTACTCTTAGGTACTGTATCTGCAAGGCAGGCAGTGACCTCCGCCTGAGTGTTGTTGAATTCCTGGATGTGTATTTGTGTGACATTTGTGTCCAATAAAATGCTTTCTTGTGTTTTCATAAGTTGAACGTGATATGAGTGATCTACAGAGCCTATCTATTGTCCAAAAGTGTGCGCTGTTATTCCCATGATTCATAGAGTCGAGACTATAAAGATAGGTTTTTGCTAAGTTCTTCTTTGCCCCGCCATAAGGAACAGGTATGAACACTTCTTTGAATATGAACACTAGTCTTTAGACGTTGGACAACATATTGTACAGCTGAAGCATACTGAGGCTTTACCCAATTATATTAGACAGAATAGACCCGGTGTAATTTAGACCCAGCTTGACTCCAATTCCAGATTGCGTCTCAGATAATCCAGAACCCAGGGGAACCGCGAAGACCTTTACTGTGACCCCTGGTTGTTCTGGGACGTGAACCATGATGTTTGTTGAATGTTGTTCCTGTTTCGGTTTCCTTTTTGGTAGTGACAGGCCTGACAGACAATAAAGTAAATCCTGTAAAGTGTGTGTGTCAGACTCACTCATGATTGAGGTTAATTCTGGTCTACAAGCGCTTTGAATTCAGTCTGAGCTTTAGAGAAGTGCTCTGACCACAACTTTGTGGTTTGGGCATGTGTGTTTGTGAATTTACGTGTATGTAAGGGTAATATGTATTTAACTTAGTGCAGCGTACACTAACAAGTTCTAGTGTGTGTGTGTTTGTGTGGATTAGAGGGTGTATAGGGAAGTAGTGCTTTGCGTCAATAGGGTGTGGTTTGATAACAGCCAGGCAGCTTCTCCTTCTCTCTTTCTAGCTCTCTCACTAGCTTTCTAGCTCTCTGTCGGCCAAATGGAGACACACCCAGTTCTTCTCTGCACTTCTCTGCATATAGTATACAGTCTTTGTGTTTTTGTTTTTGGACTAACATTTTAAGGAATCTAAAGACAGTAGTATGTCAGTGCTTTTTAACTTATAAACATATCCTAGAAAAGGTCTGAAGTAACTAAATTTCTGTTACAAACACTCCAGAGACCAACTACAGAGATGGGTCACATTTGGCTGGTTGCCAACAAGCAGCATCTGTTGGCCATAAAAGAGCCAATCAGCAGCAACATGAGTCAACTAACAGAGCCCCAGAAGAGGCCAAATAATCCGAGCCTGAGCAACAAAAGCAAAAAATCCAAGGTGTCAACATGGAGACAACCTGGAAAATCACGGTAACATCTGGCAAACACAGACAAACTGCATCAACAAAGAGCAGCAGTGGTTACAAGCTGCAACTAAACAACAGGGGCAAAAAAGAAAAATGCATTAATACACTTTAATTAAAGGCCTAAGTGGCCATGTGTAATATTAAAAGGGTCACTTATAGTGAGATGTGTACAAAGAATAATCACCAGTCTGCAGCTTTACGCTCTGCTACGCCCTGCGGTGCCCTGCGGTGCCCTGCTACGCCCTACTATGTCCTGCTACGCCCTGCTCCACCCTGCTACGCCCTACTATGTCCTGCTACGCCCTACTATGTCCTACTATGTCCTGCTACGCCCTACTATGTCCTGCTATGCCCTGCAGTGCCCTGCTACGCCATCAACTTCTACAACTACTATCTCTAGTCATAGTTCCGTTATCTTTATTGTTACTTTAATTCCCACTGTTGATCGCACCCCCAACCGGCACTGTCAAACAACCGCCCACCAAAGGAAGTTTTCCTCACCACTCGAGGTTTCTGCCTGAAAGGAAGTTTTTTCTCGCTACTGTCGCGCTAAGGCCGGTTACACACTGGATGCGTCGCGCGAGCGTGTCAGCTGCGTGGCCTATCCGTTTTTATTTCGGCTTCCATGTTAACAGGTTAGAGCTTACACGCTGACTGCGTGACACGCCGAAAACGCGTGCCTCCTAGAAATAGAACCGACGCCTATTTTTCACGCAACACGCAAGCGTGTTGGAAGCATTTCCAGGCTAAATAGAATAGGAAAAAGATGTTTATAAGTCGTTTAGACACAAATACATATTAATAAATGACATGTTGATGTTTGAAAGTCTCTAGTTTTTGATATAAATGCAGATATAAATGTAATTTAAAAAAAAAAAATCGATTTTCTAATATTGCACCTGTCTTTGCTGTAATCAAATCCGTATATATTTATGTCTAACATGGTATTTCATTTTATCAATGGGAAACATACATGTATCCAGACCAGGCTAGCAGCAGCAGCACCGCGTCAGACACGTTTCTGGTGTGTAAAGACAGAAAAATCCACGCTCACGCCACGCCACGCCACGCAGTAACCGGCCTAAATGCTTGCTTTTGGGGGAATTACTGTATCTGAATATTTAGTTTGTAAATTATAGAGTGTGGTCTAGACCTACTCTATCTGTAAAGTGTCTTGAGATAACTCTTGTTATGATTTGATACTATAAATAGAATTTAATTGAATTGAATTACAGACTCTTCGCCCACTTTTGGCTCATTGTTTTGGTTTTGTCTCGTGCTCTCATCAGCCTTGTTTCCAGTTGTTTTAAGAGCAAAGGCTCTGACAGCCTCACTTTCCACTGCCCAGAACCTAACAGCAGACAGACTTAGTTAGCGACTCGCTGGTGAACACAATGGAACGTCTAGCAGCTAAAGAACCGGATATTTTCCCTCATGAATATTTGACTTGGACTCATCAGGTGGACGGAAACACGACTCCATCTGAATGCTAATTTAGCTCTGTGTCTGCTGGATGTGCAAAGAGGCAATGCTGTGGTATCATGTTCGCCAACACAACTTTACAAAGCTTCAAATATCGTGATAATAAATAATGTGTTCCTGGTGTGTCATTAATGTGATTAATTTATTTTTTATTATTTATATAGTTTACACATAAAATATAGCTTGCAGTGCTTGACTCCCTGCAGTGTTTTTTCTTGTGGACGTCAGAGAAATGCCATAATAAAAATCTATCTATCTATCTATAGATATAGAGGTTTGGTGCAGGAAAGTTGGCAGTCGGCTTGGTGGATGTTGCCGGGTGATTGGTTAGTTACGCAGCTGTTCTCAGATAGGCATCTAATGGTTTGTTTGGGTGGCTGCAGCAAAGGAGCAGTTTATTGATGTTATCATAATGGAAGGCGGTGGATTAATAAAGTCAGTGGTAATATAATGTCATACAATGATGATCAATATACTGTAGTTTTCGTACAAATACAGGTTCTTAAGGCAATTCGGTATACTTTGATAAAAGACAGTGATATATTCATTGTGTTTGTAAATGCAGAGTTGTACATTTAATTTTAGGACCTCAATACTTTTTTACTACTAACCCAAAGTTGGCTGGTAGGACGACATCCAATGTTGATTGGAGAATTTTGTTAAATGAAAAGATACCATTGCCGGCATTTTAGTGCATTTTTAATTAATTCATAAAATAATTTATTGTGTCGATTTTGCATCTGGCACGACCGCACCAAAATGCAGAATTTGAAAGTGCGAAAAAACACTCAACCAGGCAATGAAAGCAGCCAATCTATTGTTGTAATGATGGCAAAGAAAACAAAAAACAGGAAAGTGCTTAAAGCATTTCCATACAAAATGAAAAAGGAAGAAAAAGAAAATCCAAATTACACTAACACAAAATGTTTTTTGTGGGTTGAAGCAGTCTGTGTTTGTTTTTGGCAACATGAGTGAATCAAATTTATTATCTACTCACAGAGACAAACTTCCTTCCAATTCCTCCATCTCTCATCTTTCTCTCCATCTCACTACTCCAACTGCTCCAACTTTTCTTCTGCTTCCCCCCCCTCTCTCTTTCTCTCTATCTCTCTTTGCATGTCATGTTTTCATGTTCTCTGCGAGAATATTCTGCAACAGCAGTGACTTTTGAGCCCGTGACCAATGAATTGTTGACTCGTCTCTCCTGTTGTTGTCAGGAAGTCGTCAGAGCTGTTGTCTTGACTTTCTTTGCACTTCGATTCAACTCTGAGGTTAGCTAAGGTGTGTGTGTGTGTTTGTGTGTGTGTTACAGAGACAGAGAGAACCGTTTTATCGTAATCCTTGAATTTCAGGAAATTTGTGAAACACTTGTGACATCGATGGTATGGTGCACGTTCAAATTGGACCCCAAACCCCAACCGTGCTTTGTGTTTCCTATGCTGTTGTCATGTAAAAACATGAGTTACTGCAGTTATGGTGATTTTTAATATTTCAGTTAAGTGGAAACACATTTAGAAATAAAAAGCAGAAAACCATGCTTTTCTTAATTCTGGGAGACTAAACCGTTGGACATTCTTTGGACATGTATACAGCGTATTCGGAATATGCGACCCATCGGGGTTATTACCACAGTTCATGGCCTCTTGCCTGTTTACGTCTTACGATCAGCTGTATGCGTTGCTATGGTTGCTGTACACAAACCAACTAGCCAACAGTGCACTAAAAATGCATGCTTATACGAAAAGAAGATACATTCACTTTTAAACCTTATGAAGACTTGGCTATCAACAGGTTTTTGAATATGCGCAAACATCGCAACACCGACCTTTTCAAGTAGCTGGTTGAAGGAATGAAAGAGGGAGGCTGTGTCCGCCAACGTTGGAAAACTTAAAAAAAAAATGTTTATCATATTTTGCACAGCTGCATGTAAACGGGAATCTTAGTGGAATATTCACCTTCATTAGCCATGTTAACAGCTTTGTCGGAGTACTGCCTTTTTCGGAAAATAATGGCCAAAAACGGAATATTATGTACATGTAAACGTAGTCAGTGTAATACTCCCACACAGGAGACATTTTCTTTCACTTTCATTTGTAAACAACCCACACGTTGCCCTCGTCTGTCACACCACAGTCGTGTCCAGCCATTGGCCTTTCTGCAGCCTTAGTAGTCGTCAGCAGCTGCAGCAGGAGCAGCATATGTCAGCTACTGTTGCTTTATTTATTTATTGTTTAGCAAGCACAAAATTGATGCCACACAGCATATCAACATAGGCCACTTTAATCCGTGAATTCCATCTTATTTGTAGGCAGGCCGATGGCAGTCAACAAGGGGAATATCGGCTGGAACCAATGATCGGCCGATATCTCGGCGCATCCCTAATTTATGTATTTAAGACTCTCTTCCTTCGTCTGACAAACAAATGAGGCAGTCTGACAAACAAATAATGGTCATGCAAATAATGTCTTTTCAGAGGGTCTGGTTGGTATTCATGCTGAAACAGTTACAGTACAGGCTACGCTTCTGACATCCAAAGTAGGGATTCAGAGAAAGCTTCATTTAAAAAACAAACAAAATTAGAATTTTTGTTTTACTTATGTGACATTTTTGGGATCATGCCATTCATAATGGTGGAATACAGTTCATTGTTTTGAAAATGATTTTAATTACATTTAACATTTATTTAATATTTAACCTATTTAGTGCGAGTGAAAACATCCGAGTCACTCAGCTCTTCTGCACTCTGTACTCCTGATCTTGGCACGATGACAGGCTTTTCAAGATCACCGAGTATCCATGGTGACCAGGGCTCACGGACACTCAGCACATCTTATCTTTCGGCGTTTCTCCATGAGCGTCAGAGCAGCTCCAGCTCTGAACTTCCTGCAGCAACCTCCTGTCCTGAACCCTGCGTACAGCTGCAGGGGAGGCCGCTCTAAGGAGGACCCTGGCCCTTTAAGAGGCGGTGGTCGCCCCACCAGCTGAAGGAGGGGTGGAGTGAGCGAAACTGTCAGGGAGTGGTTGGGGACTGGAGATAAGTTTGTCTGCTCTGTCAGCACTGCGAAGAAGAAGTAGACGTGGAGCTTCGGTGCTGTCTGTGTGTGTGTGTGTGTGTGTTAACTGAGAGGACAGTGCAGGATTGTGAGAGGGTTGTGAAGAGGAGAGAAAGTGGAATGAGTTAAAGGAGGAGGAAGACATATGCTTGTAAGGTCACAGCTGTGCAAGAGAGGGTGACAAAGGTTTCCCTCCTTTTACTCCTCTTCCCTCGCAGTGTTGTTTTTCATTTTACACTGACTTGACTACGATTTTTAGTTTTCTCTACCCCGCATCTTCACCTCGTCCTCGTCCACCCCTCTTTAATCTCCACTCCTAGGCTCCTTTTAACTCTCTTTTCTGACTCAGTGCCCTCGTACTGGTTCTTCCTCCTCCTCTCTCTCCCAGTCGGTGTTTTGCTCCGTCCTTGGAGGACAATATAGAGATGGCACTGCTTGATACAGCGAGCCTCAGGCCACAGCAACATGGCGGGCAGTTGCATGCAACATACCCATATAAATGGAGAAGCATGAGAGGCTGAGAATAATTAATGGAAATCCCAGTGTTATGGGAGGAATGATTTATCATCTGACTGTATCTACACTGTACATCTGTTGAGCAAAATAACTCAGCCTCTGATATTTTCATGAAATTTGAAAAATCAAACCATAATTGTCTCTCCGGTACCTGAAGCCTCACCCCCCAACCAACACAGCCCCTCTAGTAGTTTTAATGTTTTCCGTCTGATTGCCCGCTGAGTTATCTCAAGTGCTAAAAAAAAAACTGCCAGGATAGTAAGCACAGAATGTCCTGTTACACAACAGATTTTTTGGGGGCCTAGCCCTTTAGAACCTAACCAGCCTCCACCAAACACCCAACTGCTCGTCTCATCTCAGCAACTTATTAACCAGGCCCCACCCTTCCACACGCACGCACTCACACAGAAACATAAAGTGAGGGAGGTCAAAAGGGGGAAGAAAAATGAAAGAGGGAGGGGTGTGTGTGTTCGTGTGTGTTCGTTATCTATATAAAGGAAATGCAGGCCAAAAGCTTCTGACCCTAATCGCTGAAACACCATATGTATGAGCACGCACACACACACACACACACACACACACACACACACACACACACACACACACACACACACACACACACACACACACACACACACACACACATAGACTTTTCCTTCATTTTGCTTCGAAGCCTCCTTCCCTATGAGGGGGTCTTCTTGCTTCTCAGGGTTGAGGCTGTAAGGGGAGGTGTGTGTGTGTGTGTGTGTGTGTGTGTGTGTGTGTGTGTGTGTGTGTGTGTGTGTGTGTGTGTGTGTGTGTTAGGGACTCTAGTTACAGGAGTTGTGCAATGTTTGGACCCTCAACTGGAAACCAATGGGAACTGACCTCCCTGCCCTCTCCCAATTTCTCTTCTTTTCTCTTCTCTTCTCTTCTCTTCTCTTCTCTTCTCTTCTCTTCTCTTCTCTTCTCTTCTCTTCTCTTCTCTTCTCTTCTCTCTGCAATTTAATTTGGTCCATGTCATTGCATGTTCTTATACAATTCAGATTAGTTAAAGGTCAAACTATCAGGAACTCTCAGGTAGAGTACAGATGATAGACACTGATTACACTGAATTAGTTTGTTTGACCAATCAGCAAAGAATCACAAATATCAACCATATTTGATGCAGGCATGTCTCACTTACGTAAATCGTAGTTGCGGCTCTTCGGAAATATCAGGGCACCGAGCTTCTGACCTGCACTTGAACTAGTCTTGTCTGTAAATGGACATCACCACCAAGGTCTCAACATCCTCAGGAACAGCGAATAATTACATTTTCTAAAGCCACGTGACAGACTTGGTTTGGTGAAGGAGTGACTGGGAAACCTTTTTAATGCTAACACTGCCATTATTGGTCAATCTGTAACCAGTCTGGACCTCCTGTAGCACCTTGTCTTTGTCCCTTTACTTCCTTCTCTACTGAAACGTGTCCAAATAACCCTCAAAGTGCCATTAAATCTATAAAGATGCATAACCTCCCACTAGGACGGAACCTGAACTTTGACTGCTTTTGCGTTCGCTTCACTGATAAATGATAATTTTATATCTGATTGCTATAGACAGCGTGTTGGGAGGATGTTAGACGCCACTATGAACTGAGAATGAACCCACAGCGGCATGAGCAGGCAGCCGTTATGGGAAGAGAAAAAACTTTCCGCCTGTCTTTTATTTTCAATTATTTCTCTTCCTCTTCTCATGCTGATTGTACTCACAGCGAAGCTGCTGCTGTATAGTTTAATAACAATACAATTGAAGGAAACTGAGTCTAACAGAATATGGACCGAAACTAAAAATTTTAGCCAAATGGAGCCAAGTTATCTTTATTTGCACTTCTGATGAAAAGGACTGATTGGTGTGTGTGTGTGTGTGTGTCCGTGTGTGTGTCCATGTGTGTGTATATGTGTGTGTGTTCCTTTAATAGGTTTTTTTTTGGAAATGCTTTGGAAAAGTGCTGCGTGTGCGTTCATGGGTGTGGGCATACGTAAAGCGTGTACGTGTACATATGGGCATGAACAGAGTGCGGCTGACTGGGGCAAAACCCCTCCCCCCGCTCAACACACACACACACACACACACACACACACACACACACACACACACAAAACACGCGCAGAGGGCCGGGGGTGTTGGAGAGAGGCAGCAGTGACAGAGAGGAGAGCACTGACCCAGATAGTGTCTCTGTCCCACCCTCTCTCTCTCACGCGCACTGTAAAAAAAATAAGCTCAGCAAGAGTTTTTATTTTCCAGAGATTCTGTAATAATAGATTTAAACCCGCTGGTTATGTTTTGATTATTTTAGATATGTCTGTCAGAAAATAGTAAAACATATTATTAACAACATCCCAGAGTCTAAGAGTATGTCTGCAGTATGTCTGCAGCAAACCTGTTTAATTAAAAAAATATATTTATTTTTCTTTCAGTTTCAATCCTGCAACATTCAGAGTAGATAGATCTTAGATTGCCGGCTTGGTATTTTAGGAAAATGGAGATTTTACAAAACACAAAAGTCACCTGTAACTTATTTTAATGTCTCATTGTAATTGTCAGTATAGGCGATCACACAGCACAGCAGTCACTTATGAGCTGCTATTAAATTACTATTTCATACCGGCTTCGTTGTCTGACAACAGAAACAGAAGAATATGTAAATGAGAACAACACAATATAGAAATTGTCTATATTAACACATAGTATAGGTGATCACAGAGAGCAGGAGGGAACAGCATGCCATTCTTTGTAATTTAATGTTCTTGCTTTGGTCCAGATAAACTTACGTGGACTTTTTTTTTCTGTTTTGACCTTCACCCACTGAGAACAGAGCTTTGAAAACACATTGCAGTGAAGCAACAATTGTCTGCACCAACCCCTATTTTCCACCGGGCGCATCTCCGCTGCTTTCCGGAGGTGCAGTACCCTGGAAATCCAGAGTTCTCATGAGAGCACAATTTGAATTTGCTCAGCGAGTCACTCTGGCATTGAGTAATGATGCTCATTAACTATGCCCTTGTAGCCGTGCTGCACCAATCACATCGGTGTATCTGATATAGGCGAGTTAAACAGATGACCACAGTTTAATTTCCCAGTTAGCTCCGCTTGTAGTTAAAGGAACACGGCGACTTATTGGGAATTTTGCTTATTCACTGTAACTCCCAGAGTTAGACAAGTCCATACATACATACCCTTCTCATCAGGCTGTCTGACGGCTCCAGTGGCAGCAGGCCAGCACATAACATGCAGGTGAAAGGTTCCAGCAATCCTACTGCTCCGAATAATAATAATAAACAAAATAACGCCAACATTTTCCTATTTACAAGTTGTGATTTGTAGAATCACAGCGTGTACAAAAAACAACGTAACATGAGACACAGCCATCTTCTAACCGTAAACAAACCGGGAACTATATTCTCAGAAGGCGAAGTTCTGCTACTTGGGCGGAGTGATTTTCTTTGCAGCAAGCCTGTCTGAGAATATAGTTCCCGGTTTGTTTACGGTTAGAAGATGGCTGTGTCTCATGTACTCTCATGTTCTTCATCACCTGACTGAAGACAAAACCGTGGCTCAGCCAGAACGCAGCACAGATGCGCCCAGTGGAAAATCTGGGTTACACTGTGTTTTAATATATCTAATCGCACAATACACATGCTGCCATTCTGTCTCTGTTGTCAGATGACTGCATGAGTGTAAGAACTATAAAACACAAAGCAGGCCTTTACAGACAGACTGAGCTATGGGTGAGAGGAAGAGACAATTACTCAAATCCTGAGGTTTCTGTTAACCTTTTTTTTTTTATAAGGGTATTCCTTTATGTCTGAATCCGAAGTAGAAATGTTTGGGAAGCATTCATGACAAGTCCATCCAGCACCCCACCAGTCAGCTCTCCATCATATGTGCCTTCTTACTGCCATCTACTTTCAATGTCCAAACCGTCCTCAGAAACCTGACAAGACTCCTCTCCTCAGCTCCCTACAGCTCAGCAGTGACAGACTGTTTGTTCAGAGCGGGTGTGAATGTGTGGGACCGTATGAGGATGAAGCAGAATTTTCAGTTCACCCTCAATCTGCCTTTACCGATTAAAAATAGATGTAAAAAATGTTGAGATTGGCCTGTTTGAAGCCCAGAGACAGATCTAGTGGACGGCTGCAGAACAACTATTAGTCAGTGAGTTTTGGCCTAATTAGCTGGTGTTCCCTTATGGTGATTTTTAGGGTCTCCAACAAATAATTATTTTTGTCACTGATTTATCATAAGTAAATCCTTTAGTCTATAAAATGTCAATCATTGTGAAAATGTATCATCACAACAGTCTAAAACCCAAAGATATTCAAATAACAATGGCATAAAAGAGAGAGAAGGCGCAGCTGCTCACAGAAAAGAGGCTAGAAACTTGTTAACTTGCTTCAATCTGCACACTGCTGAGCAGATTTGAGTTTGCTTGTATCCACTCGGGTCTTTGCATTGACTTTATGCATTCAAGCCAGTTCTAAAACATGCTTTGCAGTCTCTCTGGTTGATTTATGATGACTATGGTTAATCTTTGCTCAGAACTCTGCAGGGTAAATCCAGACAGCTAGCTAGACTATCTGTCCAATCTGAATTTTCTGTTGCACGACTAAAACAACTTTTGAACGGACACATGTTCCACCGAAACAAGTTCCTTCCCGAGGCTATTTTGCAGAGGTGCTGTTGCTCCGTATGGCGCCGCCGCCCAAGACAATTGTGATTGGTTTAAAGAAATACCAATAAACCAGGGCATGTTTTTCTCCCATCCCAGAATGCTGTGTGGACTCGCCAGACCCTCCTCCGCAGCGCTGTCTGTCGTTTGACTCTCGAATCAGATTATAGAAAGGTTTGCTCTTTCCTCCACTCTGCAGTGACAGTGAAAAGGTCCCATCTCTGTCTGTCTGTCTGTCTGTCTGTCTGTCTGTCTGTCTGTCAGTCAGTCGTACTTGTCCCTCTCTTCCCCCATCATGACTTCCTGTGGTAGGATCAGAGGCTGACAGGGTCACACCCACCCCACCCCACCCTTCTTATTCCTGGAACTCCACAGTGGGACCCCTCCTCCACACACACATGCAACATGCGCATATATGTTCACTCGGTCTATCACACACACACACACACACACACACACACACACACACACACACACACACACACACACACACACACACACACACACACACTCCTGGCCCCCTCACTGTGCTCCTTCCCCTTCAAGTCGGATTTGCAAAAGATTCTCAGTGTTTCCTTAATTCTGTTCGGGGCGGTAGAATGGGTGTGGTTTGTATGCTGAAGCACAGCTACAGAAAGTTCAAACGACTTAACATTTTAATTCAGTGTGTTTTTTTTTTTTTTTTCTGTAATTTACTGCTTATGTGGCTCCGTCTGAACTCCACCTAGCTGGAGCTCCAGATTAGGTTTAAACAAGCACTAAGGAATTATTTGCAAATCCTATTCAATCCAGGTCTGGCTACAGCACTTTACTCCTCCAATCCGAAACCTTTTGAGCAGATTTATTTTGGACTCTGTAAACAAGAATTCACAAGTCATAATAGTGCTAAGACAAGTATGCAGAATGTAAGGCCTTTCGCTGTAGCTAAATATCACACACATCTGTTTTCAACTTTGAAATCATTGCTGCATATGAAAGCTAAGAATAGTGTGAGATAAGATAATTTGTATATGACTTAAAACATGAAAAAGTCTATGAAATGTTTTTTTTAATTGTTCAAAAATCTTTTTTTCCACATATCAGATGCTCAAACCTCTGTAGATTTGAAAGGTGGCTTTAAAAAGTTGGTAGTTTCCTTAAAGGTGTTTTGCTCTTCAGCTGTGCCGTTTGCAGACAGAAACAAATCCTCCCTCCTCAAGACCTAAAAATGTCAACAATGAAGCTTTCACAACTAAAAAGGGTGATTCGTATCATCTAACTGTCGAGCATCAAATGTGTTTTAATTCTATTATTAATTAGCAAAAATTCCCCCAACAGCTTTGGGATGAGAAAACATAGGATCCAGAATGCGATTTGGCTGTGAGATAAAGCACCTCCTGAGGTTCCATCCTGTGACAGCCAATCATTGATAACATTTACATTACATTACATTTACATTGTTTGTTTTTCCGTTGGGTAAATGTACAACTTGACGAGACGATTAGAAGAAGGTGATGAGGGTGTCTGATATCATTCAGGATCTGTTTGATTGTTGAAGGAGAGACATTTGTATTTATGATACCTCCACAGAACTGAATGGGCAGGTCCAACATGAAAGGCAGAGAAGAAGTGGCCAATCACAGAAGAGAACAGATGTTAACGAGGCCAGCAGAGGGGAACAGTTTGAAAACATCAAACCCCCCCATCAAACTCACTTGCCCTCAGTTTTTAGCTGGCTGAAAAAAAATGCTCAAACTCAATGGTAGCGGTGTTACATGGTCTGTTTGGCCTTACCGCCGTAATAAAGAGATTTAAAGACCAAGAGATAGAAAGTACATGATACTTCATATGTTTTAGGGAGGTTGTTTGGTGTAATTTCAGAGCCTGGCTGTGTGTGGGTTGTTGGTTGGGGGGAAGGTGTGGCATCGAGCTGCGTTTACCTTTGTCTAGAGACACAGAGGGGGCTCTGTCCCATCACAATGGTGATTGGGACTGAGAGACCAGTGTGTGTCCTGTGTGTGTGTGTGTGTGTGTGTGTGTGTGTGTGTGTGTGTGTGTGTGTGTGTGTGTGTGTGTGTGTGTGTGTGTGTGTGTGTGTGTGTGTGTGTGTGTGAGAGGGGTGGTGCTTGTGGCCACACCCAGACTGATTGGCTGAGGCCACACCTCGCTGTGGAATCCCCTGGAGCTGGGTGACATGCCAGCTTGCATTGCAACAGTCTCTGTCTGCAGTACCAGGCACAACACAGTACACAAAATAAATGGATTAAAAACACTTGTTAGTATTACTGTAGGAAAGTCCAGGGATTCTGTTGTTTTTAGGCTGGCATGGACTGTTTATTATGGCTTCTCTCGGCACTGGATTCAGGATGAAGAAAGAAAGAAAATCGGCTCTGTAGCAATGTTTATTTCCAATTTTTTGAAGTATACAGCACAGTAAGTACATTTACTCTAGAACTCCACTGAATACATTAACTAAATCTTCAATGTCTAAAAAACTATCAAACATTGACATGTCTATTCTTTTACTGTTAAAATGTTATCTTTTACAAAAGTTATTACTGAATGCTGAACATTTATTTTCAAATGATTGTATTGCTATTTTTACAAGTTACTGTTCCTTAATATAACATTTAATGTTATAAGCATGTGCTTAGCTAACACCCTAACCCTCATCCTTACAGTATATGGGAGATACTGTACATAACACTATTTCCCCTGATAAGCAGTGGGTTGTACAGCAGGGTCGCTACTGCAGAGAGGAAGTATAGAACAAGGGTGTGTATTTGAGCGCCTCTTGCACTGTGAGAAAGATGCCGTGAAGTCATTTCACCATGACTTCCTGTGTGAAGCTTGCTCGCAAAGGATGACATGATCAGTACTAAGGCTTAATTTTCACTATTAAGTTTTGGTTCAAAAACGGGTATCTTTTGCTATGTTTATGCCTCACGTCTGCGCTACTCTGGCGTTCCCGAGCCCCTAAAACGGACACATTAGGAAACACTGCTGTTCCCGTTTTGGTTTGAAAACTCTGGAGTTGCTTTGAAGTCTGGATGGACGGTCCCTTTGGAAACGACGATTCACGAGTCAGTCGGTCTTATCACTTTTACCTTTCAGTAACATTTCCACCTCGTCTGTCCAAGCTAATAAATCCCTGATCTTACTTTTTCGCCATTGTTGTTCATAATTATTTTTGTCTCAAAACGCCGCTTGAAAATGAAAACGTAGTAGATGTAGCCCAAGCCGTGCTGGATCGGCCTGTGTGACATTCCTTTAGCGTGTACAGGTTTAATCACACAACTACGTTCATCGGGCGACCCAACAATATGTTTCCGCTTTTGCTTAATCGTGTTAGGCTCACATTCCAGGCAAATAGACGTAAAGAAATACAGCTCTTTACATGTCATTTCAGCTCAAATGTGGACGTGCAGATCTCACAAAGTCAGATTTCTTTTCATAACCACAACTCTAAGAAATTCCCCTGAAATGTTGTCTGTAACCGCAGTCGCATCAGCAACAGCCGAGTTTAAAGAGACAGAAAAAAATCAGAAGGGAAGTCATCTCTTTTACTACTTGTGTAGATCTGCAGTGTTCAAAGTGGTGGGTCAGCAGAATCAATCAGCATCGACAGAGAAATATAGAGGATATCGAAATGTAGATTATATTTCATATTGCACACTTGCTTACTTACTGCTTTTGAAGAGGATATGGTTTGTAGACTAAAATTACAACACAATGAAAGTAATTCTGCAGCTTTATTCACGTTGATAGACAGTTGAGGATAACAACATATTTCAAATGATAACTGATGCTACACCTCACTTTATTTTTAAGTCATATTATGCTGCCATTCTTTGGAAACCTTCAAGTAGATGATTTACATCTTTAGAAAAATTCCAACATTTGTTTGGTGCTAGTAATTCTCAGATAGAATCATAGTATATTTAGATGTCAGAGAAAGGAAGTGGACATAGAGAGAAAATGGAGACAGAAAAGAAGAGAAGAGGTGTGTGCATTACTAGTGTCTGTGTGTGTGTTGAGTCCCTCTGCCTCAGCACTCCCCACACCTCTCTCTCTCCTTTTCTGTGTGTGTGTGTGTGTGTGTGTGTGTGTCTCTCGCTCGGCTTCCAGAAAAGGGTGTGTCCGCCTGCCTGAGCTGAAAGGGAGGGAGGGGTCAGTTCACTGCTACTCCTCCCTGCTCAGTCTGTGTCTCTGTTATTTCTCTTTCGTTCTCATTCCCTCACTGGCAGCCTCAGGATTAGGTCTTTGTCTCTCTGCCTCCTCTGTCTCTCTCTTTGCCTTTCATTTTCTATCTTTTTTAAACAGAATGTGGTTCTCTGTGTGTGTGTGTTTTTACCCCCCTCTTCTGGCAGATTTTTGAGAAGGGGTTTTCTTTAGCCAGCTTTTAGAGCAGAGGTAATGCTTGTAATCATGCTTTTTTTTCCCCCTCCAAACTCGAGCATGCCATTTCCTGTCTTACTTCCTCTCCTACCTGTCTTCCTCCCCCTCTTCCTCCCCTCCTGGCCTCTTATCTGGTCTCCTCCTTTTTCAAATTTCTTGCTTCCTTCTTTTTCTCCCCCTGCCTACTTTACTCCTCATTCCTTCCTCAAATCCTTTAGCAAATCCCCTCTTTTCACCCTCTCCTACTGGCCTGAAAGTTTGGGCTTTTTTATTAAATTTTTTTTTACATTGTTCTCACCCTTCCTTCCCCTGTTTTCTCTGCCATTCTCCCCACCCCCTTATCACCTCCTCTCTTCCCCTTCCTCAGCCCCTTCCTGTCTTCCCCTACCTTCTACCCTTCTTCCTCCATTTGTCACAGATCCCTCTCACCTTCTGTCTCTTCTTCTCCTCCTCCTCAGTGCCAGTCGACTCCTAAGCAGAAGAAGAGTGCTGTCGGCGCCCTGAAGAAGCAGAGGAGCCCGGCCAAGCAGAGCGCCCTGACCCAACAGCATCAACCGCCGCCATCGTCATCATCGCCACCGCAGCCGGCAGACCGGGAAGAGGAAGAGAAGGAGGAGGAGGAGGAGCCGGTGACCAGGCCTCGGCCGCCTCAGGAGGAGGACGAGGAGGAAGCAGGCAAAGAGGAGCGAGAGGAAGTGGCGACACAGTCTGTGAAGGAGAAGGAGGAGGAGGAGGAGGAAGAGGAGGGCGAGACAGTCATGCCCTCTGTACAGATCAAACCAGAGCCGGAGGAGATGGAGTGCACGGTGAGGAGGGGGAGACAGGGTGGATGGAGGTGATTGGTTGATTGGTTAGAAGAGGGTGGAGGGTCTGTGGATGAACGGATAGATGAGATGAGAGTCTGGTGGGCATGGGTAGGTGTGGCCGCCGCCCCGTGTCGCTCAGGTTCAGGCGTGTTTGATGACGCAGAGTTAACACTCCGGATTATAAGAGCAGGATTTCATTATGTTTATACCCGACAATGCTTTCCTAGCTTTCTGCGTCTTTTTTGCCGGCTCAGCCATGACGATAGTGTGAAAAACTCCATCGCTACCAGCTGGTTCCTGGATGGATGTGTGCAGTGCCGTAAAGCAATTCGTTACATCGCGAGACCTGATATCACGCGATACTTCCTGACGCTGAGTCAGTTGCAAGGCGCTAGGGGGAAGCAAGACGACCACCATTCAACCCGTAAAAAGTCCATATAACCATTCCAATGACTCAGAAGCTGTTCAGTTAAGGTAAATTAAGCTAAAAAAACCCCTGCATAGTTCCCCTTTAAGGGAGTCCAGATTTGATCTTGATTGTAAATCAGAGCAATGGCCTCCTTTTCACACCGACTGGTCAGACGATCAGACAGACTGTAAACAAACCTCCAGGCTCAACGTATTTGCAAGAGAAAACAAATGCGGGAAGTAAAATTGTCTAACTGTCCAAAATCTTCCGTCACAGTTGACATCCTGACTTCCTGCTCAGCGTTGACCCACTGTACTCGTTGTAGATGTGCACGCACAGGTTTGATGTGCACGGAGGGATTATTACCAACACCTCAATTTCAGTTTTAACTCCAAATTAAGTGGTTTAGATATTGTGGCTATTGGCTTGTTTACAACCTGTCTGATCATCTGATTGCTTGTTTCTTGTGTTATCATAACTGATACGATGGACAAAACTACAACAACAAGGTGTATCAATTTTTTGATCACTAAGCACTGGATTCTAATTTAAAATCAAATGCACTGAGCTGAGATATACTCATTTTAGAGGTTGGTGTGAATAGATCAAGATTAGTGCTGTCAAACGATTAAAATATTTAATTGCGATTAATCGCATTAATGTCATAGTTAACTCGCAATTAATCGCACATTTTTATCTATTCTAAATGTCCCTTGATTTCTTTTTTTTTCTCATTTTATTTTTTTTAATCTAATTTTCATGCAGTAGCCACCCATTCAGCTATGGCAGCAGTAAGTTTGTTCTTAGTTGTAGTATCCATGTGCTTCCGTCTGAAGTCATCCATTGTCGCCTGGCTTTGACGAGGGGGCGGAGAATTGGCATCAGCTGTGTGCTTGGCCATCAAGTGGTATTTCAGACTGGACGTGCTGCGATGATAGCTCAGTTCACAACGACAAAACACACAGATCACTTTGGTCTTGTCAATGGAACCATTTGGCAACTTTTTAAAAGTAAACTTTCCATTCAGAATCTTATTGGCAACCATTTCGGCGTCTCGCGCTCGCCATTCACTCATAACGTTAACCTACTACTCTTTGGCCGGCTCGCAAGCCCAAACAAGTGTGTGCGCCGTGCCTGTTGTTTTGTCTCTGATCTAGCTACATCCGGTGTGGTGTTGTAGTTTTTCTAATGTTACTAGTTGTTGCAACAGCATGTGAAAAAACTACAAAGTTTGCTAGGCCAAAAAGAACGTTAATCTTGCGGTAAAAAAATGTACGCCGTTAAAATGGGTTTTGCGTTAACGTCGTTAATAACGTGTTTAACTGACAGCACTAATCAAGATGTTTTTATCTGACCAGGGTTTAAGTTGGAATTTAGACCAAAGACAGCCCTTTGTTAAATAATATGCATGGAGCAGTCTCGGTGGTCATGTGTTGTTTCAGGTAAATGGTAAAAAAACAGCGTTCACGTTACAAAATAATCTACAAGCAATGTGTATTTATTTGAAATTATGCTGGGTGATGTTGCTTTGCATTGTGGCAAAAGTTGCACTGGGGTTCATGTTTTTTTTGGCAGAACCCCAGATTCAGATGATCAAACAAACTGAAATGTAATCAGTTGTTTTACACCTTTTCTGTTCTCCAAATTTAATGGAAATTGATTTTTGCAAATCCTGCTGACAGAGTGACAAATAGCGCAAAGGCGCTCTTCAAAACTGCATTAAAATCAGCCAAGGAGCGTCGGCATTTTGACTTTGAATAGATGTTGATTTGACAGCCTGCTCCAAAATATTGCAAACATTGAATTTTTGCAGCGCTACTGGAAATTGTAAAGATGCCTCTACCTGTCATTTTGTGAAATTGGACACTACATATGAGTGATATCAACTCTAAACAGTTTCTTAACTGTTCTTCATGAACATTACTTGAGTCTTTCTGTCATACTGTCATATTCTAAAAAGAAAAGATGCCCTCAAAGCCGGGCGATTTGTAATAATTCCTCCCATTGACAAAGCAGTGATATCACGACACATGCCAATTACGCAACTTTTCTTCTCCTTCTGCTGCGGCTACCTGTTCCTAACAAACCAGAATCATAAAACGCATCACTTCCTGTGCTGAGATTTTTTCCCCAGGAAAGGATGACTTTGCGTCGAGATTTCATATCGGAAAGAAAAGCTTTCATTTAATTGGTCAATTCTTTTTTCTCATTAACTAATCAATGGTTTATATAATTATATAAATGTCAGAAAATAATTTAAAAAAAGCCTTTTCCAAAGCCCAGGATGATGTCTTCAAATAGCTTTGTTAGTATGTTAGAGGAAAAGCGCAAATGTAACCCATTTGAGAAGCTAAAGCAAGACAATGTTTGGAATCTCTGCTTGATAAATGATTTTCATGATTGCACAATTGTAGCATAAGGGATCATGCAGCAGGCCTTTGACAGTAGGTTCAGTAGTTCCCAGAGCAGGAGGAAATCTCTGGAAAGGGAAAGTGAATGAGAAACACCTGCATTGTCCTCCAGTAACTGCTGCTGCTGGAGAGCCTTTGAGCAAAGCATCAAACCCCGTATAACTCAGGACCTCCAGTAGCAGTGACTATATGAACGGAACTGTGTAAACGTGAAGACAGGCAGCTCTGAGAAAAAAGCTTAAAAATAAAGATCATGATGAGCGTTCCTGCTCTGTCGACGTGACGTCTGGAAAGTGAGGGAGTGGGAAGGGCAGGTTGTCCCGATGGTGGCCGGGAACAATTGATGGATGGTTGAAAAAAGACGTAGAAAGTCGTGAAACACACAGAACAAACAGACACTTAATTGCTCTCGCGGCATGTTGACATTTGCGGTTCTGCATTTCGAGCAGCAAAGTTGACCTCTTGTTTGTTTTAATCCTGAGTGACTTTCAGGGAGAGCATCAGTAGAACGAGCTCCATTAAAGGAATAGTGAGGAGGTCAGAGGTCAGCGGTCACAGCAGCCGCAGAGTGCCCTGACAACAGACTGTGTGAATCATTTCTAAGGAGAAAACCCAAAAAGAAACCCCTGCGAGGGTCATGTCCCCTTAATGCCCCAGCGGTTTCATTCCTCAGGATCAAACTTTTTCAGCCCGACTGTCCGCTAATAAATTCAGCTAATTTGGAGCGCAGAGCTGCATCTTTTACCTCATGATTTACGCTAAAGCGGGGGAGTATAAATCGACTCCTCTTTATTTTTCTTCAGAAGGTTCGAATGGTGTATATAAACATGACAAATTGAGCAGTCCACGTTTTTAAATCATAGGCAGACAATCTGATTTAGAGGAGGCAAAATAACATAACCACTTCATAGCAAAAGAAGTTATTAAGTCCCCAGTGCTACATCTACCTATTGCCTCTGCTGTATATGTTTGTCATATCTTTGTTGGTTAGTTTCAGTCTGTGTTTTGCAGATGTTGTTGTGATTTGACATAGACATTTTTCTGCATTTGCAGCTGCATTTTGGACGCTGTTTTAGTTGTCTCATGTTACTTTGATAACTAAAATCTCAGAGTGCCCAACAATTCCCAGATCTCTTTCATTAAATTACATTACATTTATTTGGCAGACACTTTTTTCCACAGCGACTTACATAAAGTGCACTTTACCACATAAATACATAATTGAAGATTTTGTCTTAATTATTAAAAGATCTGCATGTTGTTGTTGTTGTTGTTGTTAACTGATCATAGTTGAAAATCTAGACCTTTATCCTCTAGGGTTTACAATAATGACTGATGTAAACAAACATTAAACAGCAGCAGACAGCATTCGTCACAATGTAGTTGTTGTTTGGGTTTGTCCTAAATTAATAGCCCTGCCAATCATTTTGATAATGATAGGTAGTTCCAGTCTGTTGAGTTTTGTTCTCAACCTTATAAGTCTTTTGTCTACATTTTAACTATACCTTTTGGAATTTAAATTATTTATCATTAGGTGTAACCATTATTTGGTCCCCCTCTTGTCTTCCAAAGAGCCACATTATGTTCTTCAAAATATATGTAGTGATGCATGGTTACCTGGCCAGCCTCATGGCTGTTAGAAAAGACAAACTTACTTGTACTGGATTATTTGTAGTGTTTGTCTGCTGGCTGGTTGCTGGTTTTAAGTGTGATTAGGGATATAATGATTAATGGTGGCTAGACTTTCTGAATGCTGATTAAATATAATCATGAGTAATAAAAACTTTTGGGGGCCCTGGATGAGCTGGCAGCGCAGACATGCTGGTGCACCTATGTCTAACTCTAGCTGCACCGTGTTTTCATCGGGTATAGAGTAAAGGGCGTGAGCTGTAATCATAAGGTGATTTCTGTAAGAGTTACAGGCACGCTATAGCAGCCATTAACCCAGCCTACATACTGAGGAAGGAGGGAAGGGTGTTGTCAGCTGGAATGGGTGGAGGATGAGAGAGGTATAAAGAGAGGAAGCATAAAAGCAGAGAGGATAGAGAGAAAAAGAGAGGAAAGAGAGGATAAAGAGAAAAATAAACAATTTGGCGGTGAGGAGATAGATGAGGAAAGAGCGCAGATGGAGAGAGGAGAGTTTAGAGGGAAGGTGGAGAAAGAGGTGGAGAGGGCGTGGACAGTCAGATAAGAAAAAGGCTGCGCCGCAGGATTATGACTGCTATTCATTTTGCTTTCAATGTTGTTTTTTCATCATAATGTTGTCCTAGTTGGCTCTGTACAGCCAGCTGTGAGCAGATACCAAACTGAGACTACCATTGGTTTTCATTAGGAAAGCTAACTGTGCAAACAGGTCTTCTCAGTGAAACTGAAAGGCAAGTGGAGTGTTTTTGTCTGTGGCCACACGATCAATTGAAAAGTTTTTTTTTGGGAGTTTTGGCTTGGCATTGAGAACACACACATCCGAAGCATTAGATTAATTCCTCCTCTGCTCCATGCTTACGCTTAGAGGGACATATTTGAAATAGTTTTTTTTTATTTGTATATTTAAATTGCAAGTGATTCATTGCAAGTGTGGATTCATAATATATACAGTAATTCATCCCAAATATTCAACCAAGTCTGGAACTATTTTAGGTGAATACTTTAGGTATATTTATTCACCTGAGCAGAACATTTCTTTACATCCTCTTCCGCTGACAGAAACAAAGCCTCTTCTCCATACAAGCAGTAAATCCCCCTGGCTAATTATTAATGGACGTCAATGATGTCATCGGACCTTGATGATGTCTGCGTTCTTCATTCTTTCCGTGTCCAACTGAACAATATAGTTGTATAGCCCTGCTGTATGTTTTGTGCAGTCATATTTACCTGGGCTTAGCTGTGAACAAGCCCTTTTTGCATATTCAGTGTAAAGAGCCATAACTCCTCCACCGCCAACTCTTGGTCACATAACAACAGGCATTTTTTTTTTTTGGATTGCAAATTAGTTGTATAAAACAATAGAGCAGATGGAAGTGTGTCTGATAGTTACATACATAAGACTTCACACAATCACCCCAAGTGACCAAAACGGCTAGATACAAAAATGTTTTTTTTTCCCACAAATTCCAGCACACTTCTAAAACTTCTTTTTACAAGTTATTTATTTACCAGTTATTTAAAAAAAAAAAAAAAAGTACAATCGTGAAATACATTCTGTAAGGGATAATGTAGAGCGAGGCGGTTGTGTTATAGCGAATACAACCCCGACAGGGTGATCAGGAGTCTTGAATCAGCCTGTTGAACAACCGCCTCGCTCTACATTATCCCACTTATTACATGGCTACTTACTAAATAAATCAATAATTTGACTAATAACTTGACAAAATAGTGATTTAAATCGGAGTTTATTGATTTAAATACAATTGTATTGCTTCCACTAGAGAAAATAGTCCGTTCCGTCTCTACGGTTGGAATCCTACGTCCATAGCAACGTAAAAACTCTGTAATGCAATCCGTCTATTAGCTACTCAACACCACCTTACGGGCTGTGGTAGTAGCCGTATATTTTATGGGGTGCTGCCGTGGTGGACAAATGACCCAGCTGCTGTTTTAATCACTGCAGGAATTGATACAACATTAGCTGACGCGTTGTAGTGAGCTAGCGGGCTAACGGCTGCTCTAATTTACATTAAACTAAACATTTCTGTTGACGGTGAAGTGAGACACGGTGAATGGCTTCTTTGGGAATATTTATGTGGACGTTTATGTCCTCATTCATCTCGTTTCCTTTTTGCAGAACCGCTGCATGTTGACACACCTGTAAGTTAACGTTAAACAAGTTGCAATGTAAGCTAACTAATTAGCGTTGTTGTCCCTACGGCTGTTACTGCGTAGCTAGCGATCGTAGACGGTATAGAAATATACTAGCGATAGACGCTCATCAGATCTGCTGTCATTGCTTGGAGGACAGAAGTTGCTCCACGTTTCCCCACTTTTTGCCACAGCTGATAGGCTAAATTATCCGGACTTCTTTCAGTGGATTGATTGATAGCTGTCCTCCAGAGTGAAGAGAACTGAGTCCATGGCAACGCTCTGCTTTTGCATGACAACGGTGTGTTATCCTTAGCAGCGGTCTGTTATCAAGAAATAACAGACCGCATTCTACATTAGAATTCAAGCAAGCCATGTAATAAACTTAGATATTATTGTAGCTGAACCTGTTCTAAATACAAAAAAAATAATTTGAAAATACTGCTAAAACTACATTTGTTCAAATTGACAACAATATCAGAGCATGCCAAACTCATCTATGTGTCTGAAAATACCCTCAGACCCAAGAAGGCTACACATTTACACACTTGATATGCACCATTTTGTGTCTCTAAACTGTTCTGAATATACTTATTTAGTTGGTCATTTCATTAAAATACTGTATCTAAAAAGCCCTTTGAATTCCAACAATTTGAGTTGAAAGAAACATTGCACAAAGAAACAGATTCATATGCTGCTTTGAAGGTTATTTTTCATGTTACATCATCTCAGTTGATCATTTATTCTGCTCAGTAGAAGAACTGCAGAGTGTGAAGGAAGTGGTGGGTGCAAGAGACTGACCTATAACTCGAACCACACAGGAGCCCAACACCGGCTGCTGAACTCCTCATTGGCTGAATTTAAAACTATTTCAGAGAAAAAGCAGATTTATGTCAATGTGTGCTCATGAGGCTGTGAGGGGTTGGGGAGATGGGGGAGGGTCTGGTAGAGCCCCATATATGTGTGTGTGTTGTGTAGTGGCATGGTGTGGTGTGGTTTGGGTTAAAAGGGTGGAGGCTGGGTGGAGTACTATTGCGTAAGGAATCATTAAGCAGAGGGTGGGTGGGTGTGTGTGTGCGTGTGTGTGTTGACCACACCTCTGTGTCTGCCTCGTACAGAGGGGAGTGGAGTTTCCTGTTCAAAGATAAAAGTCTCCAGGAAGCGGGTCCTCCATTGGGAGCCAAAAAAACACTCACATCCTACTTAATGTGACGTCTTTTGTTTTAACTGCAATTCATTATTATGACTTTTATTTTCTGATTCGTTTGTATCGCCACTGTTAACACACAATGACAAAAGGAAATGAAGATGAAGAACACAACTGTCCCTCACTTAGTCACTTACATAAACCCAAATCTCATTTGCTGTTTCACCATCATGAAGACGCTTTAACTTTCTTAGCTAATTTGACAACACTAAAACACGTTAATACACAGTTTATCCCTTATTCCCTCAACCTCTAAAGGCTGGAGGAACTGCATGGCTGGAGCAATAATTAATATTTCCCTGCAACCTTGATATATAATATTGAATCATCATTTTTGATTGTGCAATGGTCTTAAAAAGAATTTCAGAGACATCCTGAAATAGATGAACGCAGCAACTCTGGACGTTAACACGCTAACGCGATTAGCATCACGACTTCTAGAAACTTCATAAAAAAAATGATACAGTGTTAAAAATGCACACACGTGCATTTACCTTCTGTAGATCGCAGGCTGTGTGAGGATTTCAGACTGGACACTCAGACTGGTGCTGCTCACCAACACGGTGCTCTGGTTGGACAGAAGCTGTAGGCGGGAGACAGAGAGCGTGTCGGGTCTAGCATTCATGTGTGTTGGTGTGTGTATGTGCAAGTTTTTGTTACTTCTCGTGGATGTTTGTGTGTGTGTGTGTGTGTGTGTTTGTGTGTGTGTGTGTTGTCGAGGAGGAATGTTTCATTTGCGGTTTTGAAGTTTCTTTTGTCTATTTCTATGATTTCAACATAGATTTGTTGATCACAGTGTAGCATTAAGCAGGGTGGTTTCCCTCTGGACGCATAGATAGTGAGTTTAGTTTAGTCTTGATTTACACACACACACACACACACACACACACACACACACACACACACACACCTTGTCTCTTTCTCCCATCATTGTTCTTCTTCTATTTTCTTTTTCCAACTCTCCTCTCTCTCTCTCTCTCTCTCTCTCTCTCTCTCTCTCTGCCTCTCTCTCTCTCTCTCACCCTAATAGGATATGTCAGGGGAGTCTCTGCTTCCGCTCGCCCCGTCACCATGGCAACCGCGGCTCTGGCGGGAGTTGCCGAAAAAGCTGTGTAGCCTGACCCCTCCCCTCTCCCTCTTCACTCCTCCTCTTCCTCCTCCACCTTTCCAAACCAGCCTGCCTCTCTCCCTCTCTCCCTCTCTCTCTCTCTCTCTCTTTCTCTACTCTCTCCCTGCCCCCTTCTCTGTCTCTCTCTTTCTAACACGCTGCTTCAGCCAAAGGCAAACACACACACACACACACACACACACACACACACACACACACACACACAAACACTGAATACCTATACCACAGTGAATAGCCCTGTAATCTCTCTCTCTCTCTTTTTCTCTCTTTTTCTCTCTCTCTCTCTCTCTCTCTCACACACACACACACACACACACACACACACACACTCACTCACTCACTCACACTCTCTCTCTCTCTCTCTTATATACACACAAATACACACAAACAAACACACAATGAGGCCCTCTGTGCATGTGTGTGTTTGTGTGTGTGTGTGTGTGTGTGTCACACTGATGAATGCACGTAAACAAGTCAGTTGTCCTCCAGCAAACAGGAGCACTCATGCACAAAGACAGGCCACAACACATACACACACATACACAGTCACATATATGTACACACACTCTATTACTCTCCGTGTGTTTGTGTGTGCGAGTGAGAGAGCATGAGACATGAGAGGTTAGAGGCCTATATGCTGTGCTTTTGCCAGGAGGGCTTTGCTAGCGTGTGTGTGTGTGTGTGTGTGTGTGTGTGTGTGTGTGTGTGTGTGTGTGTGTGTGTGTGTGTGTGTGTGTGTGTGTGTGCGTGCATGCGTGCGTGCATGCCTTTACTTGTGCGTGGAATTGTGTGTTTATGGTTGAGCATTAAATCCATTCTAAAGACACACATTCACAATTTTGGGATGGAGAGAGAGAGAGAGAGAGAGAGAGAGAGAGAGATTGTGTGTGTGGTGGTGGGGGGGCAGTGCAGATATTGGACTGATGCAGCTCCCTCTGCTGGTGCAGGATAATGATGTCATTGTTGGCAGCCCACTTCCACCCAGAGTTGAGCTTCCATAAAAGTATGCAAATAAAGTAAAAAAAATAAATTAAAAAAGAGTTGCGCTTCCAGGAAGTAAAAACAGCTGCTCTGATTAGGACAGGTCTGTTTATTGATACAGTGAATGCAGAAGCTTCTCCTGCTTGTTGAGAGAGTGCTGTAGCTTAAAGCCGCGAGCATGCTTCATCAGAAGTGTTCGTCGGCTGGTCGCATAGCTTCCGACACCCATCCACGACAATCCATCATTCACACTCCCTTCACGCTGTGATTGGCCAGGCAAGCGAAGGTTTAAACTTCTTCCCTGTGCACAACATAACCATTGGCGCGACACTCAATGAGGCGATGACATCATGGCAGAAAAAGAGGCATTGGCGTCCTAAGCACTATTTCCTTGACCTCCATGGAAAATGCCACAACGTCAAGGAAAGATGTGAAGGAGAATTCATAAGGACTTAGGAAAAGACCACCGCAGTGCTCAGAGAATCCAACTGCTCTTAAGGCCTTTTTATAGTTGTGTGTCGAATCGACAGCGCAGGGTCCGGCGTTAAAGCAGACCCCTCTGCGTCTACGCCGGACCCTACGCCGTAGCCTGACGTGCACCTCTCGAAAAATGTAACTACACGTCGCAGCGACGCACGCCGCTCGGCCGTGGCTTGGTAGCGTTGGCATTTCCCCCGACTCATTTCCTGGTTCTCCTTCTCCATAAACAACATGAAATCAAGGAGAGGGTTCACTTTTCCTGTTGCAGATTTCCCACCGTGGTCAGAAAGAACAGGGGAGACACTTTGTTCCTCTCACTATGACTAGAGTTGGTACTCGCTCCAAAGCTAATCGCCGGCACTCTCTAACTTCTCCCTCGCTCTACCACACACTCCCCCCACACACATACATGCGGCTCGACGCACACACCAGCGCACAAGTATAAACATCAGGCCACTTACATAGGCTACGGCGAGAGCTCTGCGTGGAGCCTCCGCACAACTGTAAAATGGCCTTTACACTCGGCTATGTAATTATGTACGTATCATGGCGGCGGATATTGACGCGGGTCTGCTGTGGTGACGCTAAAATGTTCTAAAGATGCTTTACTAAAAGCATTTTAGATACTTTGCCTTGTGCATTCTCAGCGTGTTGTTTCATTCAGGCTATATACAATATTACTTCATTACCGAGGTTGAAATTGAAATAATAAAAAAAAAAAGGAATATACGGTAGGCTACCAGTCACAGAAGTGAAAGGAACTAGTCGCATTAAGAATGGTTGCTCACACTTGCATCCACTCATATTTATCCACATGAATCCCAATTATTATGATTGTATGAAAACAATTGTTAAATGCATGCAAGATGGGAGCATTGTCTGTTTTTGTGAACGGCTTCCTGTTAACAAGTCAATTAGCCTATTCAGCTCTAATATTAGGATGTTAATAAACCAAGTGAAAAATCGGCCAGTGTGGTGAGATCAGTTCACCTGGCTCCAACACAAACAGACTGTTTCCTGAGTTAGGCTGAGGTGCCACGGGTGCCGACGTTGTCTGGAACAACCATTGCTGGTGTTGAAAGTTTCACCGCCAGGATGACTGAGCCAAGGTGTTATAAAAGTGATGATTTTGAGATAATGGATGGGTCAACAGACTCTTCTCAACGGTGGGTTTTGTTTCTTCACCCTCAACGCTATCCACCAGGAGGGAGTTTCCTTTCAGAAGCACAACAGCTGTAATTAGATGTTTTGCCTTCTAATCTTTATTAGAACACCAGTGAATTGCTTGGTTATCAACCCAAGGCTTTGCTCGCTGAAAAGCTTGTTTTTTTTGGACGTTGAATGTGCCTCTTGTCAGTGATAATGTTTTATCCACAGAGCACTGAGAGCCTGCCTTTAGTGTGTGACATTAAATCTGAAAAGGGAGGAAAGGAAACGGTTTGTAGCACTTTGTTAGCGTCCTGAAAGGAGCGCACGCTTCAATTACTGGAGACTTTGAAGAGAGGTTCTTCAGGAATTGCTACATTGTTGATGAGGGATTCTGAGGCGTCAACTGATATCAGGAATGACGGGTCGTGAGCTTTGTCAACCTGATTGACCTGTGCGCTGAATTGAGGTTATAGTCTTCCACCACGTCAGTTACGGTGACATTTTATTAAATATCTTCATTGAAGAGACACAATGAGTGGAGATGCTGCTACACAGGCTTTGACAAGTGTATGAGTTTATGGGGCGTTGCACCACAGACAGGTTTAGCCAAGTTACTAAACTACTTATTTAGAAGTGAAAACAAAGGTGAACAGTAATAACATCCACATTTGATTGTTGCAGAGTTGTCTCGCCCAGGTTGTTGACAGACTTTTTAGTTTGTCCTGAAGCAAAGTGGTCATTTTACAGCATTTTAAAATCAGAAAATGTAAGAGGGACAAGTGATATATGGAATATTTGTGACTTTCTTTTTCTTTTCTTACTTAGCTCCAGCTCTAACTAGAAAGGGTCTACATCCTGGTCTTTCTTCTTAGGCCTTTGTAACTGACAATGTGTTTGTCTTACACCCAGGTCAGACTATAGATCAGGGTTCTTAACAGTGTCAACAGGAAGGATATTTGGCATTCTTTTGTACATTCTTTTGCAATATGACTGCATAAAGCACCTAGACAAGCTCATGTAATACTAATGGCACTCCTAATTGATTTTTATCTTTATTAAAAACAACGGTTTAATAAAGGCCTACTTATTACGGTAGCATAAAACAAGGTGCATAAACTCTTAACCACAACGCTGACATGTCTGGGGGAAACTGAAGTTGCAGTGAACTAATGTATGTGCCATGAGCTACGCAGCTGTAATTAAAACTCAAGTAGAGTTTGTTTTAAGGTTACAAAGTTACTAAGCACCCAGGAAATCAACACTGGCAACTCACTGCCTACGAGAGTCAGCGAGCTGTGCTGGGATCAGCCTGCTAACAGGTGGGTTAATCAGAGAGAGAGAGAGAGAGATAGAGAGGAAAGACTGCAGGATGGGGGCAGGTGGGGTTGCATTGGGGGGTCAGGCTGTAAGGGGTGGAGCTGTGTGCGTGGGGCGGGGCTGCATGCTTCTTGGTTAATATCTCCCCCAGCTGTTGTTTTTGCTCTCGGTCTTTATTATATCGTCCATTATCTGCCTTCACACTCCTGCTCCTCAGGCACACACACACACACACACACACACACACACACACACACACACACACACACACACACACACACAAACAAACATATATACACACACACACACACACACACACACACACACACACACACACACACACACACACACACAAGATCAGGCACAGACACACATGGACACACAAGTAGTGTTGATCACAGATGACATTGACACATTTAACACTCAAATAATACCCAAGGTGCCTCTCTCTTCAGCTCTCTAAAATCTCCTGATCCTTTTCTTCTCTTTACCTCCCACTGTATCCCTCTCTTTTCCCATCCACCCTTCCCCATATAACCGATTCAGTCACAGTATTGTTTGTGTCACCTGTTGACCTATTGATTCCTTTTTGTAGAAAAAAACTGCCTATTAGGCTTCAGTGGAATGCAGTGTTTCTGTGTGAAGATGGTATTCTCCACCAAAGGTCAGTGTAGGTGCAGCAAGGGCAGTGTTACCAAATCTGTTACTGGCACCATCTGGGCAGTAACCTTTGGCCCTTTTCAACCAAATAATTAGGAACTAAAAGTTGTTTTGCATGTACCTGTTTGCATTTCCATGGTATCTGAAGAACTGTGAAGGTTAGGAGTATTTGACTGATGGATGGATTAAAAGGGGAATTCTTTCTTTGACTGTGTGATGTTTGAATGAATGGGAAGGAGACATGCAAAGGTAGAAAGGCTACGAGTTGTAGAGAGAATCCGCTGAGTGAGTTTTGTGATCTTGATACTTGTGATACATTCTTTGCATTCTGACTGATGCTGTGTATGTAGCAGTGATCAAAGCTGCAATTGAAGTGCAGCACTGCAGACTCCACCTAATAGTTGCTGGGCCATTAGAAAGTCCAACCTCAGGAGGAGGGACTACAGCCCATGCACTGAAACTGAATTTGGTTGTTGTGGTTTGTACAGATAAAGGAATGAGTAATCTATTGTATCAACTGTTTGTGGAAACGTTTCTGGGATGGAAAAGAGGGCAGTCTCATAGGAAACAGACTGCAATGCTATATGGGAAATTTGTATCTTTAAAATGTCATTTCTTAATGGCAATTTATTTACAGAAGCTGTTGCTGTTGACCCCACGTGTAACCTGTCTGTCAAAGGTGTGTTGATTGGTCCTTCAAAGCTGCCATATTTAGCATTACCTGTTAACCCTGTGTTAAACTGGCACAGGCACACAACAAAGAACCCAAACGCTCGGTGACGCAGTGACTCATTCAGTCAGTTTGTGTCTGCTGTTATTCTGATACGACTAAATTTGGAGAAAACGGATAAAATAAAAGCTGCTCTTCTCTTTTATGACATTATGAATGCTCCAGCTCCACTGGCACTCACATGCTCTGGATATTGTGCCATAATAATACACACTGTACAATGTAAATAGCCCTCTGGGGGCCACATAAGGTTACTGATAACAGAGCTGCTTTGCTTCCATAAATCACTCAATAATCTATTCGTAGACTTGCATTGCCGGACCTATCGGAGTGTGAGTACAACACGATAAAAGTCCTCTGGACATATTACATATCCATCTTTTTCTCTGCCCGGCTTTCTCACCACTGCAGTCACAGCTGCTACCCGCTTCCATTCATGTTAGAGATCACATGAATTAATTGCAAGGCGAAGACTGAGAAGTGCAGGCGGGAGAACGGAGCTCCACTGCAACACGTCTAGCTCAGGGAGTTCTTTTTCTCCATGTTGCATTCAGACACGTTGAGTTTATTGTTTTAGGGTGCCCTGGCAGATTGTTGTGATTGTTTCAGAGACAGTTATTTTATGGCCCTTTTGTCTGAACCACAAACAATGCAAATTTGACTTTACTAGGGCAAGTGAAAGGTAAGGATATGCTTTCAAGTGAAGTTCAGTTTCTTGCCTTTGTGTGGAAACGGAGACAACACAGAGACAGAGGGTCTTTGTGTTGAGATTGGTGAGGATTGGTGGGTCTTTTTTTTATAGAGAAAGGGCACAGTATACTTGTATCAGAAAGTGTCTCCCTTTCCATAATTTTTTTCTTCCTTATTCTTTCTCTCAGATCACAGAGCTCCAGAGTCCAGTGAGGTTTTTCTTTTTTTTTCTCCTCTCAGCCTCTTCTTTTGGGGATTTTGCAAAGAGTTGTGGGTTTAATCTGAGCAACCGTGAAAAGAGGAAACGAGGAGAGGGGGAAAAAAAAAAACCAGAAGAGAATGGAGAAATACGAGAGGGAGTGGGTGGAAATGAAGCCAACGAGGGATGAGAGGCTGAGGTGGGAAGAACATAGGGTGTGGTTGCTGCAACGACTGGAGAGATGATGGAGGGGGAGGCGGGGGTGTGGGAGAGAAAGGTGAAGGGGGTGTGGTCGTGAGAGTGCGAGAGAGAGTGAGAGAAAAAAATATATAGAGAGGAGAAGAAGGAGGTGGGGGTGAAGTGATGGAAAGATGAACCGACTGGGAGGGAAAGGGAAGGGAGTTGGTGGTGGGTGGGGAACGAGTGGAAAACATGGAGTCAGCTGATAGCTCCCAGTTTCCATGACAACGCTAGGCCTTTCCCACCCACTCTCTCTCTCACTCTCGTCTCCTTCTCTTTTCTCTGCCTCATCCATTCCCTCACTTCTTTCACACTTCATTTTCTTTTTGTGTGTGTGACTGTCTCTATAATCACGTTACGGCCCCGCTTCCTTTGGCTTGCTAATCCTCCTTTTTTCTGTCCTCCCTCATCTCCTCTCACGAACTTTCCTTTTCTTTCCGATTTGCCGATTATCGAGCTCCTGAAATTCTTCCTTACCTCAGCCAAGTTTGGTGCAGGTTGCATCTCTCCTTGTATTTTGTTAGGTGTTGTCAAAGATAAGTTTAAAACAGCGGTTAGAAGCACAATTCCGAGTGTTCTTGGAAACACGATCAAGGAGAATTTCGTAAGTGGTTCCTCCTTGTGCGCATTATACTGTATGTCAGAATAATGAAACCTTGACTAAAAAAAGAGGGGTCAGTTGTTCACCGACATATATACGCAAGTCTCTTTTTTCCTTCACTCCTAGAAAATTTGAAAAGACACCAAATGGTTGTCTGGAATGCCAATAAACATAATGCATTTGACCTGTAGCGACCTGTTATGCAAAAAAAAAAAGAGAAGCCAAACCTCCGTTATGCTCCTTTAATGGTGGTTATTTGCATATGTAACGTGTTCTGTTAGTTGACGTTAGTTGAGATAGTTGACTGCAGGATGGTGTTTACCAACCTAATAGTATTTGCGCCTTGGTCCACCGTCACACAGCCCTGCCTCCAGCCGAACTGTGTGACCCGATAAAGGGCGTAGCGGAGACCCCACCCTCTCGTCCTCACCCAGAGCCGAGCTATGCTCAGCTGAACTGGAAGGAGGCCAACTCCTGGACTGGAGGCTCGATGCTGCTCCCTCACTCACTCCATTTCGCCTGTCTCACTTTTCACTTGTCCCCTTTTTTTACTCTCTCTCTTAATCAGTACCAGTCTCTCTCTATACCCGTCCAGCCCTTCTCTCTCTGTAACTCTCACTTTCTCCTCCACCTCCCCCCCACAGTCCCACACAGCAGCCATTGTTTCCTGCGCTCTCGAGCTAAATGGCAGCAGGGCCCTGGGTGGCTGTAGAGGCGAGTGGGGTGCTCCCTTCCTCCCAGGAGGCCGAGAAAAACTAGGGCGTGATATGAGAAAGCCCGATGCAAGTTACATAAATGTATCGATCATTACGTTACATGTCATTTAGCTGACGCTTTTATCCAAAGCGACTTACAATTGCTATATATGTCAGAGGTTGCACGCCTCTGGAGCAACTAGGGGTTAAGTGTCTTGCTCAGGGACACATTGGTTGATGTATTGCAGTGGGAATTGAACCTGGATCTCCCACACCAAAGGCATGTGTCATATCCACTGCGCCATCACCACCCACCACCCTGATCGAGGATAGAGCAGTTCCTCAAAGCAAACTCTGCGAGCAAACCTAGTCAGTGTTAACAGATTGAGAAATGAGTTCAGAGATCTTCAGTTCAAAGATATACAGCGTGTGGTTTAGCTGGTCTCAAAAGTATTTTTCCTCACAGGACATTCTCAAAGTTTTCTTTTAATGATATCCTTTCCCTGGCCGTTAGCAGCACATGACGCAGAGGTGGATGCTCTCTGAACGTTTTAATTGTACCTTTTGACTTTCTATCTAAAGAACCAGATATTTCCTAAAGCTGATGGTACTGATGGTTTCTAGTCAATCCAGGGGTCAACACTGTCTGTGTAGAAAATGAATGTGACTTTACTTCTGGAACCCTGGGCATCTGAAATAACGTTCTCCTATTATATCATTTATATGAATGTGTTAGCATTACGTCCATTGTGACTGGGTATCAGGCAGAGGCAGGTGTTTTCAAAAACCTTCGCTGCCGTGTTTCCCTTGTCGGTGTGTCTCCATCTAAATTAGATAAAAGTAATAAAAAAAAATTCTGTTTTGTTGAATTGTGTGGGCTGCTGGCTTTTCAAACAATAAAGCAGCATGTGTCAGCATTTTTTGGCATGCTTCACTTAGCTGTGATTACATCAGTCTAATTAATAGGCCTAAATCGGTCCAATTAATATATCAGTTTACCAATGAAATTAGTCCTATGTTTTCATTTAGAAAGAGAAAGTCTGATTGAGTTGGTGAGGATGTGTGTTGACTCAGCGAAGTTTAGGAGTCAGTATGTAAAACGTTGGAATAAGGAGTTACCAACCAGTTGATTGATCAGCAGGGGTTATTATAATGATGTAAATTTTCTATCCTGAAATATATATTTCTTAGGTTGATGAAACTGATATTTTGTGTATTTCAATGACCATTTTCTTGACCGGAAAGAAAATGACAAACATTCAAATGCCATCCCAAGTACAATCAGCTTTCTAAACGTCTCTAATTCTCCTCTACTTACTCTAGCAGGCAGATGTAGGTGACGACTGCTCCCAGCCAACAGACCTGAAGGTGAAGATGGAGCCAGTTTGCAAGACAGAGCCCTCTTCGCCTCAGCCGTGCCGCGCCGAGGACCAGACCGAACCCGTTGACCTGTCGCTCAACAAGCCCCGCTCCTCTACGCTCCCTGCTTCTACGACAAGCATCACAGTCAACCCTGCACCCAGCGGTGCCATGACCCAAACCCACCTCTCAGCTACACCCGTCTCCACTTCAGTACAGTCGATAGGCTCCATGGTAACTACAACTTCCCACCTCATCCACTGCTACATTGAAGCTCTTGAACAGTGTACACAGGACTGTTAGAGTGACCGATCATATTCCCCGCTCCTCTTGCCCTTCTAGGTCCTCTCTCCAGGCTCCATCTTGGCCACTCAGGGCGCCGGGGGCCAGCAGATCCTCCACGTCATCCATACAATCCCCTCGGTCACCATGCCCAGCAAAGTGGGCCAGCTCCAGACCATCCCTGTGGTGGTGCAGTCGCTGCCTGTTGTCTACACCACCATGTCTACTGACGGCGTCGCCACAGCAGCCATTACAGTGCCGCTCATAGGCAGCGATGGGCGCTCAGAAGGATCTGGTGAGTGGTACAATGAAAACATCTAGTAAGATACCATACTGGACAGTGGTATTACTTATACTACCGCACTGTGACAGAGGATTTTACTTATATTACCTAATCCAAACAATGCTGACAGTGTGCGGTCCGTCAAAACAGCCTCCTCCATTATTTTCTATATAAATAACACAAGCAGAGAGTCATGTACTGTGACGAAAAAGGCCACTGTCTTCAAACTTTCTCCCACGACTGGCCACTTTACCTTAACATCTTTTCTTGTCGAGTGATGACACATCTTCCTCTGCGACCCGCAGTTCCAGCTATTTAAAGATGGTTAATAGAAAATACATCTTTCAGTGAGGCAGAGCTGGAGAGGTTAACTCTTCAGGTAAACAATCATCAGAAACAATGTAAACGAGTTGTGCATCCAGGACATACCTTCAGCCTTCCTTTATAGGTTATATATGTTGTGTCCTTGATGTGCTGCATGTTGGTGCCTCCATTATTACATCAAGTGATTGGCTTCCAGTACTACTTCCACTGCTACTATTGATGCTACTACTACTACAATTACTGCCAGTGCTACTAATTAAAAACTGATGATTCCTTAAGTACTTCTGTGTTGCTGCCTCAGTTTACCATTTAGGCAAATATGACCACTGAAAACCATAGCATCAGACACTGGGTAGGAAAGTGTTTAAAGTCCTAATGAAAGATTTTTTCCTTTAATGTCACTCGTATTTACAGTGTATTGAAACAGGATGTTGTGAAGGAACATTGCACAGGGAGTCGTTTAGCATTCTGCAAAGCAATATCAGCAAGGAAAAGGAGGCAATTTGAGATAGTTGTTAGATTACTACACCTCCCCTCTCTTTCATTTCATTTTTTCGTCTATCTATGGTTGTGTCATTAACTGGGAGCTCTCGCTCTCAGAGGAGTACAGTGCGTCTCTCAAGGGAGATGGTGTGTATTTGTGGTTTGCGATATGTTAGACTTGCCATCTGTCTCTCTTTGTCATTCTGGAAGCTCCACATATGTGCCAGATTATTCCTATTCCCACTTAAATGAGGTAACAAGTGGACATCTTACATATGTTGTAGAAAAATTTTCCTGACTATCTAATAATCATCATTGTCATTTTCTAACTTGTACCCAAGTTTTTACTCTGACAAGTTCTGCTTCTCAAATGTCCTGACCTTTCTCTGACACATAAACCAGTGTGTGAAAAGGTGATCAATACTGAAGAACCAGTGATAAAGAAGGGGTGTCATGCTGTCATCATGTCAGCCGCTCAATCAGGAGCGTCTTAAACACTCCAATGCAGGCGATTTGCGTTAAGCAACGACCAACGGAGAGGTTAAGGCGGTGTAATCCATCCCTGAGTAAACACGAGGGCAAGCTCGACATTTACTCAGGCAAGCTGGCAAAACTGGCCGCCACCCCTTTGACAAACTGCAGTCTGTAAGGTCACTTTAGTTCTCCTTGGATTTCTAATCCAAACGAGTGCCTCGGCCTCAACTCAGGAATGTAAACGAGGGAGACAGTGACTCAGAAATGTCTAGAAGAATCTCCAACGCACACACGCTGGCCTGAAGATGCTCTCACACCGTTTTACTTCATCAGCATGTTCCCCACTAGGTCTGTGGGAGGATAAAATATATATATATATATACTGTAGAGTGGCACAAGAATCTATAAAATCTTACCAAAGATCCTGTATGTTACAGGTTTATTGTATGGAATTGCTTTCAATTACCATTAGTACCGCCCAAGATGATTGTGATTGGTTTAAAGAAATGCCAATAAACTAGTGTGTGGACTAGCCAGACCCTCCTCCACAGCGCTTTGGAGGAAGATCTGGCAATGCGCGACTATAGAGACAGTAAAAGAGCAATTTCTTTATTTGACAAAATAAAGTGCTCTCCCCTTCTCCTTCTCTCCCCCCCCAGCAACTACATCACATTAATAGAGTATATTTATACCATTTCATTATTTTAAAGCTGTGTTTGGAGACACGCTCGTTTCAGTGGCTGTAAATGTCAGCAAGTGGTAACAATAATCCCTGGTACTGAAGAGTGACTAAATAGCAGGCTATGGTTTCACCGTGTTACACCTGTAACCACACCTAACAGTGATGCCGCGGTGTGCTAACACACCCTGGACTTCCACGTCACTGTTTTAGGTCAACAAAAATAAGATTGTCAACTACTGTTGAGTTGCTCTTTGAAAGGATATTCCAGTTTACAACTTTGGCTTTCTTTTTATAGACTAACGAAAGCACTTTATTTAGGGGTAATAAAAGTGAGTAAGTTGGTTGTAAACTGATGGATGTTTACAATGGACAGTTTGGGTAATAATTTGACTTTTTACTTTTGAATTCTTTTTGGTCATGTTGTTGTGCTCCCAGATCTCAGAAGCCGTTTTTTACATATAAAGTCCGGACAATGTCCGCAGAATAAGGTCCGGACATCGTCCAAAGTTGCCCTTTCTCACATGTAGCACACAACAGGAGATTGTCCATTTTAGACGTGTTCTTACTTACTGGAGATACTCCGTTTGGTTTAGGTGAGGGGTGGTGCCTGGGTAGAGCTTGCAGGACATGAGGTGGATTACACCACGGTCATGTAGCTGATTTGTAATTTGGTAATAAATAATCAAGTCTCTAGCCGTTGCTTCGTTTTTGTTTGACGATTTTGGCATCTGACCTTAACGAAAGTAGTTCCCGAATCTAGTTGTCTCTCCAGTTAGACCGTCGTTGTGTTAATCACCCTCGGATGCTTCGCACAAGCCGCTAGAAACGCCATCAACACGCCCACTCACTTGCTGTGAACTTTCAATGGGACATTACTTGGACTGTACTGGGGAGCTGGCAGGGTAAATTCCGTTTGATGTCCAATCCAACCTATGCGGCCATTTGTGTTCTCACATACAGCTCCGCCAGGTAATGTCTAGATAAGGCTTGCAGTGCATGTGGGACAAGAATATGATCTCACACATACAGTAGCTAACAGTTAGCACAATTATTGTTGACTCCGTTTCCTCAGCGGGATCATTCAATTGTCCCCTATACTAAAATCAAATATCATCTAGGGCTAAGTGGATTCTAAACGTTCAGTTGCCGTCTTTTCTTGAGCCCATATTGCAATTCTGCTTTGTTGGTGCATTTCATAGCCCAGGAGTGTTGTGCAACACTGAAAAGAGAAACAGAAACAAAGAGCATGATGAGGGTAGTAAGTGAGGGGGAGAAGGAGACAGGAACTTTGATATTCTCTGTTTGTTCCTGTACCTGATAAGCGAAAAAGCAGGAAGCAGCTGACATTTACTGTTCATGATGTGTTGTGTGGGAGGAAAAGGAGGACGTTGGGGTGGATAGGTAGACACCGATGGTAGAAGGGAGTGAGACTGGGTGGGTGAGGTCGAGGTGGGGGTGAGGAAGGATGAGGAGGAGAGGGCGCAGGGGTCGAGAGGAGAGGAGATGGGCTGTTTTGCCTATGAAAAAGGAAAGCTGCAATGGTGAAGGGGTGGGGGTGGCTTAATTGTTGCCAGACAAAGAACCCTTCTTTTGGTGTGTGACCCTCTCCATACCAACACACACACACACACACACACACACACACACACACACACACACACACACACACACAGTTACTCCACCCAAATTCCTTGTGTCACCCCCCCCCAGCTCTCTCCAGGCTCGCTGGACTTTAAACGGTATAGCTCTGCCACATTCCTGCAGATAGATGGGAGGGGAGGAGGAGGCGTACTTTTGTTTTCATTCATTATGTTTTCTGACCAAATAATTAACCATCACAGTCCGAATTTAATGCATAAATTATTCTTTGTTTGCTTATGTCGAGTTTTCCGCTTTGGTAATGTTGTTTCTGATAAGCAGCAGCCTGTGAAGTTGTCAAATTTTGAATTCAGGGAAAAGAAAAGAGGGAATGATTAAGGAGAGAGAGACACTGGCTGACACACACACACACACAGAGAGAGAGAGAGAGAGAGAGAGAGAGAGAGAGAGAGAGAGAGAGAGAGAGAGGTAATGTACCAATAGGCTGACTTTATTCTGCAGACATGTCCTTTCTCACATGTAGCACACAACAGGATATTGTCCATGTCAGACACGTTCTCAGAGGGGTGGTGCTGGGTAGAGCGTGCAGTAGAGGTGTGAATCTTCACTGATCTCCCGATTTCGATTATGATCATCATGTCAGCGATTCAATTCGATTCGATATCTCGATGCATCACGATGTGTCAAATACATTTTTCTATTAAAGCCATGTACGATATTTCATATAATTCACAGCTTTTCAAGCTTCAAAAACAAAACATTCTGCAGTGCTCTAATACTAAATAAATTGGATACATAAAACTACAGCACTGAGCACATGGCACTTCCTGAATGCGCAAAACATAACAGAATATGTAAACAGAAATGTTGTTAGGCCTACATTAAATTGTAAACAGATAGACATTTAGTCATAAATAACCGAGTCTCTTGGTGTTCCTTTAATTTGTCTGACAATTTCTGCGTTAGCCCATACAGGCAGAAGATCCCGGATCTCGTCCTCTCTCCAGTTAGACATTTTCGTTTGCGTCTTAGTGTAAATCACTGTTCTTCTTCTCCACCCTCGGATGTTTGCATTCTTCCAGTTTCGCGCCAGCCACATGATAGAAATGTCATGAACAGGCCCACTTGCTCACTGTTAATTCTCCGGACAATGAGCTGCTCTATTCACACACAGGCTTTATCAGACATTTCACAGACATTGTTCACGGGAGCTGGCAGGGTAAAGTCTGTTTAATGTCCGGTCCAACTGATTGAGACATTTGCATTCTCACATACAGCTCCTCCAGGTAACGTCTAGATATGTTCAGGGTTGCAATGCATGTCGGAAAGTTGAAATGAAAACGGTAATAATTAATCATCGTATTATTATATACGTAGATCAATACACATCCAGAATCCAGAAACAGACGCTATGTCAGGAATGTAAATGAAAAACAACACAATATAAGTTCGATATTATACAGTACATAGTGACACAGCATGATGTAGAACAAAAATGGGTTGTACACCCAGAGCAGGAAGTTTCACCTCATAAGTAATATTACAGTACAACAATTAAAGCACTTAAAAACACTACGGCAGAGATTGGTCTTCTAAATAGGGTAATCTCACACTAAGAGAGCTGACTTTCCAGAAACAACAGGCCATAATAGCTGAAGTGGACAGCATTCAACAGAAAGACCACAACCTAAAATCTTCCTCGGTGCAACCCAGAATGTGTTAGTATTTCTAACAAAACTAGAGGAAAACCAGGCTTCTGATAGCCTCGAGAGATTTGTCTTTCACTTAATTGCTAATTAGCATTTGTCTATAAATTCTGCAGAATATTTTCATTAACATCTGTTCGCCTTGTCTTCCTCCTGCTTTGATATTGTAAAAAGGTTGTTGAAATAATGGGAGAGAAAGAAAGAAAGACTAGTCGGACTCGCAATACTTTTTCTGTTAACCGAAAGTGAACAAAAAATCATGTTAAGAATTTCTGAGAAAGACATGCAGAGAATTACAGCATGGGGCCACAATTGTGAGCCATCAATTCTGCAGCCTTGCAGACCACACCTACACACACCTACACACACACACACACACACACACACACACACACACACACACACACACACACACACACACACACACACACACACACACACACACACACACACACACACACACACACAGCTTCGTCTTGCTAAATTGCTGGAATCCAAGCATTTCTGTTAAGAAGTGATTAACTCCTTGCTGTTCTTTTCTCTCTGTTTCCCTCCCTCCTCTTCTTTCTCTATTCTCTACTTCTGCTTCTTCCATTTCCTAATATCATTCACTGATTTATCTCTTTCTCTGGGCCTCTCATGCGATTCAAACCATTGTTTCCCTCTTTCGGTTCATCCTTCTGTCTTTATTATCCCATCGTGTCCTTCCTGCAGTTCGTATTAAGCCAGGTTCGACATCACCAGTGGAGTATCAGAGTGACAGCGATGCGGAGAGCGGTACAGAGTCTGGATCGGCCTCCCTCAGTGCCCAGAGCCTCGACGCCGGGTGAGTCCAGCCACAGATGGACACAGCAGACTACATTCCGGCACACTTTCAAATTTCCCCACACCTGTGTCATTTCATGCACAATAATTAAATATCAAGACAGAAAGAGGTACATTCTGGAAAAAAATGGAATGGAATCACATATGCACATATTTGTGGTAAAAATGTGTCTCAGACCTGGGCATCTGTGTGACTGTTCTGCTCAGAGTGATGGTGGGGGTAGAGCAGTGATGAGATAAAGGCACACTGTGTTATTGACCACTAGCGGTGCTGTGGAGCACTGTTTTGATGAGCAGGTCTCTGTTTTGTTAGCTCTTGTTCTCTACCAGCATGTGCATGAACATGTAGGCAATATGCAATCCAGATTGCTGCAAATGCAAAGGATGGAAATGCAAATGTGTAGCTGGTTGTAGACCTACATTGATCTTAGTAGAGTTACACAGATTTGTGAATTTACAGCTGTATCCATCACTTTAATGCAGTTCCACACATGGGCAGAAAGTGGCAGTAACATGATGTATACAGTAGCAGTAGATCCTTAAAAGAACAGAAAAAGAAGACTGCCAGTTGTTGTAACCGAAACAGGGTTTGACAAAAAAAAGCAGCCTTGCAGGGTACGCATTAAACATTCAGCATTTTGGGAAATATGCTTAATTGCCTTCATTCCAAGAAGGAAATAAGATTTGTTTTAAATCATCTAACAACACCTCTAAAGTTGACTAATTAACACAACAAATTTTCTTTGTTTAACGCGTGCAAAAACAGAAATTTCAAAATGACAGTTTGTGGTTTTTAGAAGAAGTAATGTGTTGGATTGATTTCATTAAGCAACACAGTTTATCTATTCGCCCAGCACTTTTGTGCAGCATCTCTAGCAGCGGTTGCCTTCTTCTTACTTCAGGATGCTGCTCACAGCCCGGCTGTTGTTTGCCAAGAGATAGTTCCAGTGCATAATGTTACATTTCTGTTTCTGCACGGATTTAATGTTAAGTAGTAAGCTTCTAGTAGATGTAATTTGGAGCCAAGTCAGCTACTTCCACCTGTTTCCAGTCTTCATGCTAAGCTAAGCCAACACTTCCCGACTCCAGCTGTGTAAGCAAGGCAAAGACATGAGAGTGGTATCACATTTCTCTTCTCAAGCAGATAAGCAAATTTCCCAAAAATTTGAACTATTCCAAAAATGTTGCTTGCTTGGAAGAAAACACTACAGTTGGAGCTGGATACGGCGTGTACTGTCAGTGGTACAGCTATGGTCCATAATAAATCAGACGTCTGTAAAACTGTTGACAGGACATTAATACCATTAACCATGCGTGATGTCATCTCAGAGTAAAGTCCATGATAGGAGTCGACAGGGTCAGCGAGAGAGGCACTAATGCGCAGCAGGGTTTATGGGAAATGCGGTCTTTGTGTGGATCACCTCCCTCCCATGCAGTCTCCTGACTAATTACATTACTGCAGCGCTGCCATGACTGGACACTTGTATAACCTTATATAACCCTCTATACAGGAGAACACACTGCAGACGGCCTGGCTGTATCACAGGGAGACTGTGACTTGTTACTTGTAGGTTACTTGTAATCTAATGATCAAGGCTGCAGAGTGAATGTTAGTGTGCCAGCGAAGGTTCTTACAAGTACAGTAAAACTGTGTGTGTGTGTGTGTGTGTGTGTGTGTGTGTGTGTGTGTGTGTGTGTGTGTGTGTGTGTGTGTGTGTGTTTATTAGTAAGTCAGGATAGAGCTACTTCCACACCCAAAGGCGAGGCCATCTCACTGTAACTGAAATTAAGGGTGTGGATGTCAACGGTTAGCTTAGTGCTGTAATCTGCTGTTTGTGTGTGTGTGTGTGTGTGTCTCTGTCTATATGTCAGTCTGTCAAAGTGAACAAGGGCGTTTGTTGGTATTTGTGTTTTTGTTTTTGTGATGAAGTGTGTCTGTGTTTACGTATGTGCGTGCGTTTGTTTGTGTGTGTGTGTGTGTGTGTGTGTGCGTGCGTTTGTGTGTGTGTGTGTGTGTGTTTGCTTGTTGCTGGGCAGGGCTGTCCCAGAGCTGGGGTGTAAACAAGGTTTCGTAATGCTGTTAGCCGTCAAACCTCCTAGGGAGAGAGACAGAGAGGCTTTGTATTTTTTCAAACCAACTTTATTGACATCATGATTATCAAATGAACATCAAAAACATAGTTAACTCAGAATATCACAATACAAACAACTCCATCATTGACATCAGAATATAAATGTACGAGGGAGAGAGGCAGAAGGAGAATGAAATAAAGAGAAAAAAGTGGATGGATTTAGTTTTTTTGTAGATATGAGAAAAGAACTGAATAAAAAATGAAAAGTTTAGAAGATTTGAAAGAAATAAACGAGAGAGAGAGAGAGAGAGAGAGAGAGAGAGAGAGAGAGAGAGAGAGAGAGAGAGAGAGAGAGAGAGAGAGAGAGAGAGAGAGAGAGAGAGAGAGAGAGAGAGAGAGAGAGAGAGAGAGAGAGAGAGAGAGAAATGCTGAAGTGGAAGCTGTTCTGCAGCTGTGTTAAACGCAGTATGACCCTCTGATGCCCCCAGTGGCCTTAATGTCTCTTTATAAATGAACCTGAACCGGATGACACAGGCTTTTCTGGTGTGTAATGAAGAAACACATCATTGCACAGTATAGTCATGTGAAGTTGTTACATACAATAAACCTGGAATGTCTTTCATGATTGTTGAATTTTGATGTATGTATGAATGTTGTCAGGTCATACAGTGTAAAAGTTGTATTATGTCAAGGCCATATCAACATAGTATGAACTACAATGACACAATGATGGCCATGGCAGGTAAGAAGTGCACTGTAAATTAATTAAACAAAGGTAAAAAAAAAAAAAAATTTACTTGAACATAGATAAAGAGTTTGGATAGTAATTTGCACATATGTTATTTTCTTACTAGAGCCAGACTGGTTAGAGATTTGTAAGACCAATAACAGTATCACAATTTGAAATCTGACAACAAAATCTTGGCCGATAAACACATACCATAATAATTATGCTAATAAAAACTGTATTTATAAACCACTTTTCAAAACAAAGTTACAAAGTGCTTTACATGGTTGAACCAGGATTTAAACATTTCAGGACTTCAGGCAAATCAAATCAGACAATTCCTTTCTTATTTTCTTAATTTTCCTTTCTCAGGTCGGTTATGGACTTAGAGCCTGTCGATCCAGATTCGCCAGACATCAAGAGGAGGCGGATCCACATGTGTGACTATGAAGGCTGTAAAAAAGTTTACACCAAGAGTTCCCACCTCAAAGCCCACAGGAGGATACACACAGGTGAGACCTGAGCAAAACAAGCACCAATAACACGACAACGTCTATCCAGGTTTAAGGAGCAGTTCACCCCAAAATGAAAACATTATTATCTACTGACCACCAATCACAGAGTGTGTATAGTTAGGGCTGGGCAATATATCGATCTTATATCGATATTGTGATATGAGACTAGATATCGTCTTAGATTTTGGATATTGTAATATGGCATAAGTGTTGTCTTTTCCTGATTTTACAGCCTGCATTACAGTAAAGTTATGTCATTTTCTGAACTTACCAGACTGTTCTAGCTGTACCATACATATACGTTTTTTTCCAAACCTGTACATCATTTTTTTTTAAAGACAATGCTTCATTTTTATACTTAGCAGGTCCTACTAATCCCAAATAGCTAGGAGAAATTAAAAATACATACCAAACAAAAAGTTGGGTCTCAGGAGGACATAAGCAGATGTGAGTGGTTCATCCCAGCTTCCCTCTTCCCTCCCATCCCTATGTTGCTTCCTCCCTTCCTTTCCTCTCTCCTAACTCTTCTACTTGTGTCCTGCTTCCTCCAGGAGAGAAGCCCTACCACTGTACCTGGGAGGGCTGCACCTGGCGCTTCGCCCGCTCCGACGAGCTGACTCGACATTTCCGCAAGCACACCGGAATCAAACCATTCCGCTGCACCGAGTGCGACCGCTCCTTTTCCCGGTCCGACCACCTGTCCCTTCACCGCCGCCGCCACGTCATGATGTGAACTCTGACCCCCCCCACCCACAGCTCCCCATCAAACTCCCCTACATACCAACCTCTTACCCCTTGACAAAGTCCCTCACAGCACATCTTGTACCAGAGCCCCCCGCCCACCCCACATAAACCTCACCTCTGCTACCCCCTCGCCCCCCACATCAGGATTTTAATCAGCAGATTAAAAAAGACACTGTACCTCATTTCTCCTCCTCCTCGTTATTTTGAAAACACAGGAACATCAGGAATGTGTCTGTGCATTTGTGTGTGTGCAAAGTGGAGGTTAGGGGATTTTTGCTGTGTGTTTCAACACATCATCATCATCATCATCATCATCATCATCATCATCACCGTCCACCCAACAGCCCTCGCATCCCATAACGGTCCCCTCTCTACCATCCTCCAACTCAACTTCACTCGAAGTTCACACAAGTTGTCACCTCCTCAGACAGAGAAGGATGGACTGAAAGTCATCTAACAGTAGGGGCGTTCATCCAGCCATCCATTCATCCATCCATCCATCACACGCATCCATCCAAAAGAGAGGAGGAAGAGGAGGGGGCAAGAGGAGCAGTGACATGCCTGTGTTGTGTTTTGATCTAAAACCAGAAGGGGACATTTTAAGCGGGATGTCACTTCAGCTGCCTTGTCAATATTCATTCTGTACATATCCAGAGTTGGGAAGTTATGTGACTCCAAGCAAACATTTTTTGGATGTAAAGGTAACTCCCAAAAAAATGCCTCAAATAGCCCCTTCTCACCGCAGGAACCTTTTAGGATGTCAAAAACTTTACCTGTCTTTCTAACCATTTTGAGTTGAGGAACTAACACAATTATTGATCTAAATAAGGAGCTATCGAATCAAAGAATAGGTAAATAAGACTACAAAAGTGTGACACTTGGTCGGTGCTGTGGACAAATTTCGGTTGGTACCAAAAAAGTGTAATAAAATATGATATTCCCAGCTCTAATCCTCGGTCCTGCTCTTGGGCCAAAACTATCTGGGTGTAACAGTAATAAATAACATCACAGACCCGCAACAAACACAATGATTCTGGGTTTGTTTCCTCACATGCAAACGTGTCTCGAACAAATACATAATTGGACTTATTTGCAGATGCATTGGAAATGTACAAAAGATACTCTTAGTTCCTGGTACTGTTTTTTAAAAAAAGGGGTCTAAAACAACCTTTTTTGATTTGATTATATAAATTTGTCATCACAACTTTTGGATAAATGATTTACTATAATTGAATGGATCTTGAAAGTAAAGGCTTCCCATCCATGTGCATATCAGTGTATGAGTTAGCGTATGTGCATGTAGTGAGCTTTTTGACAGCAGCTGAAGTGACGTCAAACAGACATTTCCTCTTTGGCAAACAATCTATCTGAGGCTAGGACATAAAAGTAGATTCTCTATCTTGTCCAGACTCCCCACCCCCATTACCCCGCACCCTCTACCCCACCCACATCCCCTGGTACAGGGAGCTACAAGACTGTGAACTTTATAAAGATTAATTTGTTTTCATTGTATCAATCACGTTATTGTTACTTGCGTGTTCTCCCCCCGCACACACCTTCCTGATTGTTCTTCGATAACAGTATTTGCTTTTTATGTGTTGTTGTTGCAGTTGTCTTATGAAATATGCCTTCAGTTCTGTCTTTTTCTTCTTTGCCAGGAATGGCACTCTTAACAGAATGGCATCCTTTAAAAAAAAAAAAAAAAGAAATCTGATTCTTTTATTGTTTTCTGAGGCTGTGAAAAAGACAGAGGAGACACAAATAGTTTGAGATTACAAGTAAAACTAGTGCAGGGAATAGGGGAGCTTTTCTCTGTGTGTGTGTGTGTATGTTTTGCGTGTATTGTTCGTGTGTGTGTGTGTGTGTGCGCCTGTGCGTGCATGTTTTGAGACAAACACGTAATCAGAATTTAAGATTTTTACGAGTGTGTGTTCCGGGCACTTTTCTTTTACCTCTTGCCCGTTGAGCCTTAATAACTGAAGTCAATCTGTAAGGGCAAAACCAGAACCACTGACAGAGGACGTTTGGCCAAAGATAAACTGTGTGTCTCTATTCATGAAGACTCTGTTCATGAGTACCTGATCTTAGAAAGGACTTTCCCTTCCTTAGCTTGCTTTTTTTGTGTTTTGAAACCAAGAAGTTAAGAGTGCTACATGTGAGACATATGAAATTCACATTTTTAATTTGGAGACAAATTGCCTTGTAAACAGACTGTTGCTGGGAAGCCTGTCAAGGTTTGCAGGCTTCTACTCACTATTTTACATTGTGTACAACAGTTAGGCAGGAAATCTGCTGGATTACTTTGGCACAACATGAAGCGGGTGCTCCAGAGCAAGCAGATTTAAATCTTTTTGAATGTTTGATGATAGCAGAGGAGAAAAATAAAGTTAAGGGATAATTAAGGATTGACATTTAGCTGACAATTGAAAATCTGCTCTTATTATTCAGAAATTGTCACAGTGACAGGCTCATTTGTGTACACCACAAAAACTATACTTTTCTGGCTTTGCAACAGCAGAAAGCACCACAAACACTCAACAATGTAAAACCCCTTTGCACTGGTTTTATGACCTTACAACACACTGAAAGTCACAGTGGCCCGGCCGTCTGTCAGTGGTTCTGTGAGAAACCAGGCACTGTGTCGGGCTGTCAGGGTCTGTAGTGCCTGCGATTTAAACCACGGGGAAATTAAGCGCTCTGCTCACTAGCATTTCTACCAGGGGGGTCAATTCTCTTTCAACTGAGTTTGTATTGCATTTTGAAAGAACTTAATTTAATGCCTCAAAATACAAACCCACTATAAATAACAGATCATTTGTTTTTTTATGCCTTTTTCCTAAAATTTCCCTGACATAACTCCCCTAATATCTAGCTTGCCGGGAGTCCTCTCCATATCCAATCAGCACATTTTCAAAGTGTTTATTCTTTAACAGATTCAGACAGTTGGAACAGAATTGAACCCCTTACCCTTCCCTATAACCCACGGTGTCCATGTCTTAAGTGGGCTGTTTTCCAGCTCCTATTCTGGGCTGAACTTGATTATGCAACATAACGAAGACCTCGCTCCAAGCACTCTTCTGAACTCAGTAGTAGAGCATGGGGTAATCCCTATGTTCCCAGTGTCCTCATTGTAAGAAGTTGGTAAGGGATATCTCCACAACTCAAATTGCAAAAGAATATAGGGCGATGTTTGAAATGCAGTTTGAATGATAAAAATGTATTCAGCCACTGTGGAGATATCATTGTCCAAAGTCAAGAAAATGCTCATTTAAGGGCGTAGGTTTCAAGGAGTCAGTAGGCTATAAGCTGTAAGCGATTTCACCATAACTGACCCAGGGAAACATACATTGAACATTTGACCTACGGAAAAAAGCATTTCTGAGAGCATAGCACCCTGGGAACATAGATATGCCCCTGTACAGCACTAGCTGGTTGTTGTACTGCTGATATGCAGCTCACATGGGTTGTAACAAGAACCTTAAAAAGAAGGTCCGGATGCGTAGAAGCCTGTGCCGTTGATCACTGAACAAAGCCGCCTCTGAAATCACTTTTAGAATATACGGCAAGAGTTGTGACAGTGGACTGATAAACACATACAGGAACTCAAACTCGTGTAGCCATCAAGGGGCTGAGTGTGAACGTGATCAATGGAACACGCTGTTCACAATCCCAATGTGTCCCTTTACAAACAAAAAGGCAAAAACACATTTGACGTTGTTCTTGTCAGCCATTCGGAGTTACTGTTGTTGTTGTTGTCATTTCAAAAGCTAGTAAGCAAGAGCAAAAGGTTATTCACCTGATCTTTCACAGTATAACTGATAACTGAGATGGACGTGCAGGCTGCCTGTGAGCTGAGTGCATGCCATAAACAGGGACAATTGTTGTTTGGTCTGTACACTGCAAAAAAAAAATTGTCTTGCAAAGTCACTGAATCTGGTTTTGATTTTGAAAAGAAAAAAATAATTTCACTTTTTTTTCTCTATTATTAAGAATCTAAACTTAATTCAGTCACTTGTTTAGAGGGATATTGTGCTTTTTTTTGCAGTTCAGAGCAATACAAAGTTCCAATTTCTCTTAACATCCTCCTCTGCTTCAACTAAAAGAATCCAACATAGTTACTAAGCACATCTTTCTAGAAGAGTATATGCATTTGATTGCAAATTTCTTTCTTTTGTAAACTGTTGATAAAGACATTAAGGACAATGACAAATAATAAAGATAAATCCATGTACATAAATGTATATAATCAAAAAGTGCAGAGTAAATGTAACGGGTGAATATCTATTTTTAACACTGACTAGATAATGTGAAAAAAATCTTTTTCTTTCTTCTTCTGTTGGTTTGATGACATGTTGTTTCTTTTCAAATCTAATAAGACATTTATTTCGTAGTTTCTTTAAAAAAAAAGAATTGGTCCCACTTGTGTTGTGCACACTTGTTGCATGGAGAGTAGCCTTCTTGTTTTCTTATAGTGACGTTGGTAAGCATGTCAGTGTGTGTGAGACTGTGGGGTTCCCTTAACATTGATCACCTGAGGAAAACAAAAACCCCACATTGACAATTATTAATTAAGGATCCATTTATTATTATAACACAGCTTGATATTTCTGCACTGGAACTCATATAAAATATCACTAAAAACAGTCAGTGAAGTGTGAGATTTAGTTGTTTTGTGTCTCAAACTTAAGAAAAAGTTAAGGTCAGACGGGGCTAAAAAATATCAATGTTTTTGGTCATTTTGGATTAGATTTTCAGTTTTACACTCTCCAGACTCATAGCAGCTCAATTATGTTGACAAGTAACACAAGTAGTAACATATCCAACCTGGTATACAACTTGTTGTGTTACAAGAAAGAGGAAACAACCAGTTTCCACAGTCAAAATATGCTAATGAATTTTCTCCCATTTGACATTCAGACATTGAAGAAAGCAAGTTTTGACACAAAATGTATTTCATCAGATGGATCCCTCACTCCTTTATTTCTAGGAACATTTTCCCCACTTAGCACATGTATGTGTCATTATGTACATGAAAATGATAATGACCCATCGCTTTACAAGCACACTGATCAGCTCTGGTGACCATTATAGCAGGAACATTGATATTTGATATACAGAGACAAACACACACTGAAACCTCCACTGTCACACTGAGGATAGTCAGTTATTACACCTCAGAGCCTGTTGACGATGACCCAGACAAAGTCTTTTCGCTGATGTTGGAGTTGTTGCAGGGAGACTGATGCATGTGTTCGTGTTTTTCCTGCTTCCTGTTCGTTTTTTTTGCGGTTTGTGCAAACTTGTTTTCCTTCGGTATTGTTCTAAATATTCTGTTTATGTATAAAGCAGGAATGTTCATCTGTCAACAGGCAGTGAAACATTTAAAGAATTGTATCCCCATTGAGACCTAGACGGGATAGAGTTCACGTCTGAAGGTGACGTCAATGACTGTGTCCGTCTGTGTGCGAGTGCCTCGACTCACTTCTTCTGCAAATCAGACATTTTAAGTATTTTCTATTGAATGCAGTAACTTATGGGCCAGTACTATATTTACTCAGTGCAATGCAGTTATCCTTATAATAATTCAATTATTAATAATATTGTTTTCTTTTTTTGTATTTGTACAGAACAAATGTGTAAAGATCAGTGAGGAAAACGTGAGCTTTTTGATACTGTGACTCATAGTGTTTAAAAGTCAGTTTCTCCCTGTACAGTTGTGATTATTTCCCCTTCCCAACTTCTTCTTTTATAGAATAAAAAATGTTTTTGGTGCAATTTAATGCCTGATGTCTCTGTGTTGTTTATTATATTTTGGTGATGCTGTTATCCAGAATCCAGTGGTTCAGCAGTGTTATGGAAGAAGTCAAAAGTAAAATGATTATTTAACTAGAAGATGCATTTCCTGTGAATGCTGAAAAGCTGAATTGCTAAAGCTAAACAGGAATGCTGACATAATTTGCTTTTTTAATTAATGAAAAAGACATAGTATAGTATGTTGATTAAAGTCACAGTGTAGAATGTTGAAAAAATCCAAGAAGTCATAGTATAGTTCATCTAAAAAGTCGTAGAATGGTATGTCTTAAAAAAGTCAGTATAGCCAGTCCAAAAAATTCATAGTATAGTATCTTGAATGAAATGATAACTAAGTCATAGTATAGTATGTCGAGAAAAAAAGTAATTAAAAGTCATATTATAGTATGACAAAAAAAGTCATAGTATAGTATGTCGAAAAAAGTGATAAAAAAGTTATAGGATGTTATGTCTAAAAAAGTCAGTATAGCCAGTCGAAAAAAGTCAAAGTACAGTATGTATGTTGAAAAAAGTCAATAAATCATGTAAAAAAAAAAGTGAAAACTAAGTCATAGTATAGTATGTCGAAAAAAAGTCATAAAGTCATAGTATTCCTTTTTAATGTCTATATGGATGATTTGTCACAACAATTAAATAACTGCAATACAGGATGTATGATAGGCAATACTCTCACTAACCACCTTATGTATGCAGATGATTTGGTAATCATTTGCCCATATAGTGCTGGGGTGCAACAACTGTTGAAGGTTTGCTCTCAGTACGGTGCAGATTTTGATATCAAATATAATGCAAGTAAGAGCAATATCATGATTGTCAGAAGTAAAGAAGACAGGAAATTAGTATTCCCTGATTTCTTTTTATCTAGTACCGCCCTTAAAGTGTGTGATGAGATTAAATATCTTGGCCATCATATTGTAAATGATTTATCGGATGATAAGGATATCAATAGACAGTGCCGCAAGATATATGCTCAGGCTAATGTGCTTGTACGTAAATTTGCCATGTGTGTTAAGGTCAAGGTAGCCTTATTCAGAGCATTCTGTACACCACTTTATACTGCCTACTTGTGGCGGTTTTATAGCAAAAAGAATATGTAGAGACTGAATGTAGCGTATAATGATGGCATGAGACTGCTTTTAAAACAACCAAGATGGTGTAGTGCTAGTCAAATGTTTGTTAATGTTTGTGTGCCTACCTGTTCGGCATTACAGTTTTTCTCGATTGCTTAAACACATTTCTTGAAACTATGCCTCGTATTCTCAAAACAGTAAACACAAATCCATAACGTCTCACCCAATTCACCAAACATCCTATTTTCAGGTCAAAATGAAGCACTATATCAAAACCATTAACTCTTACTGAAAAACCAAACTTTGACCTCAGACGGGACACACAAGCCGTCACAACATACACACTAAAACTTAGTTTTACACACTGGTGTAATAAATTCAAAACAACATTTCCAAAACTGTTAAGTTATGTTGCCACAAACCTTTTCAGGTGAAAACAAGACACAACCAATGGTTACATTGGCACATTTTATTCATTACTGTATTACAGTACTACACAGTAAAAAAAAACAACAAATTCTGCATTATTCTGCATCAGCATCCAGTCTTTGCTCTGGGTCAGGCCAGAGAATCTCGTCCACATCACAGGCTATATTGGCCCTAGCCAGGCAGCGGGGGTAAAATCCTCTTGCATGCCTGATCCACCCCTGGCACGCATCTACGGATATGTCTAGGCAGGCTTCTTCCATGGCCTGAAGGAGGTGAACACGCATATAAGGTTCTCGGTCATACACTTTCCACCGCCATGCCGAAAAAAACTCCTCTATTGGGTTAAGAAATGGAAAGTATGCAGGCAGAAAGAGGTTGGAAAATATTGGGTTATTGGTAAACCAGTCACGAACCAGAGCAGCGGGATGGAAGCTGACGTTATCCCAAACAACAACATAGTGAGGGTGCTCTGGTTGTGCTGGAGCATAGTATTATAGGGTCCTAGACTGGCATCTCGGTGGAGTACCCCTCGTTGGCTGATTTCTGTGCACATCGTGACATTCTCTCCACGCTGACCAGGGACATTTACAATAGCCCGATGGCCGATTATATTCCTCCCCCTTCTCCTTCTTTTGGTGAGGTTGAAACCAGCCTCATCCACAAAGATAATTTCAGGTGGAACAGGCCAGTCTTCAATCTCAAAGATTCTCTGCAAAACACATCAAAAACACAATAGAGTATATCACTACCCTGAAGCACAGTTCAAGAGGGCACAAATGGCAGCATAGACTGCTATACTGTGATGGTGCACAATACTTCATACAATATCAAAAGTCATACCTGAACATATTCCACTCGTTGGTCTTTTACCCTGTCAGAGTTTCGTTCAAAAGGGACGCGGTACACCCGTTTCATCCGGAACCGATGCTTTCGGAGGATGCGATCAATTGTGGAAAGGCTGATGGAATTTATTCCTTGAAAATGATTATTATCCTCAATCACTCTCCTTTGAATCTCTTGCAGGCGGATTACATTATTGGCAATGACCATGTTTACAAGATCCCTCTCTTGCTCCTTTGACAAAAGCCTTAGCCTCCCACCACCAGATGGTCGTCTCTGTATCCTACAAAAAGAGAAGCACACATTACTTAAATTTTATGGATTTATTTAGTATTACAGAAGCATAGTACAACAGTGCATGTGATGTCAAAGCACAGAGTACAGCACTCAAAAGTTACTGTACAGAGCAGTCGTACTCTAAGTAAACCTACCTGTTTTCATCCCTGAAGGTTCTGATGATGGAGGAGACAGTGAAGCGACTCAAATTAGGCTGGACTCGTTGCCCAGCCTCCCTCATGGTCATGCCATGGACAAGAACATGGTCCACTAAAGTGGCTCGAATTTCATCCGAGACTGCTTGTCTCCTTGCCCTTACTCCTCCACCTCGTCTTTCACCACGTCCTCCTCTTCTACCTCGTCCTTCACCACGTCTTCCTCCTCTCCCTCCTCGCCTTCCTCCTTCACCACGTCCTCGTCCTCCTCCTTCTCCTTCACCATGTCTTCCTCCTCTCCCTCCTAATTGTGTGCTAATTGAGCTTCAGCTGTGCTGACTTGAGTGAGCAAAATTGAATGCTGTGCTTTCTAAATTTCAACACGGTGTAGGCAATGACAAATTAAGGGATTTGTGTGTAGAGTTTTGCAGTAACAGTTCAACAAATCTGACTCATGTGTCAAAACCAGGGAATAGTGTTTATAGTTTAGTGAAATGGGTGGGCTTTTTGAAAAATGGCGTTATGGTTTTGAACTTTTAGTTCAAAAGCCTGGTTATAGTGTTTAAGCAATTGAGAAAAACTGTAATAAGGAATCTTATTTTTTGATACATGTGTAGAATGTCTGTCTCTGAAAATAGAATTATACAAGCTTTTGCCCACAATGGTTTTAGCTCTGTCAGGTATACGTCTAGACTGTGGAGACATTGGCGCTCCTGTTTGTATATTTCAAGTGAAAGTTATTGACTTTTTATTAATTTATTTGTATGCACTGTATATTTATGGCTGTGTTGTAATTATTGTTTTTTTTTTACTTGTACTATGGACCTTCCTTTTTGTGTCCTGAATAAAGTCATTATTATATTATTATTATAATATCTTCAAAATAGTCATAGTGTAGTACACAGAAACAAGTGATAAAAAGTAATTATAGTATGTGGAAAAAAGTAATAAAAGTCATAGTATAGCACGTCAAAAACAATTATAAAAAAGTCATAGTATAGTATGTTGAAAAAAGTGATAAAAAGTCATAGTATAGTATGTCAAAAAAGTCATAGTATAGGGTGTCAAAAAAAGTGTTTAAAAAATCAAAGTACAGTATCTTGAAAAAAGTCATAGTATCGTATGTCGAAAAAGTGATAAAATAGTCATAGTATAGCATGTAAAAAAAGTGATAAAAAGTCAAAGTATAGCATGTTGAAAAAAGTCATAGTATAGCCAGTCGAAAAAAGTCAAAGTACAGTATGTATGTTGAAAAAAGTCAAAGTGAAAACTAAGTCATAGTATAGTATGTCGAAAAAAAAGTCATAAAGTCATAGTATAGTATCTTGAAAATAGTCATAGTGTAGTACGCAGAAACAACTGATAAAAAGTAATTATTGTATGTGGAAAAAAGTAATAAAAGTCATAGTATAGCACGTCAAAAAAAATGATAAAAAAGTCATAGTATAGTATGTCAAAAAGCCATAGTATAGCACGTCAAAAAAAATGATAAAAAAGTCATAGTATAGTATGTCAAAAAGCCATAGTATAGGGTGTCAAAAAAAGTGATAAAAAAATCAAAGTATAGCATGTAAAAAAGTGATAAAAAAGTCCTAGTAAAGCATGTCGAAAAAAGTGATAAAAAGTGATAGTAAAGTATGTCAAAAAGTTTAAAAAAAATTCATAGTATAACATGTCGAAAAAAGGTCATAGTATGGAATGTCAAAAAAATTTATAAAAAAGTCATAGTATAGTATATGTTGAAAAAAGTGATAAAAAAGTCATAGTATAGTATGAGAAAAGAGTCAGTATAGTATATTCAAAAAAGTCATAGTATAGTATGAAGAAAAAAGTTATAGGATGTTATGTCTTAGTATAGCCAGTTGAAAAAAGGAAAAGTACAAAAAATATGATAAAAAAAGTCATAGTATAGTATGTTGAAAAAAATCAGTAAATCAGGTCAAAAGTCAAAAAAGTCATAAATTTAAAGATCTACAAGAATAAAATGTAAACAGAGCTGTGTAACATTGTAACACTGTATTCAAATACTGTATATAAATGAAAATGGGTCAAGCAAAATTTAAACACACAATTTGTGAATTTTCTCCCCCACCCCTCCTCCACGCAGTTGCTAGTAGCCAAGGAGGACACGGAGGATTAAAAAAACATGATGGACCCTTCAGAAAAGGTAATTATCTCCACTTGAGTGAAGATTGACAGTTTGACAATTGACAATCTTCTGAACATAGCCATACTGAGAAATACAGAGAGAGTTTTGTGGAGCTGAAAGTTTAGTTAGCGGGGTGGCCTCTAGCTCACCCAGTAAGAGTGTGCTCCCCCTGTAGGTTGAGTCCTTCAAATCCAACCTGTGGCCCTTTGCCACGTGTCATCCCCTCTCTTTCTTTCCCCCTTTCCTGTCTATCCTCTGTCACTCTCAAATAAAGGGAAAAGCCCCAACAAATAATCTTAAAAAATAAATAAATTAATAAGTCTTAGTTAGCTCTGTAGCATTTGACAATGGCTTCAATGTAACGGACGTTCATTAATATCAAAAAGTTACGCACTAATGCTTTAATGAAGCAGATAGAATATGGTATAAAAACAAAAACAAATATTCAACAAAAACGTTTTAACTTTGAAACTAGAGGAGAAATTTTTAACAGGAAAGTTAAAAAGCACTAGAAAGTCAAATGTATTCATTGTATGATGGCGACTGTCCTAGGATATCACATTAATATTTTACTTTTTATGACAATGATATTAATACCACATTGTGGTTCTGGGCTGAAGGTTTGTTCCAGTGGACCACACGGGAGAGTAAAGTCAGCGTAGTGTAGACACACTTGCAAGTTGCGATGTCCTCCACAAGAGGGAGCACTGGAACAGAGAATGGGGCAACAACTGTAGGAATCCCCACCAGTGGGGACTATACGAGCCAAAAACGTCCAACTCAGGTAGAAGAGGAAGTGTCAGCAGAGGTAAACAGCTTATCAGCTTGAGTCAGAGTTATTATAATAACTGGCTGATTTAAAATTCAAATTCTCTTTCATGTAAGCAAAAAGCATAACTCGTTTGCAATTCAAACTGAAGGAGAACACTGTGATCAATCTAAGATCATGAATGAAAAAATTACAGAATAAAGTTCATGAAATAAATGTCATAAATAAACCTTTTGTGTGTGTGTGTTTGTGTGTGTGTGTGTGTGTGTATTGGCTTTGAATGAAACTCTCTATGCCGTTTGCTCTTCATGGGTTTATTAGCCTCCTGCAGTCATGATCAGGCCAATCATTAACGCAAACAGCGTCAGTCGTTGCATTCAAACAGATGGAGATGGAGACAGACACACACCATATAAATGCAATAAAGAACAAAACTTTGCTGCTTTGTGATTTGCCGGCCTGCACAACACTGTCAGATCACTGTAATGAATCATACCAGTTTGCTGCCTTCCTAACAAGCCTGGCCACAAAACCTGTCCGGAGAGATTAGTGGAGAAAGCTTTTGCCTCTCACACAGACGATAAAGCTAAATCTGAATTTGAACTTTAGATGTTTGTGCAGAGTTAAAGAGCAGGTTTCACATGATTTCACGGTACATTAAAATGCTTACGGTCAGACTGAATAACTGGCCAGGTTTAGTTAACGTATTGTATTGGCTATGAGTTACCAAACCTAGGTTTATTGCGACAACTGTGCTTGTGCAATCGCTAACGACAACTCTCTCTAACTTTACAACCCGCTCACCGTTACTCAGTGAACTTTGTAATTTGTGCCCCACAGTGCTTCAGACCAGTGTCAAACCACCCACAGGCAAATCAGTAAGGTGAATTAAACATGGCATGACATGGAGATGTTAATTTCACCGGATGGTCAGGGTGTATCTACGTCAGAGCATCAGTATCCGCTCGCTCCTAGCACACAGCAGTACACTACTTGGACAGATCCAATGTGGATGCAGACTGAGGACTGCAACTGCTGCTGATATTTTGCTTCTGCTACTCAACTGGTATAGAGAAGGAGTAGACTCGCTTTTGCCAGACCTTCCTCCACAGCGCTGCGGAGGAGGGTCTGGCTAGTCCACACAGCATTCCGAGATGGGAGAAAAACATGCTGTGGTTTATTGGCATTTCTTTTAACCAATCACGCACACGTACACGGAGCCCCGGTGCTGCTGCGAAATAGCCTGGGGAAGGAACTTGTTTTGATGGAACATGTGTACGTTCAACAGAAAACTCAGATTGGACAGATAGTCTAGCTAGCTGTCTGGATTTACCCTGCAGAGATCTGAGGAGCAGTTAACCATCGTCCTCATAAATCGTAGAGTAGGGTTTCTTGGGTTCTGTGCACACTTGATCATGAACGTGTTTGACACAGCCAGTGTAGACGGACAGGACTGACATGACTTTTTTGGGCTGCCTGTGCAATATAACCGCTATAGACCGGTTGTTTTGACATCATAATACAATATATACCTTGTGGGTTTAGTGGGTCTTGTCCGAGCAGCTCTTTGCCAAGGAGCCAGGAGAAACAATACAGTTGATCCCTGCATGTCTGAGTGACAAGGCACAGTGTGCGGGTGAGTTGTTTTGACAGCTATGTTGGCTGCTTTTCTTTTTCCATTTTCTCATGTCATCTGGGCATGGTATGATGTGCAGGCAGCTTTTGTCTGCAGCACTATGCCATAAATGTAACGGTTAAAACAACGCCTAAACACTGCAATACCGGTCTAGCGAAGTTGACAAAAGGATCCCGACCTTAAACGCACTTTGACTGAGCCAGCTCTATTTCTACTGCTACTTTTGTTGTTGTCTCTGGGCAAATGTCCTAAGAAAACAAAAATGATAACAGGTTTCTTGTAGATGACTGATGAAGAAATAACATGGAATTTAATTCAAAACAATGTTCTTTGGCTGTTGAAACTTGTCATTCATTACAGTACTTCCTGAATATTTTGTCATGTCAAGTCAATCTATTGGTTGAAGTTGTCATTAAAAAAACTGCACTTTTTTTTAGGAAACTTCTTCAAATGATAATTCTGGAATTACAGACCCGTAAAGACGTCACATAGATAGGTCCAATAGACCAGAACGTGAAAATAAAAATGGCATTTTTCAGACGTTTAAACCGTTTGAGCAGGGTTGTGAAATGACTGAACTTATTTTAAAATGTTGCCAATGTTTTTTTTTTCTCAAAGAATGACAAACAGGGGCGAGCACACACGAGTACCAAACAACTTTTAACCAAACGTGTGGAGGGGAGAAAAAAGGACACTGTTAGTGTCTCAGTTGATCTGAATTCTCTCTAACAGCCCTTGACTCTGTTTCCAGGCTCTTTCGGGGAGGCTTGTTCAAGTCATCAATCATTTCACATCATTTGATTGGTTCATAAGCTCATGAACCTGTGCACACCCATGCAGGTGTTTTCACTTATTCCAGCTGATTAGACCTCTGCTCAAGTTAAAGTTGCATAGAATTATGGTGGGAATTACATGAGATCACTGAAGGACAGTAAAAGAGGAGGTTGATTCGTCCCAACCAGTGCAACAAAATGAACAGGACAGTGATGTTAATTAAGAAGGCAAAATAAGTGAAAACACCTGTATGGACCATGAGTGTTTTTACTCTTGGGCTGTGAAAAATAAAAGATGCAATAAAGGCTCAGAAAACAGATTTGAATACATCTCGATGTTGCCTGTTTATTCTGTTGTAACCAAAGCATTCCTGCCACCCCGCCACTCACAGTCACAGGACGCCAGTCCACCGGAAAGCTAAAAAAAAAAAGAAATAAAAGGAGGTTGGAGATGTACTTGCTTGAGCGTATGTTCCCAGGGGTCCCATGTACCCCAGCCCAATATCCCCAATATAACTCATTAAGAAGGCACAGTGCAAGCAGACAAATCTCCACACACATTTGCAGATATCACGGCAGAAGTGTGTAGCGAAAGTCACATGTAAAAAGAGAGCCAATTGAGAGGCCTGCTGAGCTGTAACTGAAGAATTGTCTGTATTCCCAGTTTATGGAAGTTCTTACTTTCTATTCAGCCTTTGATATCTATGTACACATTTACAGATTTATGTACACATTTACAGATTTGTCTACACATTTTCAAATCTCAATACACTTGCAAATCTGAATACACAATTTGCAGAATAACAATTTAATTCACAAATCTCAGTAGACATTTAGAGATTCTTTTACACATTTACAAATCGGATTACACACACATGGATTGAGATACAGTTGCACAACTCTCCACAAACATTTGCAAATAGGTTTGCTACAACAATGGCCCCATAGTGAAACACACACTGTATGTACGTAGCTACTGATGTACTGTTTCTCTTTTAATGAAATGTTGTCAGAGCAGGTACATGCATCAACAACTCTTGAGAAGAAAACACAGATAGAGGACCATATTTTACACTGTAGTGTCATGATTTAAACAACTCTGGACAACTTCAACAGTTTTTGTTTTGTTTATTACAACCTTTGTATGAATTACTCATTTACACCAGTATTTTGCAGTGCCTGTTTCCCAGAGAGATATTTGACTCCTCAGAGAGGGTAGTTCTGCAGAATCAGTCAGACAAGTTTTAACAGGAGTTTTAGTGCTGCGACTGTGGAATGAGCTGGCCCTCAGGTGAACGTATAAGGCCAAAGAAATTAACCCAAAAGCAAATGGCAAAGCAACTGATTGTAGATAGACAAGTGAGTCACCTGGGTGCCCGCAGGAAACAGCATGTAGCACTGCTGGTGCCAACTTCAGTGCCTTTTGACATCTATAAACAAAACAGGTTGCCAATATGCAAATCTCTGATCTGTTAAGTTTTTCTTCAAGGAATCAAAGTCATTAGTATTTATTGCCTGGGAACCATGGATGTCTGTACTACATTCTTTGCCAATCCATCTAGATATTCAGCGATCATGTTAAGTGATATTTCACGGGATAAGTGATGGTGAATGTTTGAACCAAAAGTTTAAAGGAATCCATCCAACAGTTGTTGATATATTTAAATCTGGACCAAAGTGGTGGACTGGCCGACTACAAAATGCTAATATTACAAAATGTTCTTATTGTATTTATTTATTTAAATATGTGAAATATTATAAAATATAGATTCTGTATCTGCTTGTTGACTGAACACCATGTTGTGATGGCTGCACCATAACATCAAAAGAAAAGATGCTGGATGTCTTATGCATGATTTTATACACATTTCCTTTACATCATGCCTTTACATAAGTATTCTGTATCTTTGATAACTCTGGGATCTTAAGTAAATTGCAATGATGGACCGATTGCAGGGTTTAGCAGGGTTAAGGATGTTAAATAGTATGGAGAATAGACAGAGGTAACATTTAAGTACCAATGGCTATGATAAGTCACAAGTTAAATCTAACAAAGTTCACAGCAGAAAATAAGCAAACTTTAGATTTACAGGGATTTACATCAAACACGTTAGACTAACACCCTTGCACACATGTGCAGAGTGCATTACGTGTTAACATTAAGGGCGTTGTCTCAGATGATGAGGCAAATCTCTGAGGCTCCCTGCTGAAAGCATCTTGGCACAAACCTAATGATTAGGCTACTTTCCCTGCCAGAAACATACAGCGATGGACTCCACCCTCTCTGCCTTTATACCTTTATTTTCTTACTTGCTAAGTTGTTGACTTTCTTGCCCTGTCAAACCAGCATGTTATTTTGTGTCATGCAGCCCCAGCAGAGCTGCCTGCCAGCGGGGTTACCTTTCACCTGCCTCACCTATACCTATCTCCAACCTGCTGAGCCGTAACGGATCAGAGGAGTCGATGCAGGGGAATGATTAACTCTGCTTCCTCTATGTTTTTGTCAAGAAGCTGTCAGTATCCTCTTTTTAATGTTTGACCCAATGTCCTCACAGATAGGAAGCTATCACGGTCATGCAAAGAAATCAAATCTTTGAAAGAGAAGAGCAAATGTGTGACTCATATCACACAATTCTCAACTAAAGAAAAGCAATGCCAAAAAGTGTAATGTACAACTGACACTGACAGTATGTTTTCTCTAGTCTGAACCATAACAATCATTTTACATGTATTGTTGTATTGGGTTCATTTTAATGCACACCGCCCAAATACAAGCCAAACCAAACTCATAGCCTCCAAACCATAGGGATTATTATTTTTCTGTCTGAAACTGACTTGTTTTTAAGGTATAACTTCAGTCAAAATGCATTGGTCATATTTCAAGCACTAAATGCAACAAGGAGAAATATGCATATTATTTGGTGGTATTAATAATTATTAAGACAAAAGAACCTCATTTATGTTAATCAACATTAGAATGCACGTAATATAAACTTTGCATGAACTTAGCTTGAACCTGGCTGGCTGCAAGGAATATGAAATGCAAAGTTCATTGCCTGTGATCTGGCTGCTGAGAACAGCCTCATGGAAGAGTTTCTAAACAATTTTTTTAATGTGTAAAAAAACAAACGAAATTCATTAGCGTAAGTCATTTGGGATTTTCAAAGTCATTCTATTAAGCTGAGACGGATTCCGTATTCTGTTAGCTTTAATGTTGCATTTTCACTAGTGCTGTCAAACGATTAAAATATTTAATCGCGATTAATCACATTAATGTCATAGTTAATTTGCAATTAATCGCACATTTTTATCTATTCTAAATGTCCCTTGATTTCTTTTTGTCCCATTATTTTTTCTCATTTTAATGCTCTTATCAACATGGAAAAGTGGATCGGTTGTTTTGTGCTTTTGTCGCCTGGCTTTGACGAGGGGGCGGAGAATTGGCATCAGCTGTGTGCTTGGCCATCAAGTGGTATTTCAGACTGGACGTGCTGCAATGATAGCTCAGTTCACAACGACAAAACACACAGATCACTTTGGTCTTGTCAATGGAACCATGTGGCAACTTTTTAAAAGTAAACTTTCTATTCAGAATTTTATTGGCATCCATTTTGGCATCTCGCGATCGCCATCCACCCAAAACGTAACGTTAGCCTACTACTCTTTGGCCGGCTCGCAAGCCCAAACAAGTGTGTGCGGCGTGCCTGTTGTTTTGTTTCCGGTCTAGCTAGATCAGGTGTGGTGTTGTAGTTTTTCTAACGTTACTAGTTGTTGCAACAGCATGTGAAAAAAACTAAGTTTGCTAGGCCAAAAAGAACGTTAATCTCACAATAAAAAAATTTACGCCGTTAAAATGGGTTTGTGTTAACGCCGTTAATAACGCGTTTAACTGACAGCACTAATTTTCACTGTTCAATCTTTTAAAGTATTTTCAGGCATTGTGTTGTGATAGTCAAAAATGTGATGGTAGAGCCAAAAAAATAGATGAACTTGGCGGGCCAAAAGGAAGTTACTGTTATGCTGCTAAAGCTTTGTATCCCTGCCGACTACGTGGGCATCAACGTGGGTGGACGTAAAGGACTTATGTAATGGAATTATTTTTGTAGTGATATTTTGTTCATATTGGCCTTTTTGGTTAAAGCCAATGTCAACCAGCTGCGGACATTTGTATGTTTTCTGAATATTTGTGTATACACGTCCCGCCAAATACACGCCCCACCAAATACACGTTTACCTTCCCGCTCACGTTAACCAAACAATATTTAGCAAAGGCTTGTGGGTAGTGAACTCTGAGGACATTAACTAAGGAGAGCTTTGATAACTTCCAAACCCTTTCATTCAACAAAAAATATCATCAGTTTTCTTTTGTTTTAACGGGTGATTGACATTAGCTAATAGTTTTTACAGTATTTAAGTATTTCATGAGTGGCAAACGTTTTGGTTTGTTTGTTTAAAATTGTTCTCAGTTAATTACTTTGTCAATGACTTTCTCTCAGGCTTTACTTTTCACGAAAAACTCACATTTCTTTACATAAAGTATTCAAAGCCGAGGTGAACAAAATGTGCTCGAAAACCAAAGAAACAACAAAACAATCTATCATTTTTTGACTCCTTTTATTATTTCATCGCAGAATCTGCACAAACAGAAAACAAAAATACTACATTGTTGTTCTTATCAATTTGTACACAAACTGATACATTCTCTTACACACAAGTATCAAAACTAAATTAAACAAACATTCATATACAACCATTCTAAAATCCCATTAGTTAAAAAAGGCAAAAAAAAATATTAATATTATAATAGGAAATAAAACCAAACAAATATTTACAAAGTCTTCTGTTGAAACTAAAACTACAGTTATGTACACAGTGGGTGGTCAGCGCTCCCTCCATGAGAGAGACAGGAGAACTTTAAAACAATCATAGTGTTGAAATAACAGGATGTTTCCCGCAAATGAACACGTTGGACAGACCTGGGTCAATCAATGCTTCATCAATGCTTGTTTTCATGGATTACCAGGTGGAGCCGACAGCCTCAGCACAATATAAACAGGTTGCAATGTCAACATAATCCACAATAATGACTTACAAAAAGTTCCTGTGACTGTCTTCATGTTCTGTCATTACCAATTTGTTACAGTTAAAGCAAGTCAAAGTATTTGCTTGTAAAGTCTGGGATTTGAACAATCCAGCCAGTATCATCCTGGGTCACCTACAGGCAATACAACTAACAGCAGCAGCAGTTTAAAACTACAAATGTAGACATGGCCACCTGCAGGCAAAGAGTGTTACAACTTTTCTTTTTTAATAACTAGTTTTGGAGGTTTTTTGATTTTACATTTGAAACCTTTGCTAATAAGAAAATGAACAAGTTCTGTCTTGAACTGTGATTGTGGATAGTGTTATTGACATGATCTACATCAGTTTATTGTTGGAATTGCCTAAGTGCAAACTGTCTTAGTGCCTGTAAAAACTTCACTTTAAATGGCATTTATGGATAAAAACAAACAAACAGCAACTCTAAATAATATTGATATTTAACAATCATTGCCTGCAGGCAGTGCAATTGCACGAGCTATTACTTTCTTTGCCTGTAGGGGGAGATATTAAAATGTCAACATCTGCAGGTGTTAAGTGCTGCTGTTAGGATCCTTTCCCATAGGAGGCGCTGGTTAACAGGTAGAACTGTGAGTGACAAGACAGTTCCATGACGTTAAAAATCAATGGAATATTTTCTGCTCTTAAAGTCTATTATTTGAAATTTCTAGACATGACATAACTAACACACATTTTTGTTCCCTAACATGTATCTCTGTACGCGTTACTGTGGCAACAGATCAGGTGTGGGCGAACTGATACTGAAGTAATAATGTTATGGCATGTTATGTCATGTCATTACGCCGACAAACTGGAAAATTGTTATGTTTGCATGGTTTTTCTGCAAGAGTTAATAATGAAGTAGCTCCCTGAGTATAATGAGTACTCTCATACCGGGAAGGTTTAGGTTTACAAAGCAACAAGTCTTCAAACTGTCTGTACCGATGTTACGGTTTCTCTTATTTTTACTTTTAATTTAATTTTGTCTAAAAGAGAAAAGGTGGCTGAGGATTCTCATGGAGAATGATGGTGACATTGATATGTTATATGGCAAGCGTTCAAGCTACGCCCCTGCTGTAAAATCTGTGGGCATCCAGAGCTCTTTTTTTTTTAAAGACTGCAGGAGCCACTACTGACAATTAATGTTGTGCAATCAAGTGAACGTTAACCTCCCGTTCATCAGGACTGACTCTGCAATCCGTCAGAGTGTATGCACCAGCCTCACTGTTCATAAAAAACAATCAGGAATGATTACATAACAAGTCTATCCGCCCACCTCTATCTTCTTTTGAGTTGAAGTGTTGAACAATTACAGGAGAAAAAAAGGGAAACAGGTTGGAAACAGCTCTGAATAGAGACTGCAAAGCAAACCGCAAATTGTCGTCAGAGGAGCTTGGTTGCCGTGGCAACGGGTAATGTCATGGATACAAACATTGGCAAATCGCTCTGCTCTCTGAGCTCGACAGGTATTACCTGTGCTGAAACAAGCATAACTAGGCGATTATTAAGTTTTCCATGGAGAGTTCCCTGATTGTGTTTTTTTTTTTTTTTTTTTAGGTCCTTAAAAGGAAGATTATATCGCAAGGAAGTTTCAACATGGAATATTACTCATATTAACATCTGATGTAAATAAAAAAAGTATAAATCTCAATACATTCATTGTATTCTCAGACACACATCACACACATATAAACAAGTATTTACAAAGGCAGGATGGAGGGACATAAATCTGCAGCTCTCCTTCAAAGTTCATACCTCAAAATGATAAGACAAGGTGATGATGATGATTATGATGATGATGGAGTTGGTGGCGGATTTGTAGGCAAAAAAAAATTTCACGTTGCTGTTGTTGTTTAGAAGCTGTTTCCAGGATGTAATCAGAAGGAGTCCCAAATGCTTCAAGGAGCCTGACAACACAGTTTTGATGACGTAAGTAATAATGCGTGAATGTGTATGTTTATATGAGTTAGACCAGTGCATGTTTTGAATCAACATATGTTCAGAGATGAGAGCAGACACCAAAATCATCTCTGAGTCCCTGGTAGATCATTAGCTGCAGTGTTAAGACTTCAGCAAACACAGTGTTGACTGATAGGAGACGACCAGTATTATCTCACAAATACTGCATGCTATAGAGCTAGCCATGACAGCTCTGTTCACAACTGCCTGGAACTACTTTCCCTGTTTCCATAAGAAAGTGAAACTGCAACTAATGATGCCAATTCCAATTTGCATGAAATGTCTACAACAGATATTTTAATCTTTAGATCCCTGAAAAACTTGTCTTCAACTTCTTTTTCTTGAATTTTTTCCGTCCAACCCCCTGTTGATCTGTGGAAGGTGTAAACCACCAAGCGACTCCTCTGATACTCCTGGGGCCTCATTTATGAACAGTGAGTAGAAAATGTTCTAAATTCTGTCAAAAAATAAAAAATAAATCGGCATTTATCAAACCTGCGCATGTCAATCATATGCACATCATTAAGGAATATATCTTAATAAATCCCACCTATTCTTAACGACCATGCTCGTTCACGATTAGGCCATTTGCATTCAGAATAGACCTGCATGATAAATTGTTATAAAATTGCAATCTCGATTCACCCCAGTTCGCGATTTAATTTTTAAATGACTCCGATTTTTTTTTCTCCTTCAATTAATTTTAGCATTTGACATTGACATTAACATGTTTTAATTATGTAAAGACATGTTCAAGGAGTTCAGATCGAGCCTGAGAGAAAAAAAAATCATGGCAGAGAATCGTGATATCAATTCTAAGCTAAATTTGTGATTCATATTTTTCCCCGAATCATGCAGACCTAATTAAAAATATATATATCTTTTTTCCCCTCACTGCAATAGTAGCAAAGAGAGCCAAGCAGAGGAACTTCTCAAACACAGAGAAGGAGGTACTGGTAGATGAGGTTGGATCCCACCAACAATATTGTTTGGTTCACTCCATGCAGGAGGAATTACAAAGAAAAGAAAAAAATGCTGCATGGGAGAGGGTCACAAATCCAGCAGTACATTTTTGGGGAAGCGGCACCTACTTAGAAGCCAATCTGTGCCCTTGCCAAGCAGATCGCCATCTTTGAGCGCATTGTTTGCCAAGTCTCTCCATAACCCAAGATAAGCCATTGCACTATATTTCAAACATTTGTCACAGCTGTCTTTTATAGGGTTTGACACCAACTAGGCAACTTGTCTGTTTAAAATAAGACAAATGACTAACTGGGTGTTTTCTAATAAAAGAAACACAGGACATATGTGGATGTTGATTGCGGTACGTATACTGTGACACTTTTAAATGCTTTTTATTTGTAGTATCGCCATTCTACCATTAGATTCTGTTGGTAAGCATGGCCAGACCTGTGCTTATATATTTACACACATTCCTAAGTGTAAGTACAAGTTGGTAAATTCCACACTTTGCGTGGCAATGTTATTACGCATTACATACGCACACATCTGTGCGTATGCACGGTGGATTAATGATGCCCCTGGAGTCTGCCTCTTTTTACATGACAGAGAGGAGTTTCAGTCTATCTCCCTCAGACCCCTTCACTGAACAGGAAACCCTGACAAACTGGTAGGTGCAGCGACAAAGACATGATGATCACTGGTTCACCACCTGCAAACACGACTATCTGTGTTTGTTGTTGTCCTACTTTGGATACTGCTAGATGCCGGTTATTGCTCAATGTATGGTAGCATGGAGCACCAGAATAAACATGGGTGCACAGGGATGATTTTGGTACTGTGCCTGTTAAGTTCAGGTGGCTGTAATGTATGGATAGTGCTATATTTGCGTGGGATTACGCAATGGTTTGTACATACAGGTATGTCTAAGTTAGTTCTGGTGACGCTTCATGTGCAGAGCCAGGTGGTCAGAGCGCGAGAAGCAGCGGCTGCAGGCGACGCACTTGAATGGTTTGGCTCCGGTGTGTTTGCGGTAATGTCTGGTGAGCTCATCCGATCGGGCGAAACGCCAGTCACAATTTTCCCACGTACAACGGTACGGCTTCTCACCTGCAAGAGAGAGGAGGACAGAATGGAGGGATTAGAAATTTACAGAACATTTTCTCAGACTTGAAAAACAAACATGTTGTGTCTTTTTGTATATTTAGTCTGTTTTACAATGTTAATTTCCAGCAACACCCTGATTCATTCAGACAGCATCCAGTTGTGCTGCTGGTCACTGAAAAGCCACATTGCAGTAAGTGCCTTGCTCAACGACACCTCAGCAGTGTGTGTGTTACCTTATAAACTGTTCACCCACATTTTCTCAGGGACAGAGCTAATACCATGGCATATTTGAAAAGATGAAATGGGTTTGCATGATATAGCTAAGTAACTACAAAATGCCTGTATTGCTTTACATAAAAAATATGAATTATGTAGTAAAATAGCAAAAAATTATGAATTATGTAGTATTTCCTTCCTTCCAGGCAGGGATTGGTTTTCCGTTTGTATCGATTTGCTATGAAAATCTATTTCTAAGACTTGAAACTTGCTAAAAATTGATAAATTATCCCAGTTAACAATGTGTGACCTTTATTCTTCTTTTTGTCAAACATATCATCATATATAGTGTGTATGGCAACGCAGTCGAACAGGAGCTTTTTTATAAACTCTACATGTTGAGGTGTTAAATGCATTTTGATATCTTAAATTTGAGAATTGGCTGTTGAACAATGAAAGAAAAATTACCAAATAACCAGTAGTTGCTGTTGTTTGGTGGTTTGTTCTCAACTTGTCTATACCTGCCCTATTGGACAAATACAGTGATGTCAACACATCAATGACATTGGTGACAAAAATGTCCTTTCATAATAAAACCTGAGTCTGTGTCTGCCTACACAATGTGTGTAGCTGTATTTCTAAAGGGGGGTAATCAGTTTTTAGGTATTTTTAAAATGGCAGTTAGCAGTGTGGGTGAGACAGTGTGTGCTTGTAGTGTTCACAGCTCCCTCTTGTAAACACTTTGCTTATTTCCATTAAGCTGAACGGCGAGATAAAATCACAATGGGCTACATTTGAGACAATGGGCTCACCCATAAGAGCATGTAACAAAATGTTGTGGTTGTTTTGCTCTGTTAACACGTACAATAATATTTATGTGGTATTCCTCATTAGATTAGAGAGTCAGAAAGAGAGACAATAGGGGATCTCCAAAAATAAAAAGTCTAATTTAAGTGATTTTCATGTCTTCACTTGACTCAATAGAGGACTTGGTTGCTTCATTCACAAAACCATTGCAGAATGAAAAAACAAATGCACCGTTGCAACCACGAGATTATGCTTAATGAAATGAAAATAATAATCATGCTTAATTATCAAATTCCTGAGGAGTGCAGTTTGTGAGGAGCTGACAGCAGTAACTGCTGTGTGTGCCATCCCACCCCACTCTGTAATAGAGTGTACTGTAGTAATGGACACACCTTTTTTACAGTTACATGTGTCACTGTCAGACCAAGTGTGTGTGTGTGTGTGTGTGTGTGTAGAGGGAGAGGGAGAGAGAGCTCATGGGTCATGACTGCCTTGAGTTTTTTTATACCCGAAAAAGAAGGAATAAAAACATTCTTACTCTCTGATACAACTTTCGTTTGTAAAGTTATTCATTTATGACTGAGGCAATTTGCATTCTTCACAAGAAGCAGATATCTGACCAACTAATGTATTCTTTGAATTTATTTCACACCGGAGTAAATGCCAATATGCTCGAAGGGTTTCTTCTGTACCTACTGAAAAATGTCCTGTATGTGAGAAAATGCTGCCCAGTGGAAACTTCAGGATGTAAAAATCAGGATGTGCTTAGGAAAATACAGGACCTGGAGCTGGATTGTCCCTCATAGCTAAATGACAACATTGGTCGTTTACAAAGACAGGCTGTGTGAGTTTTAATCTGGCAGCCACACTGGTAAGACAAAGACACGCCAACAGTAATTGCTTCCGGTTTTGGCAGCAGGCTTTGCTAGAGGTGCCTTGTGGAGTTTTTGACCAGTAGTCGAACTATGGAGCAATGTTTGATGAATGTGTGCCTATTTTATTTAGATCTCACGCTTGCAAGCATAGAAAGAAACAATGCTACAGTTTAAAATACTCAACCAAATGTTGAATGAGGAAGGAAATGCATTCATAAATAAAAGCATATACTATTGTTTCATAAGTATAAGGTAGTCCTGGATGAGAAGGTATGAAAAGAGTGAACCTTTAAATGGAAATTCAAAGCCCTAGAGAATAACGAGCCACGTAAATCTTAAAACAACACTTATCCTACTCCACCCAAACACTGACATTTTTCTGCTGTGCCACAACGTGCTATTGCCAAACAGTGAGCTAATGATCAACAAAAGAATAAAAGCTCAGTTGAAAAGGCGGGCACGCAACAGGAAAGAAAATGTCATCTTTCATAGCCGAGGTGGAAATTAATGTCTGAGAATCAACGCAAGGCATGAGCACAAACCAAACTGAGAAGGAGATAACAAAACAATACAAATCTGCTGAAGCCAAATTCCTTAAACTGGGGTTTGGTACTTTCCAGAGCCAAAAGTAAAAGACTTCATGTCCTTAACAAAGTTTTAAATCTCTGTTTTTTGGGAAAACTTTCATCTTAAAGTGCATCATTTCAGAATATAAAGGATCCAGTTTGTATTTATCATTGGTTTTTCCCTCAACAAGGACTAAAAGTAATATATTTTAAAATAATTTGTTCAAGTCAAGTGTTAACTCAATGTCCTCCATCCTTTTAAAGAAGAATGTTGATTTTAGTTGTTTTTTTTGTCAGATGTTATCCCATAGATGTTTAATGCCACCAAATGTAATTTCTACACTGCGTCCCTGGCTGAAAATCCCAGAGGAAACTCTTTTATTAGCCAGTGTCGAGGGAATGTCTTTGGCGGTTTGGGCCATCAAGTGCTCATTACCAGTATGGGCCTCGTTAGTGCTGATTAGATAGCTTCTGCTGTTGAACATCAATCACTCAGCAACAGCCATAAACTTTCATCTTAAAGTGCATCATTTCAGAATATAAAGGATCCAGTTTGTATTTATCATTGGTTTTTCCCTCAACAAGGACTAAAAGTAATATATTTTAAAATAATTTGTTAAGTCAAGTGTTAACTCAATGTCCTCCATCCTTTTAAAGAAGAATGTTGATTTTAGTTTTTTTTTTGGTCAGATGTTTTCCCATAGATGTTTAATGTCACCAAATGTAATTTCTACACTGCGTCCCTGGCTGAAAATCCCAGAGGAAACTCTTTTATTAGCCAGTGTCGAGGGAATGTCTTTGGCGGTTTGGGCCATCAAGTGCTCATTACCAGTATGGGCCTCGTTAGTGCTGATTAGATAGCTTCTGCTGTTGAACATCAATCACTCAGTGACAGCCATTAGCAGAACAAGGGGGTCCAAAGAGCACACGGGGAGGGTCAGGTGATAGAAAGAACAAAAAAACAAGTATAGCAGAAAGTGTGTTTTTGTGTGGGAGTCTCTTAAAATGGCATATTTCTAAAATATCTCATCCTTACTAGTCAAATATTTAAGAAAAAAAAAGAAATCTAAAAGTGAGTTATAAACACGTTTGGAGTATTTCCTCTAACCCGACACGATTAAACCCAGGAAGCCTTTTTTTAAACAGAACAGAAACAGAAAGCAGTTTATTACCATAGTAGTGTAATTACATGGAATATGCCTTGGTGATTGGGTACATACATACAAACAAACAAACAAACTTTTATCCAACAAGCACCTAAACCCAACACATCAGAGGCTCAGAGGAACTCCAGCCTCCTATCAGGACAATATCCTGTTTCTAGAGTTAACCGCTCTTGATGTGTGTGTAGAGGTGGAGTAAAAATGTCTCCATATAAAAAGGCCATAGCTCTCGAGCTGCAGGTGTGTTTGGTTTTGCTCTATAGCTGCACTGTCGGGGTCAAAAGCACAGCCGCCTCTCTTAGACCATTATCGCTCAAGACTAGCAAATAGGCTGGTGAAATATGACACATATGTACACACACACAAACACACACGAAGAACAAACATACTTCAGTGGTATATATTCCTAAAAAAGCTGCCAAAAGGTCAGGTGAAAACCTACTCCTCCACCCATCTGTACATGCTTTCATTTTCCTTTGTCTAAAGGAGAACAATTACTAAAATATAGATGTAACATGATTTACTTTTTCAGCTAAGAGAGTTTGCACTCATTTAGTCTGCAGTGATTTGTTATATGTAGTTAGTCTTCTCACTTTTTATTGTATATATATATATATATATATATATATATATATATATATATATATATATATATATATATATATATATATATATATATATATATTAGGGCTGTCAAAATTAACGCGTTCATTTTTGCGTTAATTTTGTAATATTTAACTCGTTAAAAAAAATTAACGAAATTAACGCAGCTGTGTTTGTTTACTTCATGTGGCAGCTGAGAAACGTAATACGTCT